>NW_027327848.1:1041729-1388972 GCF_047675955.1 Chlorocebus sabaeus
GATATTTCCTTTTCCCCATAGCTCTCTATGGCCTTCGAAATGTCACCTTGCAAATTCCACAAGAACAGTCATAGCGAAAGGCTTCCTCAGGGGAAAGCTGTAACTCTGTGGGATGAATTCACAGATCAGAAAGCTGTTTCTCAGAAAGCTTCTTTCTCACGTTTATTTCGGATATTTCCTTTGGCCCTATAGTCTTCAACGAGAACCGAATTATCCCTTCTCAGATTCCACAGAAATAAGGTTAGCAAACAGCTCTATGACATATAGCTCTCACTCAGTGAGTGGAAGTCACGTATCACAAAGCAGTTTCTCAGAAATGTTCTTTTCAGTTTTTATCTTAGGATATTTCCTTTTTCACCATAGCCCTCTATGGGCTTACAAATACCACTCTGCAAATTCCACAAGAACAGTCTTACCAAAAGGCTTCTTAAGGGGAAAGCTGTAACTCTGTGAGGTGAATTAACAGAACACAAAGCAGTTTCTCAGAAAGCTTCTTTTCAGCTTTTTCCTTAGGATATTTCCTTTTTCACCATAGCCCTATAAGGGCTTACAAATATCACTATGAGTATTACATAAGAAGAGTCTTAGCAAAAGTCTTTTTGAGGGTAAAGCTGTAACTCTTTGAGATGAATTAACAGAACACAAAGCAGTTTCTTAGAAAGCTTCTTTCCATTTTTTAACTGAAGGTATTTCCCTTTTCACCACAGCCGTCTATGGGCTTCGAAATATCACTTTGCAAATTCAAAAAGAACAGTCCTAGCGAAAGGCTTCTTGAGTGGAATGCTGTAACTCTGTGAGATGAATTAACAGATCTCAGAGAAGTTTCTCAGAAGGCTTCTTTCTCACTTTTAGCGGCAGATATTTCCTTTGGCCCTATAGTCTTCAAAGGGATCCAAAATAACAGTTCTCCGATTCCATAGAAATAAGGCTATCAAACAGCTCTAGGAAATAGAGCTGTAACTCAGTGAGTGGAAGTCACATAATACTAAACCGTTTCTCAGAAAGCCTCTTTCAGTTTTTAACTGAAGCTATATCCTTTTTCACCGTAGCCCTCTATGGGCTTCAGAATATCACTTTGAAAATACAGCAAGAACAGTCTTAGCGAAAGGCTTCTAGAGGGGAAAGCTGTAACTCTGTTAGGTGAATTAACAGAACACAAAGCAGTTTCTCAGGAATGTTCTTTACAGTTTTTATCTGAAGATATTTCCTTTTCTCCATAGCGCTCTTTGGGCTACCATATATCACATTTCAAATTCCACAAGAACAGTCTTAGCGAAAGACTTCCTGAGGGGAAAGCTGTAAGTCTGTGAGATGAATTAAAAGAACACAAAGCAATTTCTCAGAAAGCTTCTTTCCAGTTTTTATCGGAGGATATTTCGTTTTCACCATAGCCGTCTATTGGCTTCCAAATATCATTTTTCAAATTGTGCAAGAATAATCTTAGCGAAAGGCTTCTTGAGGGGAAAGCTGTAACTCTGTGAAATGAATTCGCAAATCACAAAGAAGTTTCTCAGAAAGCTTCTTTCTAACTTTAACGACGGATATTTCCTTTGGCCCTTCAGTCTTCAAAGGGATCCGAAATAACAGTTCTCAGATTCCACAGAAATAAGACTGCCAAACAGCTCTACGAAATACAGCTGTAACTCAGTGAGTGGAAGTCATATATCACAAAGCAGTTTCTCAGAAAGCTTCTTTTCAGTTTTTAACTGAAGATATATCCTTTTTCACTATAGGTCACTATGAGCTTCCAAATATCACTTTGCATATTCCACAAGAACTGTCTTAGCGAAAGGCTTCTTGAAGGGAAACCTGTAACTCTGTGAGATGAATTAACAAAACACAAAGCAGTTTCTCAGAATGGTTCTTTTCAGTTTTTATCTTAGGATATTTACGTTTTCACCATCGACTTCTATGGGCTTACAAATATCACTTTGCAAATTCCACAAGAACAGTCTTAGCGAAAGGCTTCTAGAGGGGAAAGCTGAAACTCTGTGAGGTGAATTAACAGAATACAAAGCAGTTTCTCAGAAAGTTTCTTTCCAGTTTTTAAGTGAAGGTATTTCCTTTTTCACCATAGCCCTCGATGGGCTTTCAAATATCACTTTGCAAATTCCACAAGAACAGTCTTAGCGAACGGCTTCTTGAGGGGAAAGCTGAAACTCTGTCAGATAAATTAACAGAACACAAAACAGTTTGTTGGAAAGCTTCTTTCCATTTTTGATCCGAGGAAATTTCCTTTTACACCATAGCCCTCTCACGGCTTCCAAATATCACTTTGCAAATTCCACGAGAACCGTCTTAGTGAAAGACTTCTGGAGGGGAAAGCTGAAACTCTGTGAGATGAATTAACAGAAAACAAAGCAGTTTCTCAGAAAGCTTCTTTCCAGTTTTTAATTGAAGATATTTCCTTTTTCACCATATCCCTCCATGGGCTTCCAAATATCACATTGCAAATTCCACAAGAACAGTCTTAGCGAAATGCTTCTTGAGGGGTAAGCTGTAAGTCTGTGAGATGAATTAACAGAACACAAAGCAGTTTCTCAGAAAACTTCTTTCCAGTTTTTATGTGAGGAAATTTCCTTTTTAAACGTACCCCTCTATGGGCTTCCAAATATCACTTTGTAAACTCCACAAGAACAGTCTTAGCGAAAGAATTTTTGATAGGAAAGATGTAACTCTGTGCATGAATTAACAGAACACAAAGAAGTTTCTCAGAAAGCTTCTTTCCAGTTTTTATCTAAGGACATTTCCTTTTTCTCCGTAGCCCTCTATGGGCTTCTAAATATCACGTTCTAAATTGCACAAGAACAGTCTTAGCGAAAGGATTCTTGAGAGGAAAGCTGTAACTCTGTGAGATGAATTAAGAGAACACAAAGCAGTTTTACAGAAAGCTTATTTTCAGTTTTTATCTTAGGTTATTTCCTTTTTCACTGTAGACCTCTGTAGGCTTCTAAATATCACTTCCCAAATTCCACAAGAACAGTCTTAGCGGAATGCTTCTTGAGGGGAAAGGTGTAACACTGTCAGATGAATTAACAGAACACAAAGCAGTTTCTCAGAAAACTTCTTTCCAGTTTATAACTGAAGATATTTCCTTTTTCACCATAGCCCCCCTATGGGTTTCCAAATATCACTTTGAAAATTCCACAAGAACGGTCTTAATGAACGGTTTCTGGAGGGCAAAGCTGTAACTGTGTGAGATGAATTAACGGAACACAAAGTAGTTTCTCAAGAAGCTTCTTTCTAGTTTTCATCTGAGGACATTTCCTTTTTCACCATAGCCCTCTATGGGGTTCCAAATTTCACTTTGCAAATTCCACAAGAACAGTCTTAACGGAAGACTTCTTGAGGGGAAAGCTGTAACTCTGTGAGATGAATTAACAGGAAACAAAGCAGTTTCTCAGAAAGCTTCTTTCCAGTTTTTAATTGAAGATATTTCCTTTTTCACCATATCCCTCCATGGGCTTCCAAATATCACATTGCAAATTCCACAAGAACAGTCTTAGCGAAATGCTTCTTGAGGGGTAAGCTGTAAGTCTGTGAGATGAATTAACAGAACACAAAGCAGTTTCTCAGAAAACTTCTTTCCAGTTTTTATGTGAGGAAATTTCCTTTTTAAACGTACCCCTCTATGGGCTTCCAAATATCACTTTGTAAACTCCACAAGAACAGTCTTAGCGAAAGAATTTTTGATAGGAAAGATGTAACTCTGTGCATGAATTAACAGAACACAAAGAAGTTTCTCAGAAAGCTTCTTTCCAGTTTTTATCTAAGGACATTTCCTTTTTCTCCATAGCCCTCTATGGGCTTCTAAATATCACGTTCTAAATTGCACAAGAACAGTCTTAGCGAAAGGATTCTTGAGAGGAAAGCTGTAACTCTGTGAGATGAATTAAGAGAACACAAAGCAGTTTTACAGAAAGCTTATTTTCAGTTTTTATCTTAGGTTATTTCCTTTTTCACTGTAGACCTCTGTAGGCTTCTAAATATCACTTCCCAATTTCCACAAGAACAGTCTTAGCGGAATGCCTCTTGAGGGGAAAGGTGTAACACTGTCAGATGAATTAACAGAACACAAAGCAGTTTCTCAGAAAACTTCTTTCCAGTTTATAACTGAAGATATTTCCTTTTTCACCATAGCCCCCTATGGGTTTCCAAATAGCACTTTTAAAATTCCACAAGAACGGTCTTAATGAACGGTTTCTGGAGAGCAAAGCTGTAACTGTGTGAGATGAATTAACGGAACACAAAGTAGTTTCTCAAGAAGCTTCTTTCTAGTTTTCATCTCAGGACATTTCCTTTTTCACCATAGCCCTCTATGGGCTTCCAAATTTCACTTTGCAAATTCCACAAGAACAGTCTTAACGAAAGACTTCTTGAGGGGAAAGCTGTAACTCTGTGAGATGAATTAACAGAAAACAAAGCAGTTTCTCAGAAAGCTTCTATACAGTTTCTAACTGAAGATATTCCTTTTTTCACCATAACCCTATATGGGCTTCCAAATATTACTTTGCGAATTACACAAGAACAGTCATAGCGAAAGGCTTCTCGAGGGGAAAGCTGTAACTCTGTGAGATGAATTAACAGAACACATAGCAGTTTCTCAGAAAGCTTCTTTCCAGTTTTTATCTAAGGACATTTCCTTTTTCTCCATAGCCCTCTATGGGCTTCTAAATATCACGTTCTAAATTGCACAAGAACAGTCTTAGCGAAAGGATTCTTGAGAGGAAAGCTGTAACTCTGTGAGATGAATTAAGAGAACACAAAGCAGTTTTTCAGAAAGCTTATTTTCAGTTTTTATCTTAGGTTATTTCCTTTTTCACTGTAGACCTCTGTAGGCTTCTAAATATCACTTCCCAAATTCGACAAGAACAGTCTTAGGGACAGGCTTCGTGAGGGGAAAGCTGTAACTTTGTGAGATGAATTAACAGAACACAACGCAGTGTCTCAGAAAGCTTCTTTCCCGTTTTAAACCGAAGATATTTCCTTTTCCCCATAGCTCTCTATGGCCTTCGAAATGTCACCTTGCAAATTCCACAAGAACAGTCATAGCGAAAGGCTTCCTCAGGGGAAAGCTGTAACTCTGTGGGATGAATTCACAGATCAGAAAGCTGTTTCTCAGAAAGCTTCTTTCTCACGTTTATTTCGGATATTTCCTTTGGCCCTATAGTCTTCAACGAGAACCGAATTATCCCTTCTCAGATTCCACAGAAATAAGTTTAGCAAACAGCTCTATGACATATAGCTCTCACTCAGTGAGTGGAAGTCACGTATCACAAAGCAGTTTCTCAGAAATGTTCTTTTCAGTTTTTATCTTAGGATATTTCCTTTTTCACCATAGCCCTCTATGGGCTTACAAATACCACTCTGCAAATTCCACAAGAACAGTCTTACCAAAAGGCTTCTTAAGGGGAAAGCTGTAACTCTGTGAGGTGAATTAACAGAACACAAAGCAGTTTCTCAGAAAGCTTCTTTTCAGCTTTTTCCTTAGGATATTTCCTTTTTCACCATAGCCCTATAAGGGCTTACAAATATCACTATGAGTATTACATAAGAAGAGTCTTAGCAAAAGTCTTTTTGAGGGTAAAGCTGTAACTCTTTGAGATGAATTAACAGAACACAAAGCAGTTTCTTAGAAAGCTTCTTTCCATTTTTTAACTGAAGGTATTTCCCTTTTCACCACAGCCGTCTATGGGCTTCGAAATATCACTTTGCAAATTCAAAAAGAACAGTCCTAGCGAAAGGCTTCTTGAGTGGAATGCTGTAACTCTGTGAGATGAATTAACAGATCTCAGAGAAGTTTCTCAGAAGGCTTCTTTCTCACTTTTAGCGGCAGATATTTCCTTTGGCCCTATAGTCTTCAAAGGGATCCAAAATAACAGTTCTCCGATTCCATAGAAATAAGGCTATCAAACAGCTCTAGGAAATAGAGCTGTAACTCAGTGAGTGGAAGTCACATAATACTAAACCGTTTCTCAGAAAGCCTCTTTCAGTTTTTAACTGAAGCTATATCCTTTTTCACCGTAGCCCTCTATGGGCTTCAAAATATCACTTTGAAAATACAGCAAGAACAGTCTTAGCGAAAGGCTTCTAGAGGGGAAAGCTGTAACTCTGTTAGGTGAATTAACAGAACACAAAGCAGTTTCTCAGGAATGTTCTTTACAGTTTTTATCTGAAGATATTTCCTTTTCTCCATAGCGCTCTTTGGGCTACCATATATCACATTTCAAATTCCACAAGAACAGTCTTAGCGAAAGACTTCCTGAGGGGAAAGCTGTAAGTCTGTGAGATGAATTAAAAGAACACAAAGCAATTTCTCAGAAAGCTTCTTTCCAGTTTTTATCGGAGGATATTTCGTTTTCACCATAGCCGTCTATTGGCTTCCAAATATCATTTTTCAAATTGTGCAAGAATAATCTTAGCGAAAGGCTTCTTGAGGGGAAAGCTGTAACTCTGTGAAATGAATTCGCAAATCACAAAGAAGTTTCTCAGAAAGCTTCTTTCTAACTTTAACGACGGATATTTCCTTTGGCCCTTCAGTCTTCAAAGGGATCCGAAATAACAGTTCTCAGATTCCACAGAAATAAGACTGCCAAACAGCTCTACGAAATACAGCTGTAACTCAGTGAGTGGAAGTCATATATCACAAAGCAGTTTCTCAGAAAGCTTCTTTTCAGTTTTTAACTGAAGATATATCCTTTTTCACTATAGGTCACTATGAGCTTCCAAATATCACTTTGCATATTCCACAAGAACTGTCTTAGCGAAAGGCTTCTTGAAGGGAAACCTGTAACTCTGTGAGATGAATTAACAAAACACAAAGCAGTTTCTCAGAATGGTTCTTTTCAGTTTTTATCTTAGGATATTTACGTTTTCACCATCGACTTCTATGGGCTTACAAATATCACTTTGCAAATTCCACAAGAACAGTCTTAGCGAAAGGCTTCTAGAGGGGAAAGCTGAAACTCTGTGAGGTGAATTAACAGAATACAAAGCAGTTTCTCAGAAAGTTTCTTTCCAGTTTTTAACTGAAGGTATTTCCTTTTTCACCATAGCCCTCGATGGGCTTTCAAATATCACTTTGCAAATTCCACAAGAACAGTCTTAGCGAACGGCTTCTTGAGGGGAAAGCTGAAACTCTGTCAGATAAATTAACAGAACACAAAACAGTTTGTTGGAAAGCTTCTTTCCATTTTTGATCCGAGGACATTTCCTTTTACACCATAGCCCTCTCACGGCTTCCAAATATCACTTTGCAAATTCCACGAGAACCGTCTTAGTGAAAGACTTCTGGAGGGGAAAGCTGAAACTCTGTGAGATGAATTAACAGAAAACAAAGCAGTTTCTCAGAAAGCTTCTTTCCAGTTTTTAATTGAAGATATTTCCTTTTTCACCATATCCCTCCATGGGCTTCCAAATATCACATTGCAAATTCCACAAGAACAGTCTTAGCGAAATGCTTCTTGAGGGGTAAGCTGTAAGTCTGTGAGATGAATTAACAGAACACAAAGCAGTTTCTCAGAAAACTTCTTTCCAGTTTTTATGTGAGGAAATTTCCTTTTTAAACGTACCCCTCTATGGGCTTCCAAATATCACTTTGTAAACTCCACAAGAACAGTCTTAGCGAAAGAATTTTTGATAGGAAAGATGTAACTCTGTGCATGAATTAACAGAACACAAAGAAGTTTCTCAGAAAGCTTCTTTCCAGTTTTTATCTAAGGACATTTCCTTTTTCTCCATAGCCCTCTATGGGCTTCTAAATATCACGTTCTAAATTGCACAAGAACAGTCTTAGCGAAAGGATTCTTGAGAGGAAAGCTGTAACTCTGTGAGATGAATTAAGAGAACACAAAGCAGTTTTACAGAAAGCTTATTTTCAGTTTTTATCTTAGGTTATTTCCTTTTTCACTGTAGACCTCTGTAGGCTTCTAAATATCACTTCCCAATTTCCACAAGAACAGTCTTAGCGGAATGCCTCTTGAGGGGAAAGGTGTAACACTGTCAGATGAATTAACAGAACACAAAGCAGTTTCTCAGAAAACTTCTTTCCAGTTTATAACTGAAGATATTTCCTTTTTCACCATAGCCCCCTATGGGTTTCCAAATAGCACTTTTAAAATTCCACAAGAACGGTCTTAATGAACGGTTTCTGGAGAGCAAAGCTGTAACTGTGTGAGATGAATTAACGGAACACAAAGTAGTTTCTCAAGAAGCTTCTTTCTAGTTTTCATCTCAGGACATTTCCTTTTTCACCATAGCCCTCTATGGGCTTCCAAATTTCACTTTGCAAATTCCACAAGAACAGTCTTAACGAAAGACTTCTTGAGGGGAAAGCTGTAACTCTGTGAGATGAATTAACAGAAAACAAAGCAGTTTCTCAGAAAGCTTCTATACAGTTTCTAACTGAAGATATTCCTTTTTTCACCATAACCCTATATGGGCTTCCAAATATTACTTTGCGAATTACACAAGAACAGTCATAGCGAAAGGCTTCTCGAGGGGAAAGCTGTAACTCTGTGAGATGAATTAACAGAACACATAGCAGTTTCTCAGAAAGCTTCTTTCCAGTTTTTATCTAAGGACATTTCCTTTTTCTCCATAGCCCTCTATGGGCTTCTAAATATCACGTTCTAAATTGCACAAGAACAGTCTTAGCGAAAGGATTCTTGAGAGGAAAGCTGTAACTCTGTGAGATGAATTAAGAGAACACAAAGCAGTTTTTCAGAAAGCTTATTTTCAGTTTTTATCTTAGGTTATTTCCTTTTTCACTGTAGACCTCTGTAGGCTTCTAAATATCACTTCCCAAATTCGACAAGAACAGTCTTAGGGACAGGCTTCGTGAGGGGAAAGCTGTAACTTTGTGAGATGAATTAACAGAACACAACGCAGTGTCTCAGAAAGCTTCTTTCCCGTTTTAAACCGAAGATATTTCCTTTTCCCCATAGCTCTCTATGGCCTTCGAAATGTCACCTTGCAAATTCCACAAGAACAGTCATAGCGAAAGGCTTCCTCAGGGGAAAGCTGTAACTCTGTGGGATGAATTCACAGATCAGAAAGCTGTTTCTCAGAAAGCTTCTTTCTCACGTTTATTTCGGATATTTCCTTTGGCCCTATAGTCTTCAACGAGAACCGAATTATCCCTTCTCAGATTCCACAGAAATAAGTTTAGCAAACAGCTCTATGACATATAGCTCTCACTCAGTGAGTGGAAGTCACGTATCACAAAGCAGTTTCTCAGAAATGTTCTTTTCAGTTTTTATCTTAGGATATTTCCTTTTTCACCATAGCCCTCTATGGGCTTACAAATACCACTCTGCAAATTCCACAAGAACAGTCTTACCAAAAGGCTTCTTAAGGGGAAAGCTGTAACTCTGTGAGGTGAATTAACAGAACACAAAGCAGTTTCTCAGAAAGCTTCTTTTCAGCTTTTTCCTTAGGATATTTCCTTTTTCACCATAGCCCTATAAGGGCTTACAAATATCACTATGAGTATTACTTAAGAAGAGTCTTAGCAAAAGTATTTTTGAGGGTAAAGCTGTAACTCTTTGAGATGAATTAACAGAACACAAAGCAGTTTCTTAGAAAGCTTCTTTCCATTTTTTAACTGAAGGTATTTCCCTTTTCACCACAGCCGTCTATGGGCTTCGAAATATCACTTTGCAAATTCAAAAAGAACAGTCCTAGCGAAAGGCTTCTTGAGTGGAATGCTGTAACTCTGTGAGATGAATTAACAGATCTCAGAGAAGTTTCTCAGAAGGCTTCTTTCTCACTTTTAGCGGCAGATATTTCCTTTGGCCCTATAGTCTTCAAAGGGATCCAAAATAACAGTTCTCCGATTCCATAGAAATAAGGCTGTCAAACAGCTCTAGGAAATAGAGCTGTAACTCAGTGAGTGGAAGTCACATAATACTAAACCGTTTCTCAGAAAGCCTCTTTCAGTTTTTAACTGAAGCTATATCCTTTTTCACCGTAGCCCTCTATGGGCTTCAAAATATCACTTTGAAAATACAGCAAGAACAGTCTTAGCGAAAGGCTTCTAGAGGGGAAAGCTGTAACTCTGTTAGGTGAATTAACAGAACACAAAGCAGTTTCTCAGGAATGTTCTTTACAGTTTTTATCTGAAGATATTTCCTTTTCTCCATAGCGCTCTTTGGGCTACCATATATCACATTTCAAATTCCACAAGAACAGTCTTAGCGAAAGACTTCCTGAGGGGAAAGCTGTAAGTCTGTGAGATGAATTAAAAGAACACAAAGCAATTTCTCAGAAAGCTTCTCTCCAGTTTTTATCGGAGGATATTTCGTTTTCACCATAGCCGTCTATTGGCTTCCAAATATCATTTTTCAAATTGTGCAAGAATAATCTTAGCGAAAGGCTTCTTGAGGGGAAAGCTGTAACTCTGTGAAATGAATTCGCAAATCACAAAGAAGTTTCTCAGAAAGCTTCTTTCTAACTTTAACGACGGATATTTCCTTTGGCCCTTCAGTCTTCAAAGGGATCCGAAATAACAGTTCTCAGATTCCACAGAAATAAGACTGCCAAACAGCTCTACGAAATACAGCTGTAACTCAGTGAGTGGAAGTCATATATCACAAAGCAGTTTCTCAGAAAGCTTCTTTTCAGTTTTTAACTGAAGATATATCCTTTTTCACTATAGGTCACTATGAGCTTCCAAATATCACTTTGCATATTCCACAAGAACTGTCTTAGCGAAAGGCTTCTTGAAGGGAAACCTGTAACTCTGTGAGATGAATTAACAAAACACAAAGCAGTTTCTCAGAATGGTTCTTTTCAGTTTTTATCTTAGGATATTTACGTTTTCACCATCGACTTCTATGGGCTTACAAATATCACTTTGCAAATTCCACAAGAACAGTCTTAGCGAAAGGCTTCTAGAGGGGAAAGCTGAAACTCTGTGAGGTGAATTAACAGAATACAAAGCAGTTTCTCAGAAAGTTTCTTTCCAGTTTTTAACTGAAGGTATTTC
The DNA here is from genome assembly GCF_047675955.1 of Chlorocebus sabaeus. Taxonomy (NCBI): domain Eukaryota; kingdom Metazoa; phylum Chordata; class Mammalia; order Primates; family Cercopithecidae; genus Chlorocebus; species Chlorocebus sabaeus. Next base: position 1,052,717 of record NW_027327848.1, read on the forward strand.
CTTTTTCACCATAGCCCTCGATGGGCTTTCAAATATCACTTTGCAAATTCCACAAGAACAGTCTTAGCGAACGGCTTCTTGAGGGGAAAGCTGAAACTCTGTCAGATAAATTAACAGAACACAAAACAGTTTGTTGGAAAGCTTCTTTCCATTTTTGATCCGAGGACATTTCCTTTTACACCATAGCCCTCTCACGGCTTCCAAATATCACTTTGCAAATTCCACGAGAACCGTCTTAGTGAAAGACTTCTGGAGGGGAAAGCTGAAACTCTGTGAGATGAATTAACAGAAAACAAAGCAGTTTCTCAGAAAGCTTCTTTCCAGTTTTTAATTGAAGATATTTCCTTTTTCACCATATCCCTCCATGGGCTTCCAAATATCACATTGCAAATTCCACAAGAACAGTCTTAGCGAAATGCTTCTTGAGGGGTAAGCTGTAAGTCTGTGAGATGAATTAACAGAACACAAAGCAGTTTCTCAGAAAACTTCTTTCCAGTTTTTATGTGAGGAAATTTCCTTTTTAAACGTACCCCTCTATGGGCTTCCAAATATCACTTTGTAAACTCCACAAGAACAGTCTTAGCGAAAGAATTTTTGATAGGAAAGATGTAACTCTGTGCATGAATTAACAGAACACAAAGAAGTTTCTCAGAAAGCTTCTTTCCAGTTTTTATCTAAGGACATTTCCTTTTTCTCCATAGCCCTCTATGGGCTTCTAAATATCACGTTCTAAATTGCACAAGAACAGTCTTAGCGAAAGGATTCTTGAGAGGAAAGCTGTAACTCTGTGAGATGAATTAAGAGAACACAAAGCAGTTTTACAGAAAGCTTATTTTCAGTTTTTATCTTAGGTTATTTCCTTTTTCACTGTAGACCTCTGTAGGCTTCTAAATATCACTTCCCAAATTCCACAAGAACAGTCTTAGCGGAATGCTTCTTGAGGGGAAAGGTGTAACACTGTCAGATGAATTAACAGAACACAAAGCAGTTTCTCAGAAAACTTCTTTCCAGTTTATAACTGAAGATATTTCCTTTTTCACCATAGCCCCCCTATGGGTTTCAAAATATCACTTTGAAAATTCCACAAGAACGGTCTTAATGAACGGTTTCTGGAGGGCAAAGCTGTAACTGTGTGAGATGAATTAACGGAACACAAAGTAGTTTCTCAAGAAGCTTCTTTCTAGTTTTCATCTGAGGACATTTCCTTTTTCACCATAGCCCTCTATGGGGTTCCAAATTTCACTTTGCAAATTCCACAAGAACAGTCTTAACGAAAGACTTCTTGAGGGGAAAGCTGTAACTCTGTGAGATGAATTAACAGAAAACAAAGCAGTTTCTCAGAAAGCTTCTATACAGTTTCTAACTGAAGATATTCCTTTTTTCACCATAACCCTATATGGGCTTCCAAATATTACTTTGCGAATTACACAAGAACAGTCATAGCGAAAGGCTTCTCGAGGGGAAAGCTGTAACTCTGTGAGATGAATTAACAGAACACATAGCAGTTTCTCAGAAAGCTTCTTTCCAGTTTTTATCTAAGGACATTTCCTTTTTCTCCATAGCCCTCTATGGGCTTCTAAATATCACGTTCTAAATTTCACCAGAACAGTCTTAGTGAAAGGATTCTTGAGAGGAAAGCTGTAACTCTGTGAGATGAATTAAGAGAACACAAAGCAGTTTTTCAGAAAGCTTCTTTTCAGTTTTTATCTTAGGTTATTTCCTTTTTCACTGTAGACCTCTGTAGGCTTCTAAATATCACTTCCCAAATTCGACAAGAACAGTCTTAGGGACAGGCTTCGTGAGGGGAAAGCTGTAACTTTGTGAGATGAATTAACAGAACACAACGCAGTGTCTCAGAAAGCTTCTTTCCCGTTTTAAACCGAAGATATTTCCTTTTCACCATAGCTCTCTATGGCCTTCGAAATGTCACCTTGCAAATTCCACAAGAACAGTCATAGCGAAAGGCTTCCTCAGGGGAAAGCTGTAACTCTGTGGGATGAATTCACAGATCAGAAAGCTGTTTCTCAGAAAGCTTCTTTCTCACGTTTATTTCGGATATTTCCTTTGGCCCTATAGTCTTCAACGAGAACCGAATTATCCCTTCTCAGATTCCACAGAAATAAGTTTAGCAAACAGCTCTATGACATATAGCTCTCACTCAGTGAGTGGAAGTCACGTATCACAAAGCAGTTTCTCAGAAATGTTCTTTTCAGTTTTTATCTTAGGATATTTCCTTTTTCACCATAGCCCTCTATGGGCTTACAAATACCACTCTGCAAATTCCACAAGAACAGTCTTACCAAAAGGCTTCTTAAGGGGAAAGCTGTAACTCTGTGAGGTGAATTAACAGAACACAAAGCAGTTTCTCAGAAAGCTTCTTTTCAGCTTTTTCCTTAGGATATTTCCTTTTTCACCATAGCCCTATAAGGGCTTACAAATATCACTATGAGTATTACATAAGAAGAGTCTTAGCAAAAGTCTTTTTGAGGGTAAAGCTGTAACTCTTTGAGATGAATTAACAGAACACAAAGCAGTTTCTTAGAAAGCTTCTTTCCATTTTTTAACTGAAGGTATTTCCCTTTTCACCACAGCCGTCTATGGGCTTCGAAATATCACTTTGCAAATTCAAAAAGAACAGTCCTAGCGAAAGGCTTCTTGAGTGGAATGCTGTAACTCTGTGAGATGAATTAACAGATCTCAGAGAAGTTTCTCAGAAGGCTTCTTTCTCACTTTTAGCGGCAGATATTTCCTTTGGCCCTATAGTCTTCAAAGGGATCCAAAATAACAGTTCTCCGATTCCATAGAAATAAGGCTATCAAACAGCTCTAGGAAATAGAGCTGTAACTCAGTGAGTGGAAGTCACATAATACTAAACCGTTTCTCAGAAAGCCTCTTTCAGTTTTTAACTGAAGCTATATCCTTTTTCACCGTAGCCCTCTATGGGCTTCAAAATATCACTTTGAAAATACAGCAAGAACAGTCTTAGCGAAAGGCTTCTAGAAGGGAAAGCTGTAACTCTGTTAGGTGAATTAACAGAACACAAAGCAGTTTCTCAGAAAACTTCTTTCCAGTTTTTATGTGAGGAAATTTCCTTTTTAAACGTACCCCTCTATGGGCTTCCAAATATCACTTTGTAAACTCCACAAGAACAGTCTTAGCGAAAGAATTTTTGATAGGAAAGATGTAACTCTGTGCATGAATTAACAGAACACAAAGAAGTTTCTCAGAAAGCTTCTTTCCAGTTTTTATCTAAGGACATTTCCTTTTTCTCCATAGCCCTCTATGGGCTTCTAAATATCACGTTCTAAATTGCACAAGAACAGTCTTAGCGAAAGGATTCTTGAGAGGAAAGCTGTAACTCTGTGAGATGAATTAAGAGAACACAAAGCAGTTTTACAGAAAGCTTATTTTCAGTTTTTATCTTAGGTTATTTCCTTTTTCACTGTAGACCTCTGTAGGCTTCTAAATATCACTTCCCAAATTCCACAAGAACAGTCTTAGCGGAATGCTTCTTGAGGGGAAAGGTGTAACACTGTCAGATGAATTAACAGAACACAAAGCAGTTTCTCAGAAAACTTCTTTCCAGTTTATAACTGAAGATATTTCCTTTTTCACCATAGCCCCCTATGGGTTTCCAAAGAGCACTTTGAAAATTCCACAAGAACGGTCTTAATGAACGGTTTCTGGAGAGCAAAGCTGTAACTGTGTGAGATGAATTAACGGAACACAAAGTAGTTTCTCAAGAAGCTTCTTTCTAGTTTTCATCTCAGGACATTTCCTTTTTCACCATAGCCCTCTATGGGCTTCCAAATTTCACTTTGCAAATTCCACAAGAACAGTCTTAACGGAAGACTTCTTGAGGGGAAAGCTGTAACTCTGTGAGATGAATTAACAGAAAACAAAGCAGTTTCTCAGAAAGCTTCTATACAGTTTCTAACTGAAGATATTCCTTTTTTCACCATAACCCTATATGGGCTTCCAAATATTACTTTGCGAATTACACAATAACAGTCATAGCGAAAGGCTTCTCGAGGGGAAAGCTGTAACTCTGTGAGATGAATTAACAGAACACATAGCAGTTTCTCAGAAAGCTTCTTTCCAGTTTTTATCTAAGGACATTTCCTTTTTCTCCATAGCCCTCTATGGGCTTCTAAATATCACGTTCTAAATTGCACAAGAACAGTCTTAGCGAAAGGATTCTTGAGAGGAAAGCTGTAACTCTGTGAGATGAATTAAGAGAACACAAAGCAGTTTTTCAGAAAGCTTATTTTCAGTTTTTATCTTAGGTTATTTCCTTTTTCACTGTAGACCTCTGTAGGCTTCTAAATATCACTTCCCAAATTCGACAAGAACAGTCTTAGGGACAGGCTTCGTGAGGGGAAAGCTGTAACTTTGTGAGATGAATTAACAGAACACAACGCAGTGTCTCAGAAAGCTTCTTTCCCGTTTTAAGCCGAAGATATTTCCTTTTCACCATAGCTCTCTATGGCCTTCGAAATGTCACGTTGCAAATTCCACAAGAACAGTCATAGCGAAAGGCTTCCTCAGGGGAAAGCTGTAACTCTGTGGGATGAATTCACAGATCAGAAAGCTGTTTCTCAGAAAGCTTCTTTCTCACGTTTATGGCGGATATTTCCTTTGGCCCTATAGTCTTCAACGGGAACCGAATTATCCCTTCTCAGATTCCACAGAAATAAGGTTAGCAAACAGCTCTATGACATATAGCTCTCACTCAGTGAGTGGAAGTCACGTATCACAAAGCAGTTTCTCAGAAATGTTCTTTTCAGTTTTTATCTTAGGATATTTCCTTTTTCACCATAGCCCTCTATGGGCTTACAAATACCACTCTGCAAATTCCACAAGAACAGTCTTACCAAAAGGCTTCTTAAGGGGAAAGCTGTAACTCTGTGAGGTGAATTAACAGAACACAAAGCAGTTTCTCAGAAAGCTTCTTTTCAGTTTTTAATTGAAGATATTTCCTTTTTCACCATATCCCTCCATGGGCTTCCAAATATCACATTGCAAATTCCACAAGAACAGTCTTAGCGAAATGCTTCTTGAGTGGTAAGCTGTAACTCTGTGAGATGAATTAACAGAACACAAAGCAGTTTCTCAGAAAACTTCTTTCCAGTTTTTATGTGAGGAAATTTCCTTTTTAAACGTACCCCTCTATGGGCTTCCAAATATCACTTTGTAAACTCCACAAGAACAGTCTTAGCGAAAGTATTCTTGATAGGAAAGCTGTAACTCTGTGCATGAATTAACAGAACACAAAGCAGTTTCTCAGAAAGCTTCTTTCCAGTTTTTATCTAAGGACATTTCCTTTTTCTCCATAGCCCTCTATGGGCTTCTAAATATCACGTTCTAAATTGCACAAGAACAGTCTTAGCGAAAGGATTCTTGAAAGGAAAGCTGTAACTCTGTGAGATGAATTAAGAGAACACAAAGCAGTTTTTCAGAAAGCTTATTTTCAGTTTTTATCTTAGGTTATTTCCTTTTTCACTGTTGACCTCTGTAGGCTTCTAAATATCACTTCCCAAATTCGACAAGAACAGTCTTAGGGAAAGGCTTCGTGAGGGTAAACTGTAACTTTGTGAGATGAATTAACAGAACACAACCCAGTGTCTCAGAAAGCTTCTTTCCCGTTTTAAACCGAAGATATTTCCTTTTCACCATAGCTCTCTATGGCCTTCGAAATGTCACGTTGCAAATTCCACAAGAACAGTCATAGCGAAAGGCTTCCTCAGGGGAAAGCTGTAACTCTGTGGGATGAATTCACAGATCAGAAAGCTGTTTCTCAGAAAGCTTCTTTCTCACATTTATGGCGGATATTTCCCTTGGCCCTATAGTCTTCAAAGGGAACCGAATTATCCCTTCTCAGATTCCACAGAAATAAGGTTAGCAAACAGCTCTATGACATATAGCTCTCACTCAGTGAGTGGAAGTCACGTATCACAAAGCAGTTTCTCAGAAATGTTCTTTTCAGTTTTTATCTTAGGATATTTCCTTTTTCACCATAGCCCTCTATGGGCTTACAAATACCACTCTGCAAATTCCACAAGAACAGTCTTACCAAAAGGCTTCTTAAGGGGAAAGCTGTAACTCTGTGAGGTGAATTAACAGAACACAAAGCAGTTTCACAGAAAGCTTCTTTTCAGCTTTTTTCTTAGGATATTTCCTTTTTCACCATAGCCCTATAAGGGCTTACAAATATCACTATGAGTATTACACAAGAAGAGTCTTAGCAAAAGTCTTTTTGAGGGTAAAGCTGTAACTCTTTGAGATGAATTAACAGAACACCAAGCAGTTTCTTAGAAAGCTTCTTTCCATTTTTTAACTGAAGGTATTTCCCTTTTCACCACAGCCGTCTATGGGCTTCGAAATATCACTTTGCAAATTCAAAAAGAACAGTCCTAGCGAAAGGCTTCTTGAGTGGAATGCTGTAACTCTCTGAGATGAATTAACAGATCTCAGAGAAGTTTCTCAGAAAGCTTCTTTCTCACTTTTAGCGGCAGATATTTCCTTTGGCCCTATAGTCTTCAAAGGGATCCAAAATAACAGTTCTCCGATTCCATAGAAATAAGGCTATCAAACAGCTCTAGGAAATAGAGCTGTAACTCAGTGAGTGGAAGTCACATAATACTAAACCGTTTCTCAGAAAGCCTCTTTCAGTTTTTAACTGAAGCTATATCCTTTTTCACCGTAGCCCTCTATGGGCTTCAAAATATCACTTTGAAAATACAGCAAGAACAGTCTTAGCGAAAGGCTTCTAGAAGGGAAAGCTGTAACTCTGTTAGGTGAATTAACAGAACACAAAGAAATTTCTCAGAATGGTTCTTTTCAGTTTTTATCTTAGGATATTTACGTTTCCACCATCGACTTCTATGGGCTTACAAATATCACTTTGCAAATTCCACAAGAACAGTCTTAGCGAAAGGCTTCTACAGGGGAAAGCTGAAACTCTGTGAGGTGAATTAACAGAATACAAAGCAGTTTCTCAGAAAGTTTGTTTCCAGTTTTTAACTGAAGGTATTTCCTTTTTCACCATAGCCCTCGACGGGCTTTCAAATATCACTTTGCAAATTCCACAAGAACAGTCTTAGCGAACGGCTTCTTGAGGGGAAAGCTGAAACCCTGTCAGATAAATTAACAGAACAAAAAACAGTTTGTTGGAAAGCTTCTTTCCATTTTTGTTCCGAGGACATTTCCTTTTACACCATAGCCCTCTCACGGCTTCCAAATATCACTTTGAAAATTCCACGAGAACCGTCTTAACGAAAGACTTCTGGAGGGGAAAGCTGAAACTCTGTGAGATGAATTAACAGAAAACAAAGCAGTTTCTCAGAAAGCTTCTTTCCAGTTTTTAATTGAAGATATTTCCTTTTTCACCATATCCCTCCATGGGCTTCCAAATATCACATTGCAAATTCCACAAGAACAGTCTTAGCGAAATGCTTCTTGAGGGGTAAGCTGTAACTCTGTGAGATGAATTAACAGAACACAAAGCAGTTTCTCAGAAAACTTCTTTCCAGTTTTTATGTGAGGAAATTTCCTTTTTAAACGTACCCCTCTATGGGCTTCCAAATATCACTTTGTAAACTGCACAAGAACAGTCTTAGCGAAAGTATTCTTGATAGGAAAGCTGTAACTCTGTGCATGAATTAACAGAACACAAAGCAGTTTCTCAGAAAGCTTCTTTCCAGTTTTTATCTAAGGACATTTCCTTTTTCTCCATAGCCCTCTATGGGCTTCTAAATATCACGTTCTAAATTGCACAAGAACAGTCTTAGCGAAAGGATTCTTGAAAGGAAAGCTGTAACTCTGTGAGATGAATTAAGAGAACACAAAGCAGTTTTTCAGAAAGCTTCTTTTCAGTTTTTATCTTAGGTTATTTCCTTTTTCACTGTAGACCTCTGTAGGCTTCTAAATATCACTTCCCAAATTCGACAAAACAGTCTTAGGGAAAGGCTTCGTGAGGGGAAAGCTGTAACTTTGTGAGATGAATTAACAGAACACAACGCAGTGTCTCAGAAAGCTTCTTTCCCGTTTTAAACCGAAGATATTTCCTTTTCACCATAGCTCTCTATGGCCTTCGAAATGTCACGTTGCAAATTCCACAAGAACAGTCATAGCGAAAGGCTTCCTCAGGGGAAAGCTGTAACTCTGTGGGATGAATTCACAGATCAGAAAGCTGTTTCTCAGAAAGCTTCTTTCTCACATTTATGGCGGATATATCCCTTGGCCCTATAGTCTTCAAAGGGAACCGAATTATCCCTTCTCAGATTCCACAGAAATAAGGTTAGCAAACAGCTCTATGACATATAGCTCTCACTCAGTGAGTGGAAGTCACGTATCACAAAGCAGTTTCTCAGAAATGTTCTTTTCAGTTTTTATCTTAGGATATTTCCTTTTTCACCATAGCCCTCTATGGGCTTACAAATACCACTCTGCAAATTCCACAAGAACAGTCTTACCAAAAGGCTTCTTAAGGGGAAAGCTGTAACTCTGTGAGGTGAATTAACAGAACACAAAGCAGTTTCTCAGAAAGCTTCTTTTCAGCTTTTTTCTTAGGATATTTCCTTTTTCACCATAGCCCTATAAGGGCTTACAAATATCACTATGAGTATTACACAAGAAGAGTCTTAGCAAAAGTCTTTTGGAGGGTAAAGCTGTAACTCTTTGAGATGAATTAACAGAACACCAAGCAGTTTCTTAGAAAGCTTCTTTCCATTTTTTAACTGAAGGTATTTCCCTTTTCACCACAGCCGTCTATGGGCTTCGAAATATCACTTTGCAAATTCAAAAAGAACAGTCCTAGCGAAAGGCTTCTTGAGTGGAATGCTGTAACTCTCTGAGATGAATTAACAGATCTCAGAGAAGTTTCTCAGAAAGCTTCTTTCTCACTTTTAGCGGCAGATATTTCCTTTGGCCCTATAGTCTTCAAAGGGATCCAAAATAACAGTTCTCTGATTCCATAGAAATAAGGCTATCAAACAGCTCTAGGAAATAGAGCTGTAACTCAGTGAGTGGAAGTCACATAATACTAAACCGTTTCTCAGAAAGCCTCTTTCAGTTTTTAACTGAAGCTATATCCTTTTTCACCGTAGCCCTCTATGGGCTTCAAAATATCACTTTGAAAATACAGCAAGAACAGTCTTAGCGAAAGGCTTCTAGAAGGGAAAGCTGTAACTCTGTTAGGTGAATTAACAGAACACAAAGAAATTTCTCAGAATGGTTCTTTTCAGTTTTTATCTTAGGATATTTACGTTTCCACCATCGACTTCTATGGGCTTACAAATATCACTTTGCAAATTCCACAAGAACAGTCTTAGCGAAAGGCTTCTACAGGGGAAAGCTGAAACTCTGTGAGGTGAATTAACAGAATACAAAGCAGTTTCTCAGAAAGTTTGTTTCCAGTTTTTAACTGAAGGTATTTCCTTTTTCACCATAGCCCTCGACGGGCTTTCAAATATCACTTTGCAAATTCCACAAGAACAGTCTTAGCGAACGGCTTCTTGAGGGGAAAGCTGAAACCCTGTCAGATAAATTAGCAGAACACAAAACAGTTTGTTGGAAAGCTTCTTTCCATTTTTGATCCGAGGACATTTCCTTTTACACCATAGCCCTCTCACGGCTTCCAAATATCACTTTGCAAATTCCACGAGAACCGTCTTAGTGAAAGACTTCTGGAGGGGAAAGCTGAAACTCTGTGAGATGAATTAACAGAAAACAAAGCAGTTTCTCAGAAAGCTTCTTTCCAGTTTTTAATTGAAGATATTTCCTTTTTCACCATATCCCTCCATGGGCTTCCAAATATCACATTGCAAATTCCACAAGAACAGTCTTAGCGAAATGCTTCTTGAGGGGTAAGCTGTAAGTCTGTGAGATGAATTAACAGAACACAAAGCAGTTTCTCAGAAAACTTCTTTCCAGTTTTTATGTGAGGAAATTTCCTTTTTAAACGTACCCCTCTATGGGCTGCCAAATATCACTTTGTAAACTCCACAAGAACAGTCTTAGCGAAAGAATTTTTGATAGGAAAGATGTAACTCTGTGCATGAATTAACAGAACACAAAGAAGTTTCTCAGAAAGCTTCTCTCCAGTTTTTATCTAAGGACATTTCCTTTTTCTCCATAGCCCTCTATGGGCTTCTAAATATCACGTTCTAAATTGCACAAGAACAGTCTTAGCGAAAGGATTCTTGAGAGGAAAGCTGTAACTCTGTGAGATGAATTAAGAGAACACAAAGCAGTTTTTCAGAAAGCTTCTTTTCAGTTTTTATCTTAGGTTATTTCCTTTTTCACTGTAGACCTCTGTAGGCTTCTAAATATCACTTCCCAAATTCCACAAGAACAGTCTTAGCGGAATGCTTCTTGAGGGGAAAGGTGTAAATCTGTGTATGAATTAACAGAACACAAAGCAGTTTCTCAGAAAACTTCTTTCCAGTTTATAACTGAAGATATTTCCTTTTTCACCATAGCCCCCTATGGGTTTCCAAATAGCACTTTGAAAATTCCACAAGAACGGTCTTAATGAACGGTTTCTGGAGGGCAAAGCTGTAACTGTGTGAGATGAATTAACGGAACACAAAGTAGTTTCTCAAGAAGCTTCTTTCTAGTTTTCATCTGAGGACATTTCCTTTTTCACCATAGCCCTCTATGGGCTTCCAAATTTCACTTTGCAAATTCCACAAGAACAGTCTTAACGAAAGACTTCTTGAGGGGAAAGCTGTAACTCTGTGAGATGAATTAACAGAAAACAAAGCAGTTTCTCAGAAAGCTTCTATACAGTTTCTAACTGAAGATATTCCTTTTTTCACCATAACCCTATATGGGCTTCCAAATATTACTTTGCGAATTACACAAGAACAGTCATAGCGAAAGGCTTCTCGAGGGGAAAGCTGTAACTCTGTGAGATGAATTAACAGAACACATAGCAGTTTCTCAGAAAACTTCTTTCCAGTTTTTATCTAAGGACATTTCCTTTTTCTCCATAGCCCTCTATGGGCTTCTAAATATCCCGTTCTAAATTGCACAAGAACAGTCTTAGCGAAAGGATTCTTGAGAGGAAAGCTGTAACTCTGTGAGATGAATTAAGAGAACACAAAGCAGTTTTTCAGAAAGCTTCTTTTCAGTTTTTATCTTAGGTTATTTCCTTTTTCACTGTAGACCTCTGTAGGCTTCTAAATATCACTTCCCAAATTCGACAAGAACAGTCTTAGGGAAAGGCTTCGTGAGGGGAAAGCTGTAACTTTGTGAGATGAATTAACAGAACACAACGCAGTGTCTCAGAAAGCTTCTTTCCCGTTTTAAACCGAAGATATTTCCTTTTCACCATAGCTCTCTATGGCCTTCGAAATGTCACGTTGCAAATTCCACAAGAACAGTCATAGCGAAAGGCTTCCTCAGGGGAAAGCTGTAAATCTGTGGGATGAATTCACAGATCAGAAAGCTGTTTCTCAGAAAGCTTCTTTCTCACGTTTATGGCGGATATTTCCTTTGGCCCTATAGTCTTCAACGGGAACCGAATTATCCCTTCTCAGATTCCACAGAAATAAGGTTAGCAAACAGCTCTATGACATATAGCTCTCACTCAGTGAGTGGAAGTCACGTATCACAAAGCAGTTTCTCAGAAATGTTCTTTTCAGTTTTTATCTTAGGATATTTCCTTTTTCACCATAGCCCTCTATGGGCTTACAAATACCACTCTGCAAATTCCACAAGAACAGTCTTACCAAAAGGCTTCTTAAGGGGAAAGCTGTAACTCTGTGAGGTGAATTAACAGAACACAAAGCAGTTTCTCAGAAAGCTTCTTTTCAGCTTTTTTCTTAGGATATTTCCTTTTTCACCATAGCCCTATAAGGGCTTACAAATATCACTATGAGTATTACATAAGAAGAGTCTTAGCAAAAGTTTTTGGAGGGTAAAGCTGTAACTCTTTGAGATGAATTAACAGAACACAAAGCAGTTTCTTAGAAAGCTTCTTTCCATTTTTTAACTGAAGGTATTTCCCTTTTCACCACAGCCGTCTATGGGCTTCGAAATATCACTTTGCAAATTCAAAAAGAACAGTCCTAGCGAAAGGCTTCTTGAGTGGAATGCTGTAACTCTGTGAGATGAATTAACAGATCTCAGAGAAGTTTCTCAGAAGGCTTCTTTCTCACTTTTAGCGGCAGATATTTCCTTTGGCCCTATAGTCTTCAAAGGGATCCAAAATAACAGTTCTCCGATTCCATAGAAATAAGGCTATCAAACAGCTCTAGGAAATAGAGCTGTAACTCAGTGAGTGGAAGTCACATAATACTAAACCGTTTCTCAGAAAGCCTCTTTCAGTTTTTAACTGAAGCTATATCCTTTTTCACCGTAGCCCTCTATGGGCTTCAAAATATCACTTTGAAAATACAGCAAGAACAGTCTTAGCGAAAGGCTTCTAGAGGGGAAAGCTGTAACTCTGTTAGGTGAATTAACAGAACACAAAGCAGTTTCTCAGGAATGTTCTTTACAGTTTTTATCTGAAGATATTTCCTTTTCTCCATAGCGCTCTTTGGGCTACCAAATATCACATTTCAAATTCCAAAAGAACAGTCTTAGCGAAAGACTTCCTGAGGGGAAAGCTGTAAGTCTGTGAGATGAATTAAAAGAACACAAAGCAATTTCTCAGAAAGCTTCTTTCCAGTTTTTATCGGAGGATATTTCGTTTTCACCATAGCCGTCTATTGGCTTCCAAATATCATTTTTCAAATTGTGCAAGAATAATCTTAGCGAAAGGCTTCTTGAGGGGAAAGCTGTAACTCTGTGAAATGAATTCGCAAATCACAAAGAAGTTTCTCAGAAAGCTTCTTTCTAACTTTAACGACGGATATTTCCTTTGGCCCTTCAGTCTTCAAAGGGATCCGAAATAACAGTTCTCAGATTCCACAGAAATAAGACTGCCAAACAGCTCTACGAAATACAGCTGTAACTCAGTGAGTGGAAGTCATATATCACAAAGCAGTTTCTCAGAAAGCTTCTTTTCAGTTTTTAACTGAAGATATATCCTTTTTCATTATAGGTCACTATGAGCTTCCAAATATCACTTTGCATATTCCACAAGAACTGTCTTAGCGAAAGGCTTCTTGAAGGGAAACCTGTAACTCTGTGAGATGAATTAACAAAACACAAAGCAGTTTCTCAGAATGGTTCTTTTCAGTTTTTATCTTAGGATATTTACGTTTTCACCATCGACTTCTATGGGCTTACAAATATCACTTTGCAAATTCCACAAGAACAGTCTTAGCGAAAGGCTTCTAGAGGGGAAAGCTGAAACTCTGTGAGGTGAATTAACAGAATACAAAGCAGTTTCTCAGAAAGTTTCTTTCCAGTTTTTAACTGAAGGTATTTCCTTTTTCACCATAGCCCTCGACGGGCTTTCAAATATCACTTTGCAAATTCCACAAGAACAGTCTTAGCGAACGGCTTCTTGAGGGGAAAGCTGAAACTCTGTCAGATAAATTAACAGAACACAAAACAGTTTGTTGGAAAGCTTCTTTCCATTTTTGATCCGAGGACATTTCCTTTTACACCATAGCCCTCTCACGGCTTCCAAATATCACTTTGCAAATTCCACGAGAACCGTCTTAACGAAAGACTTCTGGAGGGGAAAGCTGAAACTCTGTGAGATGAATTAACAGAAAACAAAGCAGTTTCTCAGAAAGCTTCTTTCCAGTTTTTAATTGAAGATATTTCCTTTTTCACCATATCCCTCCATGGGCTTCCAAATATCACATTGCAAATTCCACAAGAACAGTCTTAGCGAAATGCTTCTTGAGGGGTAAGCTGTAAGTCTGTGAGATGAATTAACAGAACACAAAGCAGTTTCTCAGAAAACTTCTTTCCAGTTTTTATGTGAGGAAATTTCCTTTTTAAACGTACCCCTCTATGGGCTTCCAAATATCACTTTGTAAACTCCACAAGAACAGTCTTAGCGAAAGTATTCTTGATAGGAAAGCTGTAACTCTGTGCATGAATTAACAGAACACAAAGCAGTTTCTCAGAAAGCTTCTTTCCAGTTTTTATCTAAGTACATTTCCTTTTCCTCCATAGCCCTCTATGGGCTTCTAAATATCACGTTCTAAATTGCACAAGAACAGTCTTAGCGAAAGGATTCTTGAAAGGAAAGCTGTAACTCTGTGAGATGAATTAAGAGAACACAAAGCAGTTTTTCAAAAAGCTTATTTTCAGTTTTTATCTTAGGTTATTTCCTTTTTCACTGTAGACCTCTGTAGGCTTCTAAATATCACTTCCCAAATTCGACAAGAACAGTCTTAGGGAAAGGCTTCGTGAGGGGAAAGCTGTAACTTTGTGAGATGAATTAACAGAACACAACGCAGTGTCTCAGAAAGCTTCTTTCCCGTTTTAAACCGAAGATATTTCCTTTTCACCATAGCTCTCTATGGCCTTCGAAATGTCACGTTGCAAATTCCACAAGAACAGTCATAGCGAAAGGCTTCCTCAGGGGAAAGCTGTAACTCTGTGGGATGAATTCACAGATCAGAAAGCTGTTTCTCAGAAAGCTTCTTTATCACGTTTATGGCGGATATTTCCCTTGGCCCTATAGTCTTCAAAGGGAACCGAATTATCCCTTCTCAGATTCCACAGAAATAAGGTTAGCAAACAGCTCTATGACATATAGCTCTCACTCAGTGAGTGGAAGTCACGTATCACAAAGCAGTTTCTCAGAAATGTTCTTTTCAGTTTTTATCTTAGGATATTTCCTTTTTCACCATAGCCCTCTATGGGCTTACAAATACCACTCTGCAAATTCCACAAGAACAGTATTACCAAAAGGCTTCTTAAGGGGAAAGCTGTAACTCTGTGAGGTGAATTAACAGAACACAAAGCAGTTTCTCAGAAAGCTTCTTTTCAGCTTTTTTCTTAGGATATTTCCTTTTTCACCATAGCCCTATAAGGGCTTACAAATATCACTATGAGTATTACACAAGAAGAGTCTTAGCAAAAGTCTTTTGGAGGGTAAAGCTGTAACTCTTTGAGATGAATTAACAGAACACAAAGCAGTTTCTTAGAAAGCTTCTTTCCATTTTTTAACTGAAGGTATTTCCCTTTTCACCACAGCCGTCTATGGGCTTCGAAATATCACTTTGCAAATTCAAAAAGAACAGTCCTAGCGAAAGGCTTCTTGAGTGGAATGCTGTAACTCTGTGAGATGAATTAACAGATCTCAGAGAAGTTTCTCAGAAAGCTTCTTTCTCACTTATAGCGGCAGATATTTCCTTTGGCCCTATAGTCTTCAAAGGGATCCAAAATAACAGTTCTCCGATTCCATAGAAATAAGGCTATCAAACAGCTCTAGGAAATAGAGCTGTAACTCAGTGAGTGGAAGTCACATAATACTAAACCGTTTCTCAGAAAGCCTCTTTCAGTTTTTAACTGAAGCTATATCCTTTTTCACCGTAGCACTCTATGGGCTTCAAAATATCACTTTGAAAATACAGCAAGAACAGTCTTAGCGAAAGGCTTCCAGAAGGGAAAGCTGTAACTCTGTTAGGTGAATTAACAGAACACAAAGAAATTTCTCAGAATGGTTCTTTTCAGTTTTTATCTTAGCATATTTACGTTTCCACCATCGACTTCTATGGGCTTACAAATATCACTTTGCAAATTCCACAAGAACAGTCTTAGCGAAAGGCTTCTGCAGGGGAAAGCTGAAACTCTGTGAGGTGAATTAACAGAGTACAAAGCAGTTTCTCAGAAAGTTTGTTTCCAGTTTTTAACTGAAGGTATTTCCTTTTTCACCATAGCCCTCGACGGGCTTTCAAATATCACTTTGCAAATTCCACAAGAACAGTCTTAGCGAACGGCTTCTTGAGGGGAAAGCTGAAACTCTGTCAGATAAATTAACAGAACACAAAACAGTTTGTTGGAAAGCTTCTTTCCATTTTTGATCCGAGGACATTTCCTTTTACACCATAGCCCTCTCACGGCTTCCAAATATCACTTTGCAAATTCCACGAGAACCGTCTTAGTGAAAGACTTCTGGAGGGGAAAGCTGAAACTCTGTGAGATGAATTAACAGAAAACAAAGCAGTTTCTCAGAAAGCTTCTTTCCAGTTTTTAATTGAAGATATTTCCTTTTTCACCATATCCCTCCATGGGCTTCCAAATATCACATTGCAAATTCCACAAGAACAGTCTTAGCGAAATGCTTCTTGAGGGGTAAGCTGTAAGTCTGTGAGATGAATTAACAGAACACAAAGCAGTTTCTCAGAAAACTTCTTTCCAGTTTTTATGTGAGGAAATTTCCTTTTTAAACGTACCCCTCTATGGGCTTCCAAATATCACTTTGTAAACTCCACAAGAACAGTCTTAGCGAAAGAATTTTTGATAGGAAAGATGTAACTCTGTGCATGAATTAACAGAACACAAAGAAGTTTCTCAGAAAGCTTCTCTCCAGTTTTTATCTAAGAACATTTCCTTTTTCTCCATAGCCCTCTATGGGCTTCTAAATATCACGTTCTAAATTGCACTAGAACAGTCTTAGCGAAAGGATTCTTGAGAGGAAAGCTGTAACTCTGTGAGATGAATTAAGAGAACACAAAGCAGTTTTTCAGAAAGCTTCTTTTCAGTTTTTATCTTAGGTTATTTCCTTTTTCACTGTAGACCTCTGTAGGCTTCTAAATATCACTTCCCAAATTCCACAAGAACAGTCTTAGCGGAATGCTTCTTGAGGGGAAAGGTGTAACACTGTCAGATGAATTAACAGAACACAAAGCAGTTTCTCAGAAAACTTCTTTCCAGTTTATAACTGAAGATATTTCCTTTTTCACCATAGCCCCCTATGGGTTTCCAAATATCACTTTGAAAATTCCACAAGAACGGTCTTAATGAACGGTTTCTGGAGGGCAAAGCTGTAACTGTGTGAGATGAATTGACGGAACACAAAGTAGTTTCTCAAGAAGCTTCTTTCTAGTTTTCATCTCAGGACATTTCCTTTTTCACCATAGCCCTCTATGGGCTTCCAAATTTCACTTTGCAAATTCCACAAGAACAGTCTTAACGAAAGACTTCTTGAGGGGAAAGCTGTAACTCTGTGAGATGAATTAACAGAAAACAAAGCAGTTTCTCAGAAAGCTTCTATACAGTTTCTAACTGAAGATATTCCTTTTTTCACCATAACCCTATATGGGCTTCCAAATATTACTTTGCGAATTACACAAGAACAGTCATAGAGAAAGGCTTCTCGAGGGGAAAGCTGTAACTCTGTGAGATGAATTAACAGAACACAAAGCAGTTTCTCAGAAAGCTTCTTTCCAGTTTTTATCTAAGGACATTTCCTTTTTCTCCATAGCCCTCTATGGGCTTCTAAATATCACATTCTAAATTGCACAAGAACAGACTTAGCGAAAGGATTCTTGAGAGGAAAGCTGTAACTCTGTGAGATGAATTAAGAGAACACAAAGCAGTTTTTCAGAAAGCTTATTTCCAGTTTTTATCTTAGGTTATTTCCTTTTTCACTGTAGACCTCTGTAG
The DNA here is from genome assembly GCF_047675955.1 of Chlorocebus sabaeus. Classification (NCBI taxonomy): domain Eukaryota; kingdom Metazoa; phylum Chordata; class Mammalia; order Primates; family Cercopithecidae; genus Chlorocebus; species Chlorocebus sabaeus. The sequence goes on from NW_027327848.1 coordinate 1,070,243, forward strand.
GCTTCTAAATATCACTTCCCAAATTCGACAAGAACAGTCTTAGGGAAAGGCTTCGTGAGGGGAAAGCTGTAACTTTGTGAGATGAATTAACAGAACACAACACAGTGTCTCAGAAAGCTTCTTTCCCGTTTTAAACCGAAGATATTTCCTTTTCACCATAGCTCTCTATGGCCTTCGAAATGTCACGTTGCAAATTCCACAAGAACAGTCATAGCGAAAGGCTTCCTCAGGGGAAAGCTGTAACTCTGTGGGATGAATTCACAGATCAGAAAGCTGTTTCTCAGAAAGCTTCTTTCTCACTTTTATGGCGGATATTTCCTTTGGCCCTATAGTCTTCAAAGGGAACCGAATTATCCCTTCTCAGATTCCACAGAAATAAGGTTAGCAAACAGCTCTATGACATATAGCTCTCACTCAGTGAGTGGAAGTCACATATCACAAAGCAGTTTCTCAGAAATGTTCTTTTCAGTTTTTATCTTAGGATATTTCCTTTTTCACCATAGCCCTCTATGGGCTTACAAATACCACTCTGCAAATTCCACAAGAACAGTCTTACCAAAAGGCTTCTTAAGGGGAAAGCTGTAACTCTGTGAGGTGAATTAACAGAACACAAAGCAGTTTCTCAGAAAGCTTCTTTTCAGCTTTTTTCTTAGGATATTTCCTTTTTCACCATAGCCCTATAAGGGCTTACAAATATCACTATGAGTATTACACAAGAAGAGTCTTAGCAAAAGTCTTTTTGAGGGTAAAGCTGTAACTCTTTGAGATGAATTAACAGAACACAAAGCAGTTTCTTAGAAAGCTTCTTTCCATTTTTTAACTGAAGGTATTTCCCTTTTCACCACAGCCGTCTATGGGCTTCGAAATATCACTTTGCAAATTCAAAAAGGACAGTCCTAGCGAAAGGCTTCTTGAGTGGAATGCTGTAACTCTGTGAGATGAATTAACAGATCTCAGAGAAGTTTCTCAGAAAGCTTCTTTCTCACTTTTAGCGGCAGATATTTCCTTTGGCCCTATAGTCTTCAAAGGGATCCAAAATAACAGTTCTCCGATTCCATAGAAATAAGGCTATCAAACAGCTCTAGGAAATAGAGCTGTAACTCAGTGAGTGGAAGTCACATAATACTAAACCGTTTCTCAGAAAGCCTCTTTCAGTTTTTAACTGAAGCTATATCCTTTTTCACCGTAGCCCTCTATGGGCTTCAAAATATCACTTTGAAAATACAGCAAGAACAGTCTTAGCGAAAGGCTTCTAGAGGGGAAAGCTGTAACTCTGTTAGGTGAATTAACAGAACACAAAGCAGTTTCTCAGGAATGTTCTTTACAGTTTTTATCTGAAGATATTTCCTTTTCTCCATAGCGCTCCTTGGGCTACCAAATATCACATTTCAAATTCCACAAGAACAGTCTTAGCGAAAGACTTCCTGAGGGGAAAGCTGTAAGTCTGTGAGATGAATTAAAAGAACACAAAGCAATTTCTCAGAAAGCTTCTTTCCAGTTTTTATCGGAGGATATTTCGTTTTCACCATAGCCGTCTATTGGCTTCCAAATATCATTTTTCAAATTGTGCAAGAATAATCTTAGCGAAAGGCTTCTTGAGGGGAAAGCTGTAACTCTGTGAAATGAATTCGCAAATCACAAAGAAGTTTCTCAGAAAGCTTCTTTCTAACTTTAACGACGGATATTTCCTTTGGCCCTTCAGTCTTCAAAGGGATCCGAAATAACAGTTCTCAGATTCCACAGAAATAAGACTGCCAAACAGCTCTACGAAATACAGCTGTAACTCAGTGAGTGGAAGTCATATATCACAAAGCAGTTTCTCAGAAATCTTCTTTTCAGTTTTTAACTGAAGATACATCCTTTTTCACTATAGGTCACTATGAGCTTCCAAATATCACTTTGCATATTCCACAAGAACTGTCTTAGCGAAAGGCTTCTAGAAGGGAAACCTGTAACTCTGTGAGACGAATTAACAAAACACAAAGCAGTTTCTCAGAATGGTTCTTTTCAGTTTTTATCTTAGGATATTTACGTTTTCACCATCGACTTCTATGGGCTTACAAATATCACTTTGCAAATTCCACAAGAACAGTCTTAGCGAAAGGCTTCTAGAGGGGAAAGCTGAAACTCTGTGAGGTGAATTAACAGAATACAAAGCAGTTTCTCAGAAAGTTTCTTTCCAGTTTTTAACTGAAGGTATTTCCTTTTTCACCATAGAACTCGACGGGCTTTCAAATATCACTTTGCAAATTCCACAAGAACAGTCTTAGCGAACGGCTTCTTGAGGGGAAAGCTGAAACTCTGTCAGATAAATTAACAGAACACAAAACAGTTTGTTGGAAAGCTTCTTTCCATTTTTGATCCGAGGACATTTCCTTTTACACCATAGCCCTCTCACGGCTTCCAAATATCACTTTGCAAATTCCACGAGAACCGTCTTAGCGAAAGACTTCTGGAGGGGAAAGCTGAAACTCTGTGAGATGAATTAACAGAAAACAAAGCAGTTTCTCAGAAAGCTTCTTTCCAGTTTTTAATTGAAGATATTTCCTTTTTCACCATATCCCTCCATGGGCTTCCAAATATCACATTGCAAATTCCACAAGAACAGTCTTAGCGAAATGCTTCTTGAGGGGTAAGCTGTAACTCTGTGAGATGAATTAACAGAACACAAAGCAGTTTCTCAGAAAACTTCTTTCCAGTTTTTATGTGAGGAAATTTCCTTTTTAAACGTACCCCTCTATGGGCTTCCAAATATCACTTTGTAAACTCCACAAGAACAGTCTTAGCGAAAGTATTCTTGATAGGAAAGCTGTAACTCTGTGCATGAATTAACAGAACACAAAGCAGTTTCTCAGAAAGCTTCTTTCCAGTTTTTATCTAAGGACATTTCCTTTTTCTCCATAGCCCTCTATGGGCTTCTAAATATCACGTTCTAAATTGCACAAGAACAGTCTTAGCGAAAGGATTCTTGAAAGGAAAGCTGTAACTCTGTGAGATGAATTAAGAGAACACAAAGCAGTTTTTCAAAAAGCTTATTTTCAGTTTTTATCTTAGGTTATTTCCTTTTTCACTGTAGACCTCTGTAGGCTTCTAAATATCACTTCCCAAATTCGACAAGAACAGTCTTAGGGAAAGGCTTCGTGAGGGGAAAGCTGTAACTTTGTGAGATGAATTAACAGAACACAACGCAGTGTCTCAGAAAGCTTCTTTCCCGTTTTAAACCGAAGATATTTCCTTTTCACCATAGCTCTCTATGGCCTTCGAAATGTCACGTTGCAAATTCCACAAGAACAGTCATAGCGAAAGGCTTCCTCAGGGGAAAGCTGTAACTCTGTGGGATGAATTCACAGATCAGAAAGCTGTTTCTCAGAAAGCTTCTTTATCACGTTTATGGCGGATATTTCCCTTGGCCCTATAGTCTTCAAAGGGAACCGAATTATCCCTTCTCAGATTCCACAGAAATAAGGTTAGCAAACAGCTCTATGACATATAGCTCTCACTCAGTGAGTGGAAGTCACGTATCACAAAGCAGTTTCTCAGAAATGTTCTTTTCAGTTTTTATCTTAGGATATTTCCTTTTTCACCATAGCCCTCTATGGGCTTACAAATACCACTCTGCAAATTCCACAAGAACAGTCTTACCAAAAGGCTTCTTAAGGGGAAAGCTGTAACTCTGTGAGGTGAATTAACAGAACACAAAGCAGTTTCTCAGAAAGCTTCTTTTCAGCTTTTTTCTTAGGATATTTCCTTTTTCACCATAGCCCTATAAGGGCTTACAAATATCACTATGAGTATTACACAAGAAGAGTCTTAGCAAAAGTCTTTTGGAGGGTAAAGCTGTAACTCTTTGAGATGAATTAACAGAACACAAAGCAGTTTCTTAGAAAGCTTCTTTCCATTTTTTAACTGAAGGTATTTCCCTTTTCACCACAGCCGTCTATGGGCTTCGAAATATCACTTTGCAAATTCAAAAAGAACAGTCCTAGCGAAAGGCTTCTTGAGTGGAATGCTGTAACTCTGTGAGATGAATTAACAGATCTCAGAGAAGTTTCTCAGAAAGCCTCTTTCTCACTTTTAGCGGCAGATATTTCCTTTGGCCCTATAGTCTTCAAAGGGATCCAAAATAACAGTTCTCCGATTCCATAGAAATAAGGCTATCAAACAGCTCTAGGAAATAGAGCTGTAACTCAGTGAGTGGAAGTCACATAATACTAAACCGTTTCTCAGAAAGCCTCTTTCAGTTTTTAACTGAAGCTATATCCTTTTTCACCGTAGCCCTCTATGGGCTTCAAAATATCACTTTGAAAATACAGCAAGAACAGTCTTAGCGAAAGGCTTCTAGAAGGGAAAGCTGTAACTCTGTTAGGTGAATTAACAGAACACAAAGAAATTTCTCAGAATGGTTCTTTTCAGTTTTTATCTTAGGATATTTACGTTTCCACCATCGACTTCTATGGGCTTACAAATATCACTTTGCAAATTCCACAAGAACAGTCTTAGCGAAAGGCTTCTACAGGGGAAAGCTGAAACTCTGTGAGGTGAATTAACAGAGTACAAAGCAGTTTCTCAGAAAGTTTGTTTCCAGTTTTTAACTGAAGGTATTTCCTTTTTACCATAGCCCTCGACGGGCTTTCAAATATCACTTTGCAAATTCCACAAGAACAGTCTTAGCGAACGGCTTCTTGAGGGGAAAGCTGAAACTCTGTCAGATAAATTAACAGAACACAAAACAGTTTGTTGGAAAGCTTCTTTCCATTTTTGATCCGAGGACATTTCCTTTTACACCATAGCCCTCTCACGGCTTCCAAATATCACTTTGCAAATTCCACGAGAACCGTCTTAGTGAAAGACTTCTGGAGGGGAAAGCTGAAACTCTGTGAGATGAATTAACAGAAAACAAAGCAGTTTCTCAGAAAGCTTCTTTCCAGTTTTTAATTGAAGATATTTCCTTTTTCACCATATCCCTCCATGGGCTTCCAAATATCACATTGCAAATTCCACAAGAACAGTCTTAGCGAAATGCTTCTTGAGGGGTAAGCTGTAAGTCTGTGAGATGAATTAACAGAACACAAAGCAGTTTCTCAGAAAACTTCTTTCCAGTTTTTATGTGAGGAAATTTCCTTTTTAAACGTACCCCTCTATGGGCTTCCAAATATCACTTTGTAAACTCCACAAGAACAGTCTTAGCGAAAGAATTTTTGATAGGAAAGATGTAACTCTGTGCATGAATTAACAGAACACAAAGAAGTTTCTCAGAAAGCTTCTCTCCAGTTTTTATCTAAGAACATTTCCTTTTTCTCCATAGCCCTCTATGGGCTTCTAAATATCACGTTCTAAATTGCACAAGAACAGTCTTAGCGAAAGGATTCTTGAGAGGAAAGCTGTAACTCTGTGAGATGAATTAAGAGAACACAAAGCAGTTTTTCAGAAAGCTTCTTTTCAGTTTTTATCTTAGGTTATTTCCTTTTTCACTGTAGACCTCTGTAGGCTTCTAAATATCACTTCCCAAATTCCACAAGAACAGTCTTAGGGAAAGGCTTCGTGAGGGGAAAGCTGTAACTTTGTGAGATGAATTAACAGAACACAACGCAGTGTCTCAGAAAGCTTCTTTCCCGTTTTAAACCGAAGATATTTCCTTTTCACCATAGCTCTCTATGGCCTTCGAAATGTCACGTTGCAAATTCCACAAGAACAGTCATAGCGAAAGGCTTCCTCAGGGGAAAGCTGTAACTCTGTGGGATGAATTCACAGATCAGAAAGCTGTTTCTCAGAAAGCTTCTTTCTCACATTTATGGCGGATATTTCCCTTGGCCCTATAGTCTTCAAAGGGAACCGAATTATCCCTTCTCAGATTCCACAGAAATAAGGTTAGCAAACAGCTCTATGACATATAGCTCTCACTCAGTGAGTGGAAGTCACGTATCACAAAGCAGTTTCTCAGAAATGTTCTTTTCAGTTTTTATCTTAGGATATTTCCTTTTTCACCATAGCCCTCTATGGGCTTACAAATACCACTCTGCAAATTCCACAAGAACAGTCTTACCAAAAGGCTTCTTAAGGGGAAAGCTGTAACTCTGTGAGGTGAATTAACAGAACACAAAGCAGTTTCTCAGAAAGCTTCTTTTCAGCTTTTTTCTTAGGATATTTCCTTTTTCACCATAGCCCTATAAGGGCTTACAAATATCACTATGAGTATTACACAAGAAGAGTCTTAGCAAAAGTCTTTTGGAGGGTAAAGCTGTAACTCTTTGAGATGAATTAACAGAACACAAAGCAGATTCTTAGAAAGCTTCTTTCCATTTTTTAACTGAAGGTATTTCCCTTTTCACCACAGCCGTCTATGGGCTTCGAAATATCACTTTGCAAATTCAAAAAGAACAGTCCTAGCGAAAGGCTTCTTGAGTGGAATGCTGTAACTCTGTGAGATGAATTAACAGATCTCAGAGAAGTTTCAAAGAAAGCTTCTTTCTCACTTTTAGCGGCAGATATTTCCTTTGGCCCTATAGTCTTCAAAGGGATCCAAAATAACAGTTCTCCGATTCCATAGAAATAAGGCTATCAAACAGCTCTAGGAAATAGAGCTGTAACTCAGTGAGTGGAAGTCACATAATACTAAACCGTTTCTCAGAAAGCCTCTTTCAGTTTTTAACTGAAGCTATATCCTTTTTCACCGTAGCCCTCTATGGGCTTCAAAATATCACTTTGAAAATACAGCAAGAACAGTCTTAGCGAAAGGCTTCTAGAAGGGAAAGCTGTAACTCTGTTAGGTGAATTAACAGAACACAAAGAAATTTCTCAGAATGGTTCTTTTCAGTTTTTATCTTAGGATATTTACGTTTCCACCATCGACTTCTATGGGCTTACAAATATCACTTTGCAAATTCCACAAGAACAGTCTTAGCGAAAGGCTTCTGCAGGGGAAAGCTGAAACTCTGTGAGGTGAATTAACAGAGTACAAAGCAGTTTCTCAGAAAGTTTGTTTCCAGTTTTTAACTGAAGGTATTTCCTTTTTCACCATAGCCCTCGACGGGCTTTCAAATATCACTTTGCAAATTCCACAAGAACAGTCTTAGCGAACGGCTTCTTGAGGGGAAAGCTGAAACTCTGTCAGATAAATTAACAGAACACAAAACAGTTTGTTGGAAAGCTTCTTTCCATTTTTGATCCGAGGACATTTCCTTTTACACCATAGCCCTCTCACGGCTTCCAAATATCACTTTGCAAATTCCACGAGAACCGTCTTAGTGAAAGACTTCTGGAGGGGAAAGCTGAAACTCTGTGAGATGAATTAACAGAAAACAAAGCAGTTTCTCAGAAAGCTTCTTTCCAGTTTTTAATTGAAGATATTTCCTTTTTCACCATATCCCTCCATGGGCTTCCAAATATCACATTGCAAATTCCACAAGAACAGTTTTAGCGAAATGCTTCTTGAGGGGAAGCTGTAACTCTGTGAGATGAATTAACAGAACACAAAGCAGTTTCTCAGAAAACTTCTTTCCAGTTTTTATGTGAGGAAATTTCCTTTTTAAACGTACCCCTCTATGGGCTTCCAAATATCACTTTGTAAACTCCACAAGAACAGTCTTAGCGAAAGAATTTTTGATAGGAAAGATGTAACTCTGTGCATGAATTAACAGAACACAAAGCAGTTTCTCAGAAAGCTTCTTTCCAGTTTTTATCTAAGGACATTTCCTTTTTCTCCATAGCCCTCTATGGGCGTCTAAATATCACGTTCTAAATTGCACAAGAACAGTCTTAGCGAAAGGATTCTTGAGAGGAAAGCTGTAACTCTGTGAGATGAATTAAGAGAACACAAAGCAGTTTTACAGAAAGCTTATTTTCAGTTTTTATCTTAGGTTATTTCCTTTTTCACTGTAGACCTCTGTAGGCTTCTAAATATCACTTCCCAAATTCCACAAGAACAGTCTTAGCGGAATGCTTCTTGAGGCGAAAGGTGTAACACTGTCAGATGAATTAACAGAACACAAAGCAGTTTCTCAGAAAACTTCTTTCCAGTTTATAACTGAAGATATTTCCTTTTTCACCATAGCCCCCTATGGGTTTCCAAATATCACTTTGAAAATTCCACAAGAACGGTCTTAATGAACGGTTTCTGGAGGGCAAAGCTGTAACTGTGTGAGATGAATTAACGGAACACAAAGTAGTTTCTCAAGAAGCTTCTTTCTAGTTTTCATCTGAGGACATTTCCTTTTTCACCATAGCCCTCTATGGGCTTCCAAATTTCACTTTGCAAATTCCACAAGAACAGTCTTAACGAAAGACTTCTTGAGGGGAAAGCTGTAACTCTGTGAGATGAATTAACAGAAAACAAAGCAGTTTCTCAGAAAGCTTCTATACAGTTTCTAACTGAAGATATTCCTTTTTTCACCATAACCCTATATGGGCTTCCAAATATTACTTTGCGAATTACACAAGAACAGTCATAGAGAAAGGCTTCTCGAGGGGAAAGCTGAAACTCTGTGAGATGAATTAACAGAACACAAATCAGTTTCTCAGAAAGCTTCGTTCCAATTTTTATCTAAGGACATTTCCTTTTTCTCCATAGCCCTCTATGGGCTTCTAAATATCACATTCTAAATTGCACAAGAACAGTCTTAGCGAAAGGATTCTTGAGAGGAAAGCTGTAACTCTGTGAGATGAATTAAGAGAACACAAAGCAGTTTTTCAGAAAGCGTATTTCCAGTTTTTATCTTAGGTTATTTCCTTTTTCACTGTAGACCTCTGTAGGCTTCTAAATATCACTTCCCAAATTCGACAAGAACAGTCTTAGGGAAAGGCTTCGTGAGGGGAAAGCTGTAACTTTGTGAGATGAATTAACAGAACACAACGCAGTGTCTCAGAAAGCTTCTTTCCCGTTTTAAACCGAAGATATTTCCTTTTCACCATAGCTCTCTATGGCCTTCGAAATGTCACGTTGCAAATTCCACAAGAACAGTCATAGCGAAAGGCTTCCTCAGGGGAAAGCTGTAACTCTGTGGGATGAATTCACAGATCAGAAAGCTGTTTCTCAGAAAGCTTCTTTCTCACTTTTATGGCGGATATTTCCTTTGGCCCTATAGTCTTCAACGGGAACCGAATTATCCCTTCTCAGATTCCACAGAAATAAGGTTAGCAAACAGCTCTATGACATATAGCTCTCACTCAGTGAGTGGAAGTCACATATCACAAAGCAGTTTCTCAGAAATGTTCTTTTCAGTTTTTATCTTAGGATATTTCCTTTTTCACCGTAGCCCTCTATGGGCTTACAAATACCACTCTGCAAATTCCACAAGAACAGTCTTACCAAAAGGCTTCTTAAGGGGAAAGCTGTAACTCTGTGAGGTGAATTAACAGAACACAAAGCAGTTTCTCAGAAAGCTTCTTTTCAGCTTTTTTCTTAGGATATTTCCTTTTTCACCATAGCCCTATAAGGGCTTACAAATATCACTATGAGTATTACACAAGAAGAGTCTTAGCAAAAGTCTTTTTGAGGGTAAAGCTGTAACTCTTTGAGATGAATTAACAGAACACAAAGCAGTTTCTTAGAAAGCTTCTTTCCATTTTTTAACTGAAGGTATTTCCCTTTTCACCACAGCCGTCTATGGGCTTCGAAATATCACTTTGCAAATTCAAAAAGAACAGTCCTAGCGAAAGGCTTCTTGAGTGGAATGCTGTAACTCTGTGAGATGAATTAACAGATCTCAGAGAAGTTTCTCAGAAAGCTTCTTTCTCACTTTTAGCGGCAGATATTTCCTTTGGCCCTATAGTCTTCAAAGGGATCCAAAATAACAGTTCTCCGATTCCATAGAAATAAGGCTATCAAACAGCTCTAGGAAATAGAGCTGTAACTCAGTGAGTGGAAGTCACATAATACTAAACCGTTTCTCAGAAAGCCTCTTTCAGTTTTTAACTGAAGCTATATCCTTTTTCACCGTAGCCCTCTATGGGCTTCAAAATATCACTTTGAAAATACAGCAAGAACAGTCTTAGCGAAAGGCTTCTAGAGGGGAAAGCTGTAACTCTGTTAGGTGAATTAACAGAACACAAAGCAGTTTCTCAGGAATGTTCTTTACAGTTTTTATCTGAAGATATTTCCTTTTCTCCATAGCGCTCCTTGGGCTACCAAATATCACATTTCAAATTCCACAAGAACAGTCTTAGCGAAAGACTTCCTGAGGGGAAAGCTGTAAGTCTGTGAGATGAATTAAAAGAACACAAAGCAATTTCTCAGAAAGCTTCTTTCCAGTTTTTATCGGAGGATATTTCGTTTTCACCATAGCCATCTATTGGCTTCCAAATATCATTTTTCAAATTGTGCAAGAATAATCTTAGCGAAAGGCTTCTTGAGGGGAAAGCTGTAACTCTGTGAAATGAATTCGCAAATCACAAAGAAGTTTCTCAGAAAGCTTCTTTCTAACTTTAACGACGCATATTTCCTTTGGCCCTTCAGTCTTCAAAGGGATCCGAAATAACAGTTCTCAGATTCCACAGAAATAAGACTGCCAAACAGCTCTACGAAATACAGCTGTAACTCAGTGAGTGGAAGTCATATATCACAAAGCAGTTTCTCAGAAAGCTTCTTTTCAGTTTTTAACTGAAGATATATCCTTTTTCATTATAGGTCACTATGAGCTTCCAAATATCACTTTGCATATTCCACAAGAACTGTCTTAGCGAAAGGCTTCTTGAAGGAAACCTGTAACTCTGTGAGATGAATTAACAAAACACAAAGCAGTTTCTCAGAATGGTTCTTTTCAGTTTTTATCTTAGGATATTTACGTTTTCACCATCGACTTCTATGGGCTTACAAATATCACTTTGCAAATTCCACAAGAACAGTCTTAGCGAAAGGCTTCTAGAGGGGAAAGCTGAAACTCTGTGAGGTGAATTAACAGAATACAAAGCAGTTTCTCAGAAAGTTTCTTTCCAGTTTTTAACTGAAGGTATTTCCTTTTTCACCATAGCCCTCGATGGGCTTTCAAATATCACTTTGCAAATTCCACAAGAACAGTCTTAGCGAACGGCTTCTTGAGGGGAAAGCTGAAACTCTGTCAGATAAATTAACAGAACACAAAACAGTTTGTTGGAAAGCTTCTTTCCATTTTTGATCCGAGGACATTTCCTTTTACACCATAGCCCTCTCACGGCTTCCAAATATCACTTTGCAAATTCCACGAGAACCGTCTTAGTGAAAGACTTCTGGAGGGGAAAGCTGAAACTCTGTGAGATGAATTAACAGAAAACAAAGCAGTTTCTCAGAAAGCTTCTTTCCAGTTTTTAATTGAAGATATTTCCTTTTTCACCATATCCCTCCATGGGCTTCCAAATATCACATTGCAAATTCCACAAGAACAGTCTTAGCGAAATGCTTCTTGAGGGGTAAGCTGTAACTCTGTGAGATGAATTAACAGAACACAAAGCAGTTTCTCAGAAAGCTTCTTTCCAGTTTTTAATTGAAGATATTTCCTTTTTCACCATATCCCTCCATGGGCTTCCAAATATCACATTGCAAATTCCACAAGAACAGTCTTAGCGAAATGCTTCTTGAGGGGTAAGCTGTAACTCTGTGTGATGAATTAACAGAACACAAAGCAGTTTCTCAGAAAGCTTCTTTCCAGTTTTTATCTAAGGACATTTCCTTTTTCTCCATAGCCCTCTATGGGCTTCTAAATATCACGTTCTAAATTGCACAAGAACAGTCTTAGCGAAAGGATTCTTGAAAGGAAAGCTGTAACTCTGTGAGATGAATTAAGAGAACACAAAGCAGTTTTTCAGAAAGCTTATTTTCAATTTTTATCTTAGGTTATTTCCTTTTTCACTGTAGACCTCTGTAGGCTTCTAAATATCACTTCCCAAATTCGACAAGAACAGTCTTAGGGAAAGGCTTCGTGAGGGGAAAGCTGTAACTTTGTGAGATGAATTAACAGAACACAACGCAGTGTCTCAGAAAGCTTCTTTCCCGTTTTAAACCGAAGATATTTCCTTTTCACCATAGCTCTCTATGGCCTTCGAAATGTCACGTTGCAAATTCCACAAGAACAGTCATAGCGAAAGGCTTCCTCAGGGGAAAGCTGTAACTCTGTGGGATGAATTCACAGATCAGAAAGCTGTTTCTCAGAAAGCTTCTTTCTCACATTTATGGCGGATATTTCCCTTGGCCCTATAGTCTTCAAAGGGAACCGAATTATCCCTTCTCAGATTCCACAGAAATAAGGTTAGCAAACAGCTCTATGACATATAGCTCTCACTCAGTGAGTGGAAGTCACGTATCACAAAGCAGTTTCTCAGAAATGTTCTTTTCAGTTTTTATCTTAGGATATTTCCTTTTTCACCATAGCCCTCTATGGGCTTACAAATACCACTCTGCAAATTCCACAAGAACAGTCTTACCAAAAGGCTTCTTAAGGGGAAAGCTGTAACTCTGTGAGGTGAATTAACAGAACACAAAGCAGTTTCTCAGAAAGCTTCTTTTCAGCTTTTTTCTTAGGATATTTCCTTTTTCACCATAGCCCTATAAGGGCTTACAAATATCACTATGAGTATTACACAAGAAGAGTCTTAGCAAAAGTCTTTTTGAGGGTAAAGCTGTAACTCTTTGAGATGAATTAACAGAACACAAAGCAGTTTCTTAGAAAGCTTCTTTCCATTTTTTAACTGAAGGTATTTCCCTTTTCACCACAGCCGTCTATGGGCTTCGAAATATCACTTTGCAAATTCAAAAAGAACAGTCCTAGCGAAAGGCTTCTTGAGTGGAATGCTGTAACTCTGTGAGATGAATTAACAGATCTCAGAGAAGTTTCTCAGAAAGCTTCTTTCTCACTTTTAGCGGCAGATATTTCCTTTGGCCCTATAGTCTTCAAAGGGATCCAAAATAACAGTTCTCCGATTCCATAGAAATAAGGCTATCAAACAGCTCTAGGAAATAGAGCTGTAACTCAGTGAGTGGAAGTCACATAATACTAAACCGTTTCTCAGAAAGCCTCTTTCAGTTTTTAACTGAAGCTATATCCTTTTTCACCGTAGCCCTCTATGGGCTTCAAAATATCACTTTGAAAATACAGCAAGAACAGTCTTAGCGAAAGGCTTCTAGAGGGGAAAGCTGTAACTCTGTTAGGTGAATTAACAGAACACAAAGCAGTTTCTCAGGAATGTTCTTTACAGTTTTTATCTGAAGATATTTCCTTTTCTCCATAGCGCTCCTTGGGCTACCAAATATCACATTTCAAATTCCACAAGAACAGTCTTAGCGAAAGACTTCCTGAGGGGAAAGCTGTAAGTCTGTGAGATGAATTAAAAGAACACAAAGCAATTTCTCAGAAAGCTTCTTTCCAGTTTTTATCGGAGGATATTTCGTTTTCACCATAGCCGTCTATTGGCTTCCAAATATCATTTTTCAAATTGTGCAAGAATAATCTCAGCGAAAGGCTTCTTGAGGGGAAAGCTGTAACTCTGTGAAATGAATTCGCAAATCACAAAGAGGTTTCTCAGAAAGCTTCTTTCTAACTTTAACGACGGATATTTCCTTTGGCCCTTCAGTCTTCAAAGGGATCCGAAATAACAGTTCTCAGATTCCACAGAAATAAGACTGCCAAACAGCTCTACGAAATACAGCTGTAACTCAGTGAGTGGAAGTCATATATCACAAAGCAGTTTCTCAGAAAGCTTCTTTTCAGTTTTTAACTGAAGATATATCCTTTTTCACTATAGGTCACTATGAGCTTCCAAATATCACTTTGCATATTCCACAAGAACTGTCTTAGCGAAAGGCTTCTTGAAGGGAAACCTGTAACTCTGTGAGATGAATTAACAAAACACAAAGCAGTTTCTCAGAATGGTTCTTTTCAGTTTTTATCTTAGGATATTTACGTTTTCACCATCGACTTCTATGGGCTTACAAATATCACTTTGCAAATTCCACAAGAACAGTCTTAGCGAAAGGCTTCTAGAGGGGAAAGCTGAAACTCTGTGAGGAGAATTAACAGAATACAAAGCAGTTTCTCAGAAAGTTTCTTTCCAGTTTTTAACTGAAGGTATTTCCTTTTTCACCATAGCCCTCGACGGGCTTTCAAATATCACTTTGCAAATTCCACAAGAACAGTCTTAGCGAACGGCTTCTTGAGGGAAAAGCTGAAACTCTGTCAGATAAATTAACAGAACACAAAACAGTTTGTTGGAAAGCTTCTTTCCATTTTTGATCCGAGGACATTTCCTTTTACACAATAGCCCTCTCACGGCTTCCAAATATCACTTTGCAAATTCCACGAGAACCGTCTTAGTGAAAGACTTCTGGAGGGGAAAGCTGAAACTCTGTGAGATGAATTAACAGAAAACAAAGCAGTTTCTCAGAAAGCTTCTTTCCAGTTTTTAATTGAAGATATTTCCTTTTTCACCATATCCCTCCATGGGCTTCCAAATATCACATTGCAAATTCCACAAGAACAGTCTTAGCGAAATGCTTCTTGAGGGGTAAGCTGTAAGTCTGTGAGATGAATTAACAGAACACAAAGCAGTTTCTCAGAAAACTTCTTTCCAGTTTTTATGTGAGGAAATTTCCTTTTTAAACGTACCCCTCTATGGGCTTCCAAATATCACTTTGTAAACTCCACAAGAACAGTCTTAGCGAAAGGATTCTTGATAGGAAAGCTGTAATTCTGTGCATGAATTAACAGAACACAAATCAGTTTCTCAGAAAGCTTCTTTCCAGTTTTTATCTAAGGACATTTCCTTTTTCTCCATAGCCCTCTATGGGCTTCTAAATATCACGTTCTAAATTGCACAAGAACAGTCTTAGCGAAAGGATTCTTGACAGGAAAGCTGTAACTCTGTGAGATGAATTAAGAGAACACAAAGCAGTTTTTCAGAAAGATTATTTTCAGTTTTTATCTTAGGTTATTTCCTTTTTCACTGTAGACCTCTGTAGGCTTCTAAATATCACTTCCCAAATTCCACAAGAACAGTCTTAGCGGAATGCTTCTTGAGGGGAAAGGTGTAACACTGTCAGATGAATTAAGAGAACACAAAGCAGTTTCTCAGAAAACTTCTTTCCAGTTTATAACTGAAGATATTTCCTTTTTCACCATAGCCCCCTATGGGTTTCCAAATAGCACTTTGAAAATTCCACAAGAACGGTCTTAATGAATGGTTTCTGGAGGGCAAAGCTGTAACTGTGTGAGATGAATTAACGGAACACAAAGTAGTTTCTCAAGAAGCTTCTTTCTAGTTTTCATCTGAGGACATTTCCTTTTTCACCATAGCCCTCTATGGGCTTCCAAATTTCACTTTGCAAATTCCACAAGAACAGTCTTAACGAAAGACTTCTTGAGGGGAAAGCTGTAACTCTGTGAGATGAATTAACAGAAAACAAAGCAGTTTCTCAGAAAGCTTCTATACAGTTTCTAACTGAAGATATTCCTTTTTTCACCATAACCCTATATGGGCTTCCAAATATTACTTTGCGAATTACACAAGAACAGTCATAGCGAAAGGCTTCTCGAGGGGAAAGCTGTAACTCTGTGAGATGAATTAACAGAACACAAAGCAGTTTCTCAGAAAGCTTCTTTCCAGTTTTTATCTAAGGACATTTCCTTTTTCTCCATAGCCCTCTATGGGCTTCTAAATATCACGTTCTAAATTGCACAAGAACAGTCTTAGCGAAAGGATTCTTGAGAGGAAAGCTGTAACTCTGTGAGATGAATTAAGAGAACACAAAGCAGTTTTTCAGAAAGCTTATTTTCAGTATTTATCTTAGGTTATTTCCTTTTTCACTGTAGACCTCTGTAGGTTTCTAAATATCACTTCCCAAATTCGACAAGAACAGTCTTAGGGACAGGCTTCGTGAGGGGAAAGCTGTAACTTTGTGAGATGAATTAACAGAACACAACGCAGTGTCTCAGAAAGCTTCTTTCCCGTTTTAAACCGAAGATATTTCCTTTTCACCATAGCTCTCTATGGCCTTCGAAATGTCACGTTGCAAATTCCACAAGAACAGTCATAGCGAAAGGCTTCCTCAGGGGAAAGCTGTAACTCTGTGGGATGAATTCACAGATCAGAAAGCTGTTTCTCAGAAAGCTTCTTTCTCACGTTTATGGCGGATATTTCCTTTGGCCCTATAGTCTTCAACGGGAACCGAATTATCCCTTCTCAGATTCCACAGAAATAAGGTTAGCAAACAGCTCTATGACATATAGCTCTCACTCAGTGAGTGGAAGTCACGTATCACAAAGCAGTTTCTCAGAAATGTTCTTTTCAGTTTTTATCTTAGGATATTTCCTTTTTCACCATAGCCCTCTATGGGCTTACAAATACCACTCTGCAAATTCCACAAGAACAGTCTTACCAAAAGGCTTCTTAAGGGGAAAGCTGTAACTCTGTGAGGTGAATTAACAGAACACAAAGCAGTTTCTCAGAAAGCTTCTTTTCAGCTTTTTTCTTAGGATATTTCCTTTTTCACCATAGCCCTATAAGGGCTTACAAATATCACTATGAGTATTACACAAGAAGAGTCTTAGCAAAAGTCTTTTTGAGGGAAAAGCTGTAACTCTTTGAGATGAATTAACAGAACACAAAGCAGTTTCTTAGAAAGCTTCTTTCCATTTTTTAACTGAAGGTATTTCCCTTTTCACCACAGCCGTCTATGGGCTTCGAAATATCACTTTGCAAATTCAAAAAGGACAGTCCTAGCGAAAGGCTTCTTGAGTGGAATGCTGTAACTCTGTGAGATGAATTAACAGATCTCAGAGAAGTTTCTCAGAAAGCTTCTTTCTCACTTTTAGCGGCAGATATTTCCTTTGGCCCTATAGTCTTCAAAGGGATCCAAAATAACAGTTCTCCGATTCCATAGAAATAAGGCTATCAAACAGCTCTAGGAAATAGAGCTGTAACTCAGTGAGTGGAAGTCACATAATACTAAACCGTTTCTCAGAAAGCCTCTTTCAGTTTTTAACTGAAGCTATATCCTTTTTCACCGTAGCCCTCTATGGGCTTCAAAATATCACTTTGAAAATACAGCAAGAACAGTCTTAGCGAAAGGCTTCTAGAGGGGAAAGCTGTAACTCTGTTAGGTGAATTAACAGAACACAAAGCAGTTTCTCAGGAATGTTCTTTACAGTTTTTATCTGAAGATATTTCCTTTTCTCCATAGCGCTCCTTGGGCTACCAAATATCACATTTCAAATTCCACAAGAACAGTCTTAGCGAAAGACTTCCTGAGGGGAAAGCTGTAAGTCTGTGAGATGAATTAAAAGAACACAAAGCAATTTCTCAGAAAGCTTCTTTCCAGTTTTTATCGGAGGATATTTCGTTTTCACCATAGCCGTCTATTGGCTTCCAAATATCATTTTTCAAATTGTGCAAGAATAATCTCAGCGAAAGGCTTCTTGAGGGGAAAGCTGTAACTCTGTGAAATGAATTCGCAAATCACAAAGAAGTTTCTCAGAAAGCTTCTTTCTAACTTTAACGACGGATATTTCCTTTGGCCCTTCAGTCTTCAAAGGGATCCGAAATAACAGTTCTCAGATTCCACAGAAATAAGACTGCCAAACAGCTCTACGAAATACAGCTGTAACTCAGTGAGTGGAAGTCATATATCACAAAGCAGTTTCTCAGAAAGCTTCTTTTCAGTTTTTAACTGAAGATATATCCTTTTTCACTATAGGTCACTATGAGCTTCCAAATATCACTTTGCATATTCCACAAGAACTGTCTTAGCGAAAGGCTTCTTGAAGGGAAACCTGTAACTCTGTGAGATGAATTAACAAAACACAAAGCAGTTTCTCAGAATGGTTCTTTTCAGTTTTTATCTTAGGATATTTACGTTTTCACCATCGACTTCTATGGGCTTACAAATATCACTTTGCAAATTCCACAAGAACAGTCTTAGCGAAAGGCTTCTAGAGGGGAAAGCTGAAACTCTGTGAGGAGAATTAACAGAATACAAAGCAGTTTCTCAGAAAGTTTCTTTCCAGTTTTTAACTGAAGGTATTTCCTTTTTCACCATAGCCCTCGACGGGCTTTCAAATATCACTTTGCAAATTCCACAAGAACAGTCTTAGCGAACGGCTTCTTGAGGGAAAAGCTGAAACTCTGTCAGATAAATTAACAGAACACAAAACAGTTTGTTGGAAAGCTTCTTTCCATTTTTGATCCGAGGACATTTCCTTTTACACCATAGCCCTCTCACGGCTTCCAAATATCACTTTGCAAATTCCACGAGAACCGTCTTAGTGAAAGACTTCTGGAGGGGAAAGCTGAAACTCTGTGAGATGAATTAACAGAAAACAAAGCAGTTTCTCAGAAAGCTTCTTTCCAGTTTTTAATTGAAGATATTTCCTTTTTCACCATATCCCTCCATGGGCTTCCAAATATCACATTGCAAATTCCACAAGAACAGTCTTAGCGAAATGCTTCTTGAGGGGTAAGCTGTAAGTCTGTGAGATGAATTAACAGAACACAAAGCAGTTTCTCAGAAAACTTCTTTCCAGTTTTTATGTGAGGAAATTTCCTTTTTAAACGTACCCCTCTATGGGCATCCAAATATCACTTTGTAAACTCCACAAGAACAGTCTTAGCGAAAGGATTCTTGATAGGAAAGCTGTAATTCTGTGCATGAATTAACAGAACACAAATCAGTTTCTCAGAAAGCTTCTTTCCAGTTTTTATCTAAGGACATTTCCTTTTTCTCCATAGCCCTCTATGGGCTTCTAAATATCACGTTCTAAATTGCACAAGAACAGTCTTAGCGAAAGGATTCTTGACAGGAAAGCTGTAACTCTGTGAGATGAATTAAGAGAACACAAAGCAGTTTTTCAGAAAGCTTATTTTCAGTTTTTATCTTAGGTTATTTCCTTTTTCACTGTAGACCTCTGTAGGCTTCTAAATATCACTTCCCAAATTCCACAAGAACAGTCTTAGCGGAATGCTTCTTGAGGGGAAAGGTGTAACACTGTCAGATGAATTAAGAGAACACAAAGCAGTTTCTCAGAAAACTTCTTTCCAGTTTATAACTGAAGATATTTCCTTTTTCACCATAGCCCCCTATGGGTTTCCAAATAGCACTTTGAAAATTCCACAAGAACGGTCTTAATGAATGGTTTCTGGAGGGCAAAGCTGTAACTGTGTGAGATGAATTAACGGAACACAAAGTAGTTTCTCAAGAAGCTTCTTTCTAGTTTTCATCTGAGGACATTTCCTTTTTCACCATAGCCCTCTATGGGCTTCCAAATTTCACTTTGCAAATTCCACAAGAACAGTCTTAACGAAAGACTTCTTGAGGGGAAAGCTGTAACTCTGTGAGATGAATTAACAGAAAACAAAGCAGTTTCTCAGAAAGCTTCTATACAGTTTCTAACTGAAGATATTCCTTTTTTCACCATAACCCTATATGGGCTTCCAAATATTACTTTGCGAATTACACAAGAACAGTCATAGCGAAAGGCTTCTCGAGGGGAAAGCTGTAACTCTGTGAGATGAATTAACAGAACACAAAGCAGTTTCTCAGAAAGCTTCTTTCCAGTTTTTATCTAAGGACATTTCCTTTTTCTCCATAGCCCTCTATGGGCTTCTAAATATCACGTTCTAAATTGCACAAGAACAGTCTTAGCGAAAGGATTCTTGAGAGGAAAGCTGTAACTCTGTGAGATGAATTAAGAGAACACAAAGCAGTTTTTCAGAAAGCTTATTTTCAGTATTTATCTTAGGTTATTTCCTTTTTCACTGTAGACCTCTGTAGGTTTCTAAATATCACTTCCCAAATTCGACAAGAACAGTCTTAGGGACAGGCTTCGTGAGGGGAAAGCTGTAACTTTGTGAGATGAATTAACAGAACACAACGCAGTGTCTCAGAAAGCTTCTTTCCCGTTTTAAACCGAAGATATTTCCTTTTCACCATAGCTCTCTATGGCCTTCGAAATGTCACGTTGCAAATTCCACAAGAACAGTCATAGCGAAAGGCTTCCTCAGGGGAAAGCTGTAACTCTGTGGGATGAATTCACAGATCAGAAAGCTGTTTCTCAGAAAGCTTCTTTCTCACGTTTATGGCGGATATTTCCTTTGGCCCTATAGTCTTCAACGGGAACCGAATTATCCCTTCTCAGATTCCACAGAAATAAGGTTAGCAAACAGCTCTATGACATATAGCTCTCACTCAGTGAGTGGAAGTCACGTATCACAAAGCAGTTTCTCAGAAATGTTCTTTTCAGTTTTTATCTTAGGATATTTCCTTTTTCACCATAGCCCTCTATGGGCTTACAAATACCACTCTGCAAATTCCACAAGAACAGTCTTACCAAAAGGCTTCTTAAGGGGAAAGCTGTAACTCTGTGAGGTGAATTAACAGAACACAAAGCAGTTTCTCAGAAAGCTTCTTTTCAGCTTTTTTCTTAGGATATTTCCTTTTTCACCATAGCCCTATAAGGGCTTACAAATATCACTATGAGTATTACACAAGAAGAGTCTTAGCAAAAGTCTTTTTGAGGGAAAAGCTGTAACTCTTTGAGATGAATTAACAGAACACAAAGCAGTTTCTTAGAAAGCTTCTTTCCATTTTTTAACTGAAGGTATTTCCCTTTTCACCACAGCCGTCTATGGGCTTCGAAATATCACTTTGCAAATTCAAAAAGGACAGTCCTAGCGAAAGGCTTCTTGAGTGGAATGCTGTAACTCTGTGAGATGAATTAACAGATCTCAGAGAAGTTTCTCAGAAAGCTTCTTTCTCACTTTTAGCGGCAGATATTTCCTTTGGCCCTATAGTCTTCAAAGGGATCCAAAATAACAGTTCTCCGATTCCATAGAAATAAGGCTATCAAACAGCTCTAGGAAATAGAGCTGTAACTCAGTGAGTGGAAGTCACATAATACTAAACCGTTTCTCAGAAAGCCTCTTTCAGTTTTTAACTGAAGCTATATCCTTTTTCACCGTAGCCCTCTATGGGCTTCAAAATATCACTTTGAAAATACAGCAAGAACAGTCTTAGCGAAAGGCTTCTAGAGGGGAAAGCTGTAACTCTGTTAGGTGAATTAACAGAACACAAAGCAGTTTCTCAGGAATGTTCTTTACAGTTTTTATCTGAAGATATTTCCTTTTCTCCATAGCGCTCCTTGGGCTACCAAATATCACATTTCAAATTCCACAAGAACAGTCTTAGCGAAAGACTTCCTGAGGGGAAAGCTGTAAGTCTGTGAGATGAATTAAAAGAACACAAAGCAATTTCTCAGAAAGCTTCTTTCCAGTTTTTATCGGAGGATATTTCGTTTTCACCATAGCCGTCTATTGGCTTCCAAATATCATTTTTCAAATTGTGCAAGAATAATCTTAGCGAAAGGCTTCTTGAGGGGAAAGCTGTAACTCTGTGAAATGAATTCGCAAATCACAAAGAAGTTTCTCAGAAAGCTTCTTTCTAACTTTAACGACGGATATTTCCTTTGGCCCTTCAGTCTTCAAAGGGATCCGAAATAACAGTTCTCAGATTCCACAGAAATAAGACTGCCAAACAGCTCTACGAAATACAGCTGTAACTCAGTGAGTGGAAGTCATATATCACAAAGCAGTTTCTCAGAAAGCTTCTTTTCAGTTTTTAACTGAAGATATATCCTTTTTCACTATAGGTCACTATGAGCTTCCAAATATCACTTTGCATATTCCACAAGAACTGTCTTAGCGAAAGGCTTCTTGAAGGGAAACCTGTAACTCTGTGAGATGAATTAACAAAACACAAAGCAGTTTCTCAGAATGGTTCTTTTCAGTTTTTATCTTAGGATATTTACGTTTTCACCATCGACTTCTATGGGCTTACAAATATCACTTTGCAAATTCCACAAGAACAGTCTTAGCGAAAGGCTTCTAGAGGGGAAAGCTGAAACTCTGTGAGGTGAATTAACAGAATACAAAGCAGTTTCTCAGAAAGTTTCTTTCCAGTTTTTAACTGAAGGTATTTCCTTTTTCACCATAGCCCTCGACGGGCTTTCAAATATCACTTTGCAAATTCCACAAGAACAGTCTTAGCGAACGGCTTCTTGAGGGGAAAGCTGAAACTCTGTCAGATAAATTAACAGAACACAAAACAGTTTGTTGGAAAGCTTCTTTCCATTTTTGATCCGAGGACATTTCCTTTTACACCATAGCCCTCTCACGGCTTCCAAATATCACTTTGCAAATTCCACGAGAACCGTCTTAACGAAAGACGTCTGGAGGGGAAAGCTGAAACTCTGTGAGATGAATTAACAGAAAACAAAGCAGTTTCTCAGAAAGCTTCTTTCCAGTTTTTAATTGAAGATATTTCCTTTTTCACCATATCCCTCCATGGGCTTCCAAATATCACATTGCAAATTCCACAAGAACAGTCTTAGCGAAATGCTTCTTGAGGGGTAAGCTGTAACTCTGTGAGATGAATTAACAGAACACAAAGCAGTTTCTCAGAAAACTTCTTTCCAGTTTTTATGTGAGGAAATTTCCTTTTTAAACGTACCCCTCTATGGGCTTCCAAATATCACTTTGTAAACTCCACAAGAACAGTCTTAGCGAAAGTATTCTTGATAGGAAAGCTGTAACTCTGTGCATGAATTAACAGAACACAAAGCAGTTTCTCAGAAAGCTTCTTTCCAGTTTTTATCTAAGGACATTTCCTTTTTCTCCATAGCCCTCTATGGGCTTCTAAATATCACGTTCTAAATTGCACAAGAACAGTCTTAGCGAAAGGATTCTTGAAAGGAAAGCTGTAACACTGTGAGATGAATTAAGAGAACACAAAGCAGTTTTTCAGAAAGCTTCTTTTCAGTTTTTATCTTAGGTTATTTCCTTTTTCACTGTAGACCTCTGTAGGCTTCTAAATATCACTTCCCAAATTCGACAAGAACAGTCTTAGGGAAAGGCTTCGTGAGGGGAAAGCTGTAACTTTGTGAGATGAATTAACAGAACACAACGCAGTGTCTCAGAAAGCTTCTTTCCCGTTTTAAACCGAAGATATTTCCTTTTCACCATAGCTCTCTATGGCCTTCGAAATGTCACGTTGCAAATTCCACAAGAACAGTCATAGCGAAAGGCTTCCTCAGGGGAAAGCTGTAACTCTGTGGGATGAATTCACAGATCAGAAAGCTGTTTCTCAGAAAGCTTCTTTCTCACATTTATGGCGGATATTTCCCTTGGCCCTATAGTCTTCAAAGGGAACCGAATTATCCCTTCTCAGATTCCACAGAAATAAGGTTAGCAAACAGCTCTATGACATATAGCTCTCACTCAGTGAGTGGAAGTCACGTATCACAAAGCAGTTTCTCAGAAATGTTCTTTTCAGTTTTTATCTTAGGATATTTCCTTTTTCACCATAGCCCTCTATGGGCTTACAAATACCACTCTGCAAATTCCACAAGAACAGTCTTACCAAAAGGCTTCTTAAGGGGAAAGCTGTAACTCTGTGAGGTGAATTAACAGAACACAAAGCAGTTTCTCAGAAAGCTTCTTTTCAGCTTTTTTCTTAGGATATTTCCTTTTTCACCATAGCCCTATAAGGGCTTACAAATATCACTATGAGTATTACACAAGAAGAGTCTTAGCAAAAGTCTTTTTGAGGGTAAAGCTGTAACTCTTTGAGATGAATTAACAGACACAAAGCAGTTTCTTAGAAAGCTTCTTTCCATTTTTTAACTGAAGGTATTTCCCTTTTCACCACAGCCGTCTATGGGCTTCGAAATATCACTTTGCAAATTCAAAAAGAACAGTCCTAGCGAAAGGCTTCTTGAGTGGAATGCTGTAACTCTGTGAGATGAATTAACAGATCTCAGAGAAGTTTCTCAGAAAGCTTCTTTCTCACTTTTAGCGGCAGATATTTCCTTTGGCCCTATAGTCTTCAAAGGGATCCAAAATAACAGTTCTCCGATTCCATAGAAATAAGGCTATCAAACAGCTCTAGGAAATAGAGCTGTAACTCAGTGAGTGGAAGTCACATAATACTAAACCGTTTCTCAGAAAGCCTCTTTCAGTTTTTAACTGAAGCTATATCCTTTTTCACCGTAGCCCTCTATGGGCTTCAAAATATCACTTTGAAAATACAGCAAGAACAGTCTTAGCGAAAGGCTTCTAGAAGGGAAAGCTGTAACTCTGTTAGGTGAATTAACAGAACACAAAGAAATTTCTCAGAATGGTTCTTTTCAGTTTTTATCTTAGGATATTTACGTTTCCACCATCGACTTCTATGGACTTACAAATATCACTTTGCAAATTCCACAAGAACAGTCTTAGCGAAAGACTTCCTGAGGGGAAAGCTGTAAGTCTGTGAGATGAATTAAAAGAACACAAAGCAATTTCTCAGAAAGCTTCTTTCCAGTTTTTATTGGAGGATATTTCGTTTTCACCATAGCCGTCTATTGGCTTCCAAATATCATTTTTCAAATTGTGCAAGAATAATCTTAGCGAAAGGCTTCTTGAGGGGAAAGCTGTAACTCTGTGAAATGAATTCGCAAATCACAAAGAAGTTTCTCAGAAAGCTTCTTTCTAACTTTAACGACGGATATTTCCTTTGGCCCTTCATTCTTCAAAGGGATCCGAAATAACAGTTCTCAGATTCCACAGAAATAAGACTGCCAAACAGCTCTACGAAATACAGCTGTAACTCAGTGAGTGGAAGTCATATATCACAAAGCAGTTTCTCAGAAAGCTTCTTTTCAGTTTTTAACTGAAGATATATCCTTTTTCACTATAGGTCACTATGAGCTTCCAAATATCACTTTGCATATTCCACAAGAACTGTCTTAGCGAAAGGCTTCTTGAAGGGAAACCTGTAACTCTGTGAGATGAATTAACAAAACACAAAGCAGTTTCTCAGAATGGTTCTTTTCAGTTTTTATCTTAGGATATTTACGTTTTCACCATCGACTTCTATGGGCTTACAAATATCACTTTGCAAATTCCACAAGAACAGTCTTAGCGAAAGGCTTCTAGAGGGGAAAGCTGAAACTCTGTGAGGTGAATTAACAGAATACAAAGCAGTTTCTCAGAAAGTTTGTTTCCAGTTTTTAACTGAAGGTATTTCCTTTTTCACCATAGCCCTCGACGGGCTTTCAAATATCACTTTGCAAATTCCACAAGAACAGTCTTAGCGAACGGCTTCTTGAGGGGAAAGCTGAAACCCTGTCAGATAAATTAACAGAACACAAAACAGTTTGTTGGAAAGCTTCTTTCCATTTCTGATCCGAGGACATTTCCTTTTACACCATAGCCCTCTCACGGCTTCCAAATATCACTTTGCAAATTCCACGAGAACCGTCTTAACGAAAGACTTCTGGAGGGGAAAGCTGAAACTCTGTGAGATGAATTAACAGAAAACAAAGCAGTTTCTCAGAAAGCTTCTTTCCAGTTTTTAATTGAAGATATTTCCTTTTTCACCATATCCCTCCATGGGCTTCCAAATATCACATTGCAAATTCCACAAGAACAGTCTTAGCGAAATGCTTCTTGAGGGGTAAGCTGTAAGTCTGTGAGATGAATTAACAGAACACAAAGCAGTTTCTCAGAAAACTTCTTTCCAGTTTTTATGTGAGGAAATTTCCTTTTTAAACGTACCCCTCTATGGGCTTCCAAATATCACTTTGTAAACTCCACAAGAACAGTCTTAGCGAAAGAATTTTTGATAGGAAAGATGTAACTCTGTGCATGAATTAAGAGAACACAAAGAAGTTTCTCAGAAAGCTTCTTTCCAGTTTTTATCTAAGGACATTTCCTTTTTCTCCATAGCCCTCTATGGGCTTCTAAATATCACGTTCTAAATTGCACAAGAACAGTCTTAGCGAAAGGATTCTTGAGAGGAAAGTTGTAACTCTGTGAGATGAATTAAGAGAACACAAAGCAGTTTTTCAGAAAGCTTCTTTTCAGTTTTTATCTTAGGTTATTTCCTTTTTCACTGTAGACCTCTGTAGGCTTCTAAATATCACTTCCCAAATTCCACAAGAACAGTCTTAGCGGAATGCTTCTTGAGGGGAAAGGTGTAAATCTGTGTATGAATTAACAGAACACAAAGCAGTTTCTCAGAAAACTTCTTTCCAGTTTATAACTGAAGATATTTCCTTTTTCACCATAGCCCCCTATGGGTTTCCAAATATCACTTTGAAAATTCCACAAGAACGGTCTTAATGAACGGTTTCTGGAGGGCAAAGCTGTAACTGTGTGAGATGAATTAACGGAACACAAAGTAGTTTCTCAAGAAGCTTCTTTCTAGTTTTCATCTGAGGACATTTCCTTTTTCACCATAGCCCTCTATGGGCTTCCAAATTTCACTTTGCAAATTCCACAAGAACAGTCTTAACGAAAGACTTCTTGAGGGGAAAGCTGTAACTCTGTGAGATGAATTAACAGAAAACAAAGCAGTTTCTCAGAAAGCTTCTATACAGTTTCTAACTGAAGATATTCCTTTTTTCACCATAACCCTATATGGGCTTCCAAATATTACTTTGCGAATTACACAAGAACAGTCATAGCGAAAGGCTTCTCGAGGGGAAAGCTGTAACTCTGTGAGATGAATTAACAGAACACATAGCAGTTTCTCAGAAAGCTTCTTTCCAGTTTTTATCTAAGGACATTTCCTTTTTCTCCATAGCCATCTATGGGCTTCTAAATATCACGTTCTAAATTGCACAAGAACAGTCTTAGCGAAAGGATTCTTGAGAGGAAAGCTGTAACCCTGTGAGATGAATTAAGAGAACACAAAGCAGTTTTTCAGAAAGCTTATTTTCAGTTTTTATCTTAGGTTATTTCCTTTTTCACTGTAGACCTCTGTAGGCTTCTAAATATCACTTCCCAAATTCGACAAGAACAGTCTTAGGGAAAGGCTTCGTGAGGGGAAAGCTGTAACTTTGTGAGATGAATTAACAGAACACAACGCAGTGTCTCAGAAAGCTTCTTTCCCGTTTTAAAACGAAGATATTTCCTTTTCACCATAGCTCTCTATGGCCTTCGAAATGTCACGTTGCAAATTCCACAAGAACAGTCATAGCGAAAGGCTTCCTCAGGGGAAAGCTGTAACTCTGTGGGATGAATTCACAGATCAGAAAGCTGTTTCTCAGAAAGCTTCTTTCTCACTTTTATGGCGGATATTTCCTTTGGCCCTATAGTCTTCAACGGGAACCGAATTATCCCTTCTCAGATTCCACAGAAATAAGGTTAGCAAACAGCTCTATAACATATAGCTCTCACTCAGTGAGTGGAAGTCACATATCACAAAGCAGTTTCTCAGAAATGTTCTTTTCAGTTTTTATCTTAGGATATTTCCTTTTTCACCATAGCCCTCTATGGGCTTACATATACCACTGTGCAAATTCCACAAGAACAGTCTTACCAAAAGGCTTCTTAAGGGGAAAGCTGTAACTCTGTGAGGTGAATTAACAGAACACAAAGCAGTTTCTCAGAAAGCTTCTTTTCAGCTTTTATCTTAGGATATTTCCTTTTTCACCATAGCCCTATAAGGGCTTACAAATATCACTATGAGTATTACACAAGAAGAGTCTTAGCAAAAGTCTTTTTGAGGGTAAAGCTGTAACTCTTTGAGATGAATTAACAGAACACAAAGCAGTTTCTTAGAAAGCTTCTTTCCATTTTTTAACTGAAGGTATTTCCCTTTTCACCACAGCCGTCTATGGGCTTCGAAATATCACTTTGCAAATTCAAAAAGAACAGTCCTAGCGAAAGGCTTCTTGAGTGGAATGCTGTAACTCTGTGAGATGAATTAACAGATCTCAGAGAAGTTTCTCAGAAAGCTTCTTTCTCACTTTTAGCGGCAGATATTTCCTTTGGCCCTATAGTCTTCAAAGGGATCCAAAATAACAGTTCTCCGATTCCATAGAAATAAGGCTATCAAACAGCTCTAGGAAATAGAGCTGTAACTCAGTGAGTGGAAGTCACATAATACTAAACCGTTTCTCAGAAAGCCTCTTTCAGTTTTTAACTGAAGCTATATCCTTTTTCACCGTAGCCCTCTATGGGCTTCAAAATATCACTTTGAAAATACAGCAAGAACAGTCTTAGCGAAAGGCTTCTAGAGGGGAAAGCTGTAACTCTGTTAGGTGAATTAACAGAACACAAAGCAGTTTCTCAGGAATGTTCTTTACAGTTTTTATCTGAAGATATTTCCTTTCCTCCATAGCGCTCCTTGGGCTACCAAATATCACATTTCAAATTCCACAAGAACAGTCTTAGCGAAAGACTTCCTGAGGGGGAAGCTGTAAGTCTGTGAGATGAATTAAAAGAACACAAAGCAATTTCTCAGAAAGCTTCTTTCCAGTTTTTATCGGAGGATATTTCGTTTTCACCATAGCCGTCTATTGGCTTCCAAATATCATTTTTCAAACTGTGCACGAATAATCTTAGCGAAAGGCTTCTTGAGGGGAAAGCTGTAACTCTGTGAAATGAATTCGCAAATCACAAAGAAGTTTCTCAGAAAGCTTCTTTCTAACTTTAACGACGGATATTTCCTTTGGCCCTTCAGTCTTCAAAGGGATCCGAAATAACAGTTCTCAGATTCCACAGAAATAAGACCACCAAACAGCTCTACGAAATACAGCTGTAACTCAGTGAGTGGAAGTCATATATCACAAAGCAGTTTCTCAGAAAGCTTCTTTTCAGTTTTTAACTGAAGATATATCCTTTTTCACTATAGGTCACTATGAGCTTCCAAATATCACTTTGCATATTCCACAAGAACTGTCTTAGCGAAAGGCTTCTTGAAGGGAAACCTGTAACTCTGTGAGATGAATTAACAAAACACAAAGCAGTTTCTCAGAATGGTTCTTTTCAGTTTTTATCTTAGGATATTTACGTTTTCACCATCGACTTCTATGGGCTTACAAATATCACTTTGCAAATTCCACAAGAACAGTCTTAGCGAAAGGCTTCTAGAGGGGAAAGCTGAAACTCTGTGAGGTGAATTAACAGAATACAAAGCAGTTTCTCAGAAAGTTTGTTTCCAGTTTTTAACTGAAGGTATTTCCTTTTTCACCATAGCCCTCGACGGGCTTTCAAATATCACTTTGCAAATTCCACAAGAACAGTCTTAGCGAACGGCTTCTTGAGGGGAAAGCTGAAACTCTGTCAGATAAATTAACAGAACACAAAACAGTTTGTTGGAAAGCTTCTTTCCATTTTTGATCCGAGGACATTTCCTTTTACACCATAGCCCTCTCACGGCTTCCAAATATCACTTTGCAAATTCCACGAGAACCGTCTTAGCGAAAGACTTCTGGAGGGGAAAGCTGAAACTCTGTGAGATGAATTAACAGAAAACAAAGCAGTTTCTCAGAAAGCTTCTTTCCAGTTTTTAATTGAAGATATTTCCTTTTTCACCATATCCCTCCATGGGCTTCCAAATATCACATTGCAAATTCCACAAGAACAGTCTTAGCGAAATGCTTCTTGAGGGGTAAGCTGTAAGTCTGTGAGATGAATTAACAGAACACAAAGCAGTTTCTCAGAAAACTTCTTTCCAGTTTTTATGTGAGGAAATTTCCTTTTTAAACGTACCCCTCTATGGGCTTCCAAATATCACTTTGTAAACTCCACAAGAACAGTCTTAGCGAAAGGATTCTTGATAGGAAAGCTGTAACTCTGTGCATGAATTGACAGAACACAAAGAAGTTTCTCAGAAAGCTTCTCTCCAGTTTTTCACTGAAGATATTTCCTTTTTCACCATAGCGCTCTATGGGCTTCCAAATATCTCTTTGGAAATTCCAGAAGAACAGTCTTAGTGAAGGGCTTCTTGAGGGTAGAGCTGTAATACTGTGAGATGAATTAACAAAACACAAAGCAGTTTCTCAGAAAGCTTTTTTCCAGTTTTTGTGTGAGGAAATTTCCTTTTTAACCGTACCCCTCTATGGGCTTCCAAATATCACTTTGTAAACTCCACAAGAACAGTCTCAGCGAAAGGATTCTTGATAGGAACGGTGTAACTCTGTGTATGAATTAACAGAACACAAAGCATTTTCTCAGAAAGCTTCTCTCCAGTTTTTATCTGAAGATATTTCCATTTTCACCATAGCCCTCCATGAGCTTCCAAATATCATTTTGCAAATTTCACAACAACAGTCTTAATGAACGGCTTCTTGAGGGGAAAGCTATAACTCTGTGAGATGAATTAACAGTACACAAAACAGTTTCTCAAAAAGCTTCTTTTCAGTTTTTAACGGAAGATATTTCCTTTTTCAACATAACCCTCTATGGGCTTCCAAGTATCACTTTGCAAATTCCACAAGAACAGTCTTAGCGAAAGGCTTTTAGAGGGAAATGTTGTAACTATGTGAGATGAATTAACAGAACACAAAGCAATTTCTCAGAAAGCTTCTTTTCAGTTTTTATCTTACGATATTTCCTTTTTCACCATAGACCTCTATGGGCTTCCAAATCTCACTTTGCAAATTCCACAAGAACAGTCTTAGCGAAAGAATTATTGAGTGGAAAGCTGTAACTCTTTGAGGTGAGTTAACAGAACAAAAAGGAGTTTCTCTGAAACTTCTTTCCGCTTTTTAACAGAAGATATTTCCTTTTTCACCATAGCGCTCTATGGGCTTCCAAATATCATTTTTCAAATCCCACAACAACAGTCTTGGCGAAAGGCTTCTGGAAGGGAAAGCTGTAACTGGGTGAGGTCTATTATCAGAACACATGGCAGTTTCTCAGAAAGCTTCTTTCCAGTTTTTAACGGAAGATATTTCCTTTTTCACCATAGCCCTCTATGGGCTTCCAAATGTCACTTTGCAAATTCGACAACAACAGCCTTAGCGAAAGGCTTTTAGAGGGAAATGTAACTCTGTGAGATGAATTAACAGAACACAATGAAGTTTTTCAGACAGCTTCTCTTCGGTAAGTATCTTAGGATATTTCAATTTTCACCATAGCCCTCTTTGGGCTTCCACATATCACTTTGGAAATTCCTCAAAAACAGTCTTAGCGGAAGGCTTCTTGAGGGGAATGCTGTAATTCATTGAGATGAATTAACAGAACACAAAGCAGTTTCTCGGAAAGCTTCTTTTCATTTCTTAATTGAAGGTATTTCCATTTTCACCATAGCCCTCTATGGGATTCCAACTATCACTATGCAAATTCCACAAGAACAGTGGAAGCGAAAGACTTCGGGAGGGGAAAACTGTAACGCTTTTAGATGAATTAACCGAACACAAAGCAGTTTCTCAGATATCTTCTTTCCAGTTTTTAAGGAAAGATATTTCCTTTTTCACCATAGTCCTCTATGGGCTTCCAAATATCACTGTGTAAATCCCACAAGAACAGTCTTAGCGAAAGCCTTCTTGAAGGGGAAAGCTGTAACTCAGTGAGATGCTTCAACAGAACACACGGCATTTTCTCAAAAAGCTTCTTTCCAGTTTTTAACGGAAGATATGTCCTTTTTCACCATAGCCCTCTATGGGCTTCCAAATATCACTTTGCAAATTCCACAAGAACAGTTTTACCGAAAGGCTTCTTGAGAAGAATGCTGTAAATCTGTGAGATGAATTAACAGAACACAAAGCAGTTTCACAGAAAGCTTCATTTCAGTTTTTATCTTTGGATGTTTTCTTTTTCATCATAGCCCTCTAGGTGCTTCAAATATCACTTTGCAAATTCCACAAGAAAAGACTTAGTGAACGGCTTCTTGAGGGGAAAACTGTAACTCTGTGAGATGAATTAACAGAACACAAAGCAGTTTCTCAGAGAGCTTCTTTCCAGTTTTTAACGGAGGATATTTCCTTTTAATCCATAGCCCTCTATGGGCTTCCAAATATCACATTGCAAGTTTCACAAGAACAGTCTTAGCGAAAGGCTTCCTGAGGGGAAAGTTGGAACTCTGTGAGATGAATTAACAGAACACAAAGCAGTTTCTCAAAAAGCTTCTTTTCAGTTTTTAACAGAAGATATTTCCCTTCCCAACATAACCTGTATGGGCTTCCAAATATCACTTTGCAAATTCCACAAGAACAGTCTTAGCGAAAGGCTTTTAGAGGGAAATGTTGTAACTATGTGAGATGAATTAACAGAACACAAAGCTGTTTCATAGAAAGCTTCATTTCAGTTTTTATCTTTGGATGTTTTCATTTTCATCATAGCCCTCTAGGTGCCTTCAAATATCTCTTTGCAAATTCCACAAGAAAACTCTTAGTGAACGGCTTCTTGAGGGGAAAACTGTAACTCTGTGAGATGAATTAACAGAACAAAAAGCAGTTTCTTGGAAAGCTTCTTTTCATTTTTTAACTGAAGTTATTTCCATTTTCACCATAGCCCTCTATGGGATTCTAAATATCACTATGCAAATTCCACAAGAACAGTGGAAGCGAAAGACTTCGGGAGGGGAAAACTGTAACGCTGTGAGATGAATTAACAGAACACAAAGTAGTTTCACAGAAAGTTTCTTTCCAGTTTTTAACAGAAAATAATTCCTTTTTCACCATAGCCCTCTATGGGATTCTAAATATCACTTTCCAAATTTCAGAAGAACAGTCTTAGTGAACGGCCTCTTGAGGGGAAAGCTGTAACTCTTTGAGATGAATTAACAGAACACAAAGCAGTTTCTCAGAAAATTTCTTTCCAGTTTTTAAAGGAAGATGTGTCCTTTTTCACCATAGCCCTCTATGGGCTTCCAAATATCACTTTGCAAATTCCACAAGAACAGTCTTAGCGAAAGGCTTCTGGAGGGGAAACCTGTAACTCTGTGAGATGAATTAACAGAACACAAAGCAGTCTCTCAGAAAGCTTCTTTCCAGTATTTAACTGAAGATATTTCCTTTTTCACTATAGCCCTCTATGGGCTTCCAAATATCACTTTGCAAATCCCACAAGAACAGTCTTAGCGAAAGGCTTCTTGAGAGGAAAGCTGTACCTCGGTGATATGTACTAACAGAACACACCGCATTTTCTCAGAATGGTTCTTTCCAGTTTTTAACGGAAGATATTTCCTTTTTCACCTTAGCCCTCTATGGGCTTCCAAATATCACATTGAAAATTTCACAAAACAGTCTTAGTGAAAGGCTTCTTGAGGGAAAAGTTGTAGCTCTGTGAGATGAACTAACAGAACACAAAGCAGTTTTTCAGACAGCTTCTTTTCGGTAAGTATCTTACGATATTTCCATTTTCACCATAGCCCTCTATGGGCTTCCACATATCACTTTGGAAATTCCTCAAAAACAGTCTTAGCGGAAGGCTTCTTGAGGGGAAAGTTGGAACTCTGTGAGATGAATTAACAGAACACAAAGCAGTTTCTCAAAAAGCTTCTTTTCAGTTTTTAACAGAAGATATTTCCCTTCCCAACATAACCTGTATGGGCTTCCAAATATCACTTTGCAAATTCCACAAGAACAGTCTTAGCGAAAGGCTTTTAGAGGGAAATGTTGTAACTATGTGAGATGAATTAACAGAACACAAAGCTGTTTCATAGAAAGCTTCATTTCAGTTTTTATCTTTGGATGTTTTCATTTTCATCATAGCCCTCTAGGTGCCTTCAAATATCACTTTGCAAATTCCACAAGAAAAGGCTTAGTGAACGGCTTCTTGAGGGGAAAACGGTAACTCTGTGAGATGAATTAACAGAACACAAAGCAGTTTCTCAGATAGCTTCTTTCCAGTTTTTAACGGAGGATATTTCCTTTTAATCCATAGCCCTCTATGGGCTTCCAAATATTCACATTGCAAGTTTCACAAGAACAGTCTTAGCGAAAGGCTTCCTGAGGGGAAAGTTGGAACTCTGTGAGATGAATTAACAGAACACAAAGCAGTTTCTCAAAAAGCTTCTTTTCAGTTTTTAATGGAAGATATTTCCTCTTTCAACATCACCCTGTATGGGCTTCCAAATATCACTTTGCAAATTCCACAAGAACAGTCTTAGCGAAAGGCTTTTAGAGGGAAATGTTGTAACTATGTGAGATGAATTAACAGAACACAAAGCAGTTTCTCAGAAAGCTTTTTTCAGTTTTTTATCTTACGATATTTCCTTTTTCACCTTAGACCTCTATGGGCTTCCAAATCTCACTTTGCAAATTCCACAAGAACAGTCTTAGAGAAAGAATTATTGAGTGGAAAGCTGTAACTCTTTGAGGTGAGTTAACAGAACAAAAAGGAGTTTCTCAGAAAGCTTCTTTCCGCTTTTTAACAGAAGATATTTCCTTTTTCACCATAGCGCTCTATGGGCTTCCAAATATCATTTTGCAAATCCCACAACAACAGTCTTAGCGAAAGGCTTCTTGAAGAGAAAGCTGTAACTGGGTGAGGTCTATTATCAGAACACATGGCAGTTTCTCAGAAAGCTTCTTTCCAGTTTTTAACTGAAGATATTTCCTTTTTCACCATAGCCCTCTATGGGATTCCAAATATCACTTTGCAAATTCGACAACAACAGCCTTAGCGAAAGGCTTTTAGAGGGAAATGTAACTCTGTGGGATGAATTAACAGAACACAAAGCAGTTTCTCAGAAAGCTTCTTTCCAGTTTTTAACGGAAAATAATTCCTTTTTCACCATAGCCCTCTATGGGATTCTAAATATCACTTTCCAAATTTCAGAAGAACAGTCTTAGTGAACGGCCTCTTGAGGGGAAATCTGTAACTCTCTGAGATGAATTAACAGAACACAAAGCAGTTTCTCAGAAATCTTCTTTCCAGTTTTTAACGGAAGATGTGTCCTTTTTCACCATAGCCCTCTATGGGCTTGCAAATATCACTTTGCAAATTCCACAAGAACAGTCTTACCGAAAGGCTTCTTGAGAAGAAAGCTGTAACTCTGTGAGATGAATTAACAGAAAACAAAGCAGTTTCTCAGAAAATTTCTTTCCAGTTTTTAATGGAAGATATGTCCTTTTTCACCATAGCCCTCTATGGGCTTCCAAATATCACTTTGCAAATTCCACAAGAACAGTCTTAGCGAAAGGCTTCTGGAGGGGAAACCTCTAACTCTGTGAGATGAATTAACAGAACACAAAGCAGTTTCTCAGAAAGCTTCTTTCCAGTTTTTAACGGAAGATATTTTCTTTTTCACAATTGCCCTCTATGGGCTTCCAAATATCACATTGCAAATGCCACAAGAACAGTCTTAGCGAAAGGCTTCTAGAGGGGAAAGCTGTAACTCGGTTAGATGTATTAACAGTACACACGGCAGTATCTCAGAATGCTTCTTTCCAGTTTTTAACGGAAGATATTTCCTTTTTCACCATAGCCCTCTAAGGGCTTCCAAATATCACTTTGCAAATTCCAAAGAGCAGTCTTAGCGGAAGACTTCTGGAGCGGAAAGCTGTAACTCTCTGAAATGAATTAACAGAACACAGAGCTGTTTCTCAGAAAGCTTCTTTCCAGTTTTCAACCGAAGATATTTTCTTTCTCCCATAGCCCTCTATGGGCTTCCAAATATCACTTAGAAAATTCCACAAGAACAGTCTTAGCGAAAGGCTTCTTGAGGTGAAAGCTGTAACACGGTGAGATGTTTTAAGAGAACACACGTCAGTTTCTCAGAAAGCTTCTTTCCAATTTTTAACGTAAGTTATTTCCTTTTTCACCATAGCCCTCTGCGGGCTTCTAAGATCACTTTGCAAATTCCACAAGAACAGTCTTAGCGAAAGGCTTCTGGGAGCAAAGCTGTAATTCTGTGAGATGAACTAACAAAACACGAAGCAGTTTCTCAGAAATCTTCTTTTCGGTTTTTAATGGAAGAAATTTCCTTTTTCATCATAGCCCTCAATGGGCTTCCAAATTTCACTTTGCAAATTCCACAAGAACAGTCTTAGCGAAAGGCTTTTTGAGGGGAAAGCTGTAACTCTGGTGACGAATTAACAGAACACAAAGCAGTTTCTCAAAAGCTTCTATTCAGTTTTTGTCTTAGGATATTTCCTTTTTCACCGTAGCCCTCTATGGGCTTCCAAATATCACTTTGCATATTCCAAAAGAACAGTCTTAGTGATCGGCTTCATGATAGGAAAGCTGTAACTCTGTGAGATTAATTAACGGAACACAAAGCAGTTCCTCAGAAAGGTTCTTTCAGTTTTTAGCGGAAGATATTTCCTTTTTCACCATAGTCCACTATGGGCTTCAAAATATCACTTTGCAAATTCCACAAGAACAGTGTTAGCGAAAAACTTCTGGAGGGGAAAACTGTAACTCTGTGAGATGAATTAACAGAACACAAACCAGTTTCTCAGAAATCTTCTTTCCAGTTTTTAACGAAAGATATTTCCTTTTTCACCAAAGTCCTCTATGGGATTACAAATATCAGTTTGCAAATTTCACAAGAACAGTCTTAGTGAAGGGCTTCTTGAGGGGAAAGCTGTAACACTGTGAGATGAACTAACACAACAGAAAGCAGTTTCTCAGACAGCTTCTTTTCGGTTTTTATCTTAGGATATTTCCATTTTCAAAATAGCCCTCTAGGGCTTCCAAGTATCACTTTGCAAATTCCACAAGAGCAGTCTTATAGAAAGGCTTCTTGAGGGGAAAGCTGTAACTCGTTGAGATGTATTAACAGAACACACGGCAGTTTCTCAGAAAGCTTCTTTCTAGTTTTTAACGGAAGTTATTTCCCTTTTCACCGTAGCCCTCCATGGGCTTCCAAATATCACTTTGCAAATTCCAGAAGAACAGTCTTAGCGAAAGGCTTCTGAAGGGGAAATCTGTAACTCTGTGAGTTGAATTAACAGAACACAAAGCAGTTTCTCACAAATCTTCTTTCAAGTTTTTAACGGAAGATAGTTCCTTTTTCACCATAGTCCTCTATGGGCTTCCAAATATGACTTTGCAAATCCCACAAGAACAGTCTTAGCGAAAGACTTCTTGAGGGGGGAAGCTGTAACTCTGTAAGATGAATTAACAGAACACAAAGCAGTCTCTCAGAAAGCTTCTTTCCAGTATTTAACTGAAGATATTTCATTTTTCACTATAGCCCTCTATGGGCTTCCAAATATCACTTTGGAAATCCCACAAGAACAGTCTTAGCGAAAGGCTTCTTGAGAGGAAAGCTGTACCTCGGTGATATGTACTAACAGAACACACCGCATTTTCTCAGAATGGTTCTTTCCAGTTTTTAACGGAAGATATTTCCTTTTTCAACTTAGCCCTCTATGGGCTTCCAAATATCACTTTGCAAATTTCACAAAACAGTCTTAGTTAATGGCTTCTTGAGGGGAAAGCTGTAACTCTGTGAGTGAACTAACAAAACACAAAGCAGCTTTTCATACAGCTTCTTTTCGGTTTTTATCTTAGGATATTTCCATTTTCACCATAGCCTACTATGGGCATCGAAATATCACTTTGGAAGTTCCACAAAAAACAGTCTTAGCGGAAGGATTCTTGAGGCAAAAGCAGTAACACTTTGAGATGAATTAACAGAACACAAAGCAGTTTCTCAGAAAGCTTCCTTTCAGTTTTTATCTGAAGGTATTTCCTTTTTCACCATAGCCCTGTATGGGCTTCAAAATATCACTTTGTAAATTCCACAACAACAGCCTTAGCGAAAGGCTTCCTGAGGTAAAAGAGTAACTCTGTGTCTTGAATTAACAGAACACAAAGTAGTTTCTCAGAAAGCTTTTTTTCAGTTTTTGTCTTAGGATGTTTCCTTTTTCACCATTGCCCTCTATGTGCCTCCAAATATCACTTTGCAATTCCACAAGAACACTCTTAGTGAATGGCTTCCTGAGGGGAAAGCTGTAGCTCGGTGATATGTACTAACAGAACACACTGCATTTTTTCAGAATGGTCCTTTCCAGTTTTTAACGGAAGATATTTCGTTTTTCACCTTAGCCCTCTATGGGCTTCCAAATATCACTTTGCAAATTTCACAAAACAGTCTCAGTGAATGGCTTCTTGAGGGAAAAGCTGTAGCTCTGTGAGATGAACTAACAGAACACAAAGCAGTTTTTCAGACAGCTTCTTTTCGGTAAGTATCTTACGATATTTCCATTTTCACCATAGCCCTCTATGGGCTTCCACATATCACTTTGGAAATTCCTCAAAAACAGTCTTAGCGGAAGGCTTCTTGAGGGGAAAGCTGTAATTCATTGAGATGAATTAACAGAACACAAAGCAGTTTCTCGGAAAGCTTCTTTTCATTTTTTAACTGAAGTTATTTCCATTTTCACCATAGCCCTCTATGAGATTCCGAATATCACTATGCAAATTCCACAAGAACAGTGGAAGCGAAAGACTTCGGGAGGGGAAAACTGTAACTCTGTGAGATGAATTAACAGAACACAAAGCAGTTTCTCAGATATCTTCTTTCCAGTTTTTAACGAAAGATATTTCCTTTTTCACCATAGCCCTCTATGGGCTTCCAAATATCACTTTGCAAATCCCAGAAGAACAGTCTTTACGAAAGCCTTCTTGAGGGGAAAGCTGTAACTCGGTGAGATGCTTTAACAGAACACACGGCAGTTTCTCAAAGAGCTTCTTTCAAGTTTTTAACGGAAGATATTTCCTTTTTCACCATAGCCCTCTAGGAGTTTTCTAATATCACTTTGCAAATTTCACAAGAATAGTCTCAGTGAACTGCTTGTTGAAGGGAAAGCTGTAACTCTGTGAGATGAACTAACAGAACACAAAGCAGTTTATCAGAAAGCTTCTTTACAGTTTTCATCGGAAAATATTTCCTTTTTCACCATTGCCCTCTATGACATTCTAAATATCACTTTCCAAATTTCAGAAGAACAGTCTTAGTGAACGGCCTCATGAGGGGAAATCTGTGACACTTTGAGATGAATTAACAGAACACAAAGCAGTTTCTCAGAAAGCTTCTTTTCGGATTTTATCTTACTATATTTCCTTTTTAAAGATAGCCCTCTATGGTCTTCCAAATATCACTTTGCAAATTACACAAGAACAGTCTTTGTGAAAGACTTCTGGAGGGGAAAGCTGTAACACTCTGAGATGAATTAACAGAACACAAAGCAGTTTCTCAGAAAGCTTCTTTTCAGTTTTTATCTTAGGATATTTCCTTTTTCAGCATAGCCCTCTATGGGCTTCCAAAAACATTTTGCAAATTCCACAAGAACAGTCTTAGCGAGAGGATTCTGGAGATAAAAGCTGTAAATCTGTAAGATGAATTAAAAGAATTCAAAGCAGTTTCTCAGAAACCTTCTTTTCGTTTTTTATCTTACGATATTTCCATTTTAACCATAGGGCTATAGGGTTTCCAAATACCACTTTGCAAATTCCAGAAGAAAAGTCTTAGCGAAAGGCTTCTTGAGGGTAAAGCTGTAACTCTGTAAGATGAATTAACAGAACACAAAACATTTTCTCAGAAACCTACTTTTCAGTTTTTACCTTAGGATATTTCCTTTTTCACCATAGCCCTCTATGGGATTCCAATTATCACTTTGAAAATTCCACATGAACAGTCTTAGCGAAAGTCTTCTTGAGGGGAAAGCTGTAACTCTGTGAGAGGAACTAACTGAACACAAAACAGTTTCTCAGAAAGCTTCTTTCCAGTTTTTAACTGAGGATATTTCCTTTTTCACCATAGCCCTTTTGGGCTTCCAAATATCACTTTGCAAATTCCACAAGAACAGTCTTAGCGAAAGGCTTCTTGAGGGGAAAGCTCTAACTCTGTGAGATGAATTAACAGAACACAAAGCATTTTCTCACAAATCTTCTTTCCAGTTTTTAACGGAGGATATTTCCTTTCTCACCATAGTCCTCTATGGGTTTCCAAATATCACTTTGCAAATCCCACAAGAACAGTCTTAGCGAAAGGCTTCTTGAGAGGAAAGCTGTAACTCAGTGAGACGTATTAACAGAAGACACGGCATTTTCTCAGAATGCTTCTTTCCAGTTTTTAACGGAAGATATTTCCTTTTTCACCATAGTCCTCTATGGGTTTCCAAATATCACTTTCCAAATTTCACAAAACAGTCTTAATGAACGGCTTCTTGAGGGAAAAGCTGTAGCTCTGTGAGATGAACTAACAGAACACAAAGCAGTTTTTCAGACAGCTTCTCTTCGGTAAGAATCTTAGGATATTTCCATTTTCACCATAGCAATCTATGGGCTTCCACATATCACTTTGGAAATTCCTCAAAAACAGTCTTAGCGGAAGGCTTCTTGAGGGGAAAGCTGTAATTCATTGAGATGAATTAACAGAACACAAAGCAGTTTCTCGGAAAGCTTCTTTTCATTTTTTAACTGAAGTTATTTCCATTTTCACCATAGCCCTCTATGAGATTCCGAATATCACTATGCAAATTCCACAAGAACAGTGGAAGCGAAAGACTTCGGGAGGGGAAAACTGTAACTCTGTGAGATGAATTAACAGAACACAAAGCAGTTTCTCAGATATCTTCTTTCCAGTTTTTAACGAAAGATATTTCCTTTTTCACCATAGCCCTCTATGGGCTTCCAAATATCACTTTGCAAATCCCAGAAGAACAGTCTTAACGAAAGCCTTCTTGAGGGGAAAGCTGTAACTCGGTGAGATGCTTTAACAGAACACACGGCAGTTTCTCAAAGAGCTTCTTTCAAGTTTTTAACGGAAGATATTTCCTTTTTCACCATAGCCCTCTAGGAGTTTTCTAATATCACTTTGCAAATTTCACAAGAATAGTCTCAGTGAACTGCTTGTTGAAGGGAAAGCTGTAACTCTGTGAGATGAACTAACAGAACACAAAGCAGTTTATCAGAAAGCTTCTTTACAGTTTTCATCGGAAAATATTTCCTTTTTCACCATTGCCCTCTATGACATTCTAAATATCACTTTCCAAATTTCAGAAGAACAGTCTTAGTGAACGGCCTCATGAGGGGAAATCTGTGACACTTTGAGATGAATTAACAGAACACAAAGCAGTTTCTCAGAAAGCTTCTTTTCGGATTTTATCTTACTATATTTCCTTTTTAAAGATAGCCCTCTATGGTCTTCCAAATATCACTTTGCAAATTACACAAGAACAGTCTTTGTGAAAGACTTCTTGAGGGGAAAGCTGTAACTCTCTGAGATGAATTAACAGAACACAAAGCAGTTTCTCAGAAAGCTTCTTTTCAGTTTTTATCTTAGGATATTTCCTTTTTCAGCATAGCCCTCTATGGGCTTCCAAAAACATTTTGCAAATTCCACAAGAACAGTCTTAGCGAGAGGATTCTGGAGATAAAAGCTGTAAATCTGTAAGATGAATTAAAAGAATTCAAAGCATTTTCTCAGAAACCTTCTTTTCGTTTTTTATCTTACGATATTTCCATTTTAACCATAGGGCTATAGGGTTTCCAAATATCACTTTGCATATTCCAGAAGAAAAGTCTTAGCGAAAGGCTTCTTGAGGGTAAAGCTGTAACTCTGTAAGATGAATTAACAGAACACAAAACATTTTCTCAGAAACCTACTTTTCAGTTTTTACCTTAGGATATTTCCTTTTTCACCATAGCCCTCTATGGGATTCCAATTATCACTTTGAAAATTCCACATGAACAGTCTTAGCGAAAGTCTTCTTGAGGGGAAAGCTGTAACTCTGTGAGAGGAACTAACTGAACACAAAACAGTTTCTCAGAAAGCTTCTTTCCAGTTTTTAACTGAGGATATTTCCTTTTTCGCCATAGCCCTTTTGAATCACTTTGCAAATTCCACAAGAACAGTCTTAGCGAAAGGCTTCTTGAGGGGAAAGCTCTAACTCTGTGAGATGAATTAACAGAACACAAAGCATTTTCTCACAAATCTTCTTTCCAGTTTTTAACGGAGGATATTTCCTTTCTCACCATAGTCCTCTATGGGTTTCCAAATATCACTTTGCAAATCCCACAAGAACAGTCTTAGCGAAAGGCTTCTTGAGAGGAAAGTTGTAACTCAGTGAGACGTATTAACAGAAGACACGGCATTTTCTCAGAATGCTTCTTTCCAGTTTTTAACGGAAGATATTTCCTTTTTCACCATAGTCCTCTATGGGTTTCCAAATATCACTTTCCAAATTTCACAAAACAGTCTTAATGAACGGCTTCTTGAGGGAAAAGCTGTAGCTCTGTGAGATGAACTAACAGAACACAAAGCAGTTTTTCAGACAGCTTCTCTTCGGTAAGAATCTTAGGATATTTCCATTTTCAACATAGCCCTCTATGGGCTTCCACATATCACTTTGGAAATTCCTCAAAAACAGTCTTAGCGGAAGGCCTCTTGAGGGGAAAGCTGTAATTCATTGAGATGAATTAACAGAACACAAAGCAGTTTCTCGGAAAGCTTCTTTTCATTTTTTAATTGAAGGTATTTCCATTTTCATCATAGCCCTCTATGGGATTCCAAATATCACTATGCAAATTCCACAAGAACAGTGGAAGCGAAAGACTTCGGGAGGGGAAAACTGTAACGCTGTGAGATGAATTAACAGAACACAAAGCAGTTTCTCAGATATCTTCTTTCCAGTTTTTAAGGAAAGATATTTCCTTTTTCACCATAGTCCTCTATGGGCTTCCAAATATCACGTTGCAAATCTCACAAGAACAGTCTCAGGGAAAGCTTTCTTGAGGGGAAAGCTGTAACTCGGTGAGATGCTTTAACAGAACACACGGCAGTTTCTCAAAAAGCTTCTTTCCTGTTTTTAACGGAAGATATGTCCTTTTTCACCGTAGCCCTCTATGGGCTTCCAAATATCACTTTGCCAATTCCACAAGAACAGTTTTACCGAAAGGCTTCTTGAGAAGAAAGCTGTAAATCTGTGAGATGAATTAACAGAACACA
The DNA here is from genome assembly GCF_047675955.1 of Chlorocebus sabaeus. Classification (NCBI taxonomy): domain Eukaryota; kingdom Metazoa; phylum Chordata; class Mammalia; order Primates; family Cercopithecidae; genus Chlorocebus; species Chlorocebus sabaeus. The sequence goes on from NW_027327848.1 coordinate 1,112,874, forward strand.
AAGCAGTTTCACAGAAAGCTTCATTTCAGGTTTTATCTTTGGATGTTTTCTTTTTCATCATAGCCCTCTATGTGCCTTCAAATATCACTTTGCAAATTCCACAAGAAAAGGCTTAGTGAACGGCTTCTTGAGGGGAAAACTGTAACTCTGTGAGATGAATTAACAGAACACAAAGCAGTTTCTCAGATAGCTTCTTTCCAGTTTTTAACGGAGGATATTTCCTTTTAATCCATAGCCCACTATGGGCTTCCAAATATCACATTGCAAGTTTCACAAGAACAGTCTTAGCGAAAGGCTTCCTGAGGGGAAAGTTGGAACTCTGTGAGATGAATTAACAGAACACAAAGCAGTTTCTCACAAAGCTTCTTTTCAGTTTTTAACGGAAGATATTTCCTTTTTCAACATAACCCTGTGCGGTCTTCCGAATTTCACTTTGCAAATTCCACAAGAACAGTCTTAGCGAAAGGCTTTTAGAGGGAAATGTTGTAACTATGTGAGATGAATTAACAGAACACAAAGCAATTTCTCAGAAAGCTTCATTTCAGTTTTTTATCTTACGATATTTCCTTTTTCACCATAGACCTCTATGGGCTTCCAAATCTCACTTTGCAAATTCCACAAGAACAGTCTTAGCGAAAGAAATATTGAGTGGAAAGCTGTAACACTTTGAGGTGAATTAAGAGAACAAAAAGGAGTTTCTCAGAAAGCTTCTTTGCGCTTTTTAACAGAAGATATTTCCTTTTTCACCATAGCGCTCTATGGGCTTCCAAATATCATTTTGCAAATCCCACAACAACAGTCTTAGCGAAAGGCTTCTTGAAGGGAAACCTGTAACTGGGTGAGGTCTATTATCAGAACACATGGCAGTTTCTCAGAAAGCTTCTTTCCAGTTTTTAACAGAAGATATTTCCTTTTTCACCATAGCCCCCTATGGGCTTCCAAATATCACTTTGCAAATTCGACAACAACAGCCTTAGCGAAAGGCTTTTAGAGGGAAATGTAACTCTGTGAGATGAATTAACAGAACACAAAGCAGTTTCTCAGAAAGCTTCTTTCCAGTTTTTAACGGAAAATAATTCCTTTTTCACCATAGCCCTCTATGGGATTCTAAATATCACTTTCCAAATTTCAGAAGAACAGTCTTAGTGAACGGCCTCTTGAGGGGAAATCTGTAACTCTCTGAGATGAATTAACAGAACACAAAGCAGTTTCTCAGAAATCTTCTTTCCAGTTTTTAACGGAAGATATGTCCTTTTTCACCATAGCCCTCTATGGGCTTCCAAATATCACTTTGCAAATTCCACAAGAACAGTCTTACCGAAAGGCTTCTTGAGAAGAAAGCCGTACCTCTGTGAGATGAATTAACAGAACACAAAGCAGTTTCTCAGAAAATTTCTTTCCAGTTTTTAACTGAAGATATTTCCTTTTTCACCATAGCCCTCTATGGGCTTCCAAATATCACATTGCAAATGTCACAAGAACAGTCTTAGCGAAAGGCTTCTAGAGGGGAATGCTGTAACTCGGTTAGATGTATTAACAGAACACATGGCAGTATCTCAGAATGCTTCTTTCCAGTTTTTAACAGAAGATAGTTCCTTTTTCACCATAGCACTCTAAGGGCTTCCAAATATCACTTTGCAAATTCCAAAAGAGCAGTCTTAGCGAAAGACTACTGGACCGGAAAGCTGTAACTCTCTGAAATGAATTAACAGAACACAAAGCAGTTTCTGAGAATGCTTCTTTCCAGTTTTTAAGGGAAGATATTTCCTTTTTCGCCATAGCCCCCTATGGGCTTCCAAATATGACTTTGAAAATTCCACAGGAACAGCCTTACTGATAGGCTTCTTGAGAGGAAAGTTATAACTCTGTGAGATGAATTAAGAGAACACTATGCAGTTTCTGAGAAAGCTTCCTTTCGGTTTTTATCTTAGAATATTTCGTTTTTCGCCATAACCATCTATGGTCTTCAAATATCACTTTGCAAATTCCACAAGAAGAGTCTCAGTGAACGGTTTCTTGAGGGAAAAACTGTAACTATGTTAAATGAATTAACAGAACACAAAGCAATCTCTCAGAAATCTTCTTTCCAGATTTTAACCTAAGATACTTCCTTTTTTACAATAGCCTCCTATGGGCTTCCAAATATCACTTTTGAAAATCCACAAGATCAGCCTTAGCTAAATGTTTCTTGAGTAGAAATTTGTAACACTGTGAGATGAATTAACAGAACACAAAGCAGTTTCTCAGAAATCTTCTTTTCGATTTTTATCTTACGATATTTCCATTTTCAACATAGCCCTTTTTTGTCTTCGAAATATCACTTTGCAAATTCCACAAGAACCGTCTTAGCGAAAGGCTTCTTGAGGGGAAAGCTGTAACTCTGTGAGATGAATTAACAGAACAAAAGCAGTTTCTCAGAAAGTTTCTTGTCAGTTTCTATCTTAGGATATTTCCTTTTCCACCATAGCCCTCTTTGGGCTTCCAAATATCACTTTGCAAATTCCAGAAGAACAGTCCTAGCGAAAAGCTTCTTGAGGAGAAAGCTGTAACTCTGTGAGATGAATTAACAGAACACAATGCAGTTTCTTAGAAGGCTTCTTTTCAGTTTTTATCTTAGGATATTTCCGTTTTCACCATAGCCCTCTATGAGCTTCCAAATATCGCTTTGAAAATTCTACAAGAACAGCTTTAACTATAGACTTCCTGAGTGGAAACCTGTAACATTCTGTGATAAATTAACAGAACACAAAGCAGTTTCTCAGAAAGCTTCTTGCCAGTTTTTAGCGGAAGATATTTCCTTTTTCACCATAGCCCTCTATGGGCTTCCAAATATCACTCTGTAAATTCCAAAAGAGCAGTTTTAGCAAAAGGCTTCTTGAGGGGAAAGCTGTAATTGTGTGAGATGAATTAAGAGAATACAAAGCAGTCTCTCAGAAAGCTTCTTTCCAGTTTTTAACGGAAGATATTTCCTTTTTCACCATGGCCCTTTATGGGCTTCCAAATGTCACTTTGCAAATTCCACAAGAACAGTCTTAGCGAAAATCTTCTTGAGGGGAAAGCTGTAACTCTGTGAGACGAATTAATGGAACACAAAGCTGTCTCTCAGCAAGCTTCTTTCCAGCTATTTAAGGAAGATATTTCCTTTTTCACCATAGCCCTCTATGGGCTTCCAAATATCACTTTGCAAATTCCACAAGAACAGTCTTAGGGTAAGACTTCTTTAGTGGAAAGCTGTAACTCTGTGACATGAATTAACAGAACACAAGGCAGTTTCTCAGAAAGACTCTTTACACTTTTTACTGGAAGATACTTTCTTTTTCACCATAGATATCTATGAGCTTCCAAATATTACTTTCCAAATTTCACAAGAACAGTCTTAGTGAACGGCTTCCTGAAGGGAAAGCTGTAACTCTGTGAGATGAACTAAGAGAACACTAGGTAGTTTCTCAGAAAGTTTCTTTTCGGTTTTTATCTTAGTATATTTCCTTTTTCACCATAGCCCCTATGAGCTTCCAAACTTCACTTTGCAATTTCCACAAGAACAGTCTTAGAGAAAGACTTCTTGAGGGGAAAGCTGTACCACTCGGAGATGAATTAACAGAACACAAATCAGTTTCTCAGGAAGCTTCTTTTCATTTTTTATCTTAGGATATTTCCTTTTTCACCATAGCCTTCTAAGGTCTTCCAAATATCCCTTTGTAATTACCACAAGGACACTCTTAGCGAAAGGCTTCTTGAGGGGAAAGCTATAACTCTGTGAGATGAATTAACAGAACACAAACCAGTTTCTCAGAAAGCTTCTTTGCAGTTTTTAACTGAAGATATTTCCTTTTTCACCATAGCCCTCCATGGGCTTACAAATGTCACTTTGAAAATTCCACAAGAACCGCCATCGCGATAGTCTTCTTGAGCGGAAAGCTGTAACTCTGTGAGATAAATTGACAGAACACAAAGCAGTTTCTCAGAAAGCTTCTTTTCAGTTTCTATCTTAGGATATCTCCTTTTTCACCATAGCCCTCTGTGGGCTTCCACATATCACTTTGCAAATTCCACAAGAACAGTCTTAGGGAAAGGCTTCATGAGGGGAACGTTGTAAGTCTCTGAGATGAATTATCAGAACACAAAGTAGTTTCTCAGAAATCTTCTTTCCAGATTTTAATGGAAGATACTTCTTTTTTCACCATAGCCCCCTATGGGCTTCCAAATATCACTTTTCAAATTCCACAAGATCAGCCTTAGCTAAAGGTTTCTTGAGGAGAAATTTGTAACACTGTGAGATGAATTAACAGAACACAAAGCAGTTTCGGAGAAAGCTTCTTTTCGGTTTTTATCTTAGGATATTTCCATTTTCACCATAGCCCTCTACGGTTTTTGAAATATCACTTTGCAAATTCCACAAGAGCAGTCTTAGCGAAAGGCTTCTTGAGGGGAAAGCTGTAGTTGTGTGAGATGAATTAACAGAACACAAAGCAGTTTCTCAGAAATCTTCTTTTCGGTTTCTATCTTAGAATATTTCCTTTTTCACCATAGCCCTCTTTGGGCTTCTAAAGATCACTTTGCAAATTCCACAAGAACAGTTTTAGTGAAAGGCTTCTTGAGGGAAAAGCCGTAAATCTGTGAGATGAATTAATGGAACACCAAGCTGTCTCTCAGAAAGTTTCTTTCCAGCTTTTTAAGTAAGATATTTCCTTTTTCACCATAGCTCTCTATGGGCTTCCAAATATCTCTTTGCAAATTCCACAAGAACAGTCTTAGGGAAAGGCTTCTTGAGTGGAGAGCTGTAACTCTGTGAAATGAATTAACACAACACAAAGCAGTTTCTCAGAAAGATTCTTTACAGTTTTTAATGGAATATATTTTCTTTTTCACCATAGCCCTCTATGAGCTTCCAAATGTTACTTTCCAAATTTCACAAGAACAGTCTTAGGGAAAGGCTTCATGAGGAGAAAGCTGTAAGTCTCTGAGATGAATTAACAGAACACAAAGTAGTTTCTCAGAAATCTTCTTTCCAGATTTTAACGGAATATACTTCCTTTTTCACCATAGCCCCCTATGGGCTTCCAAATATCACTTTTCAAATTCCGCAAGATCTGCCTTAGCTAAAGGTTTCTTGAAGGGAAATTTGTAACACTGTGAGATGAATTAACAGAACACAAAGCAGTTTCTCAGAAAGCTTCTTTCCACTTTTTAACGGAAGATATTTCATTTTTCACAATAGCCCTCTATGGGCTTCCAAATATCACTTTGAAAATTCCACAAGAACAGTCTTAGTCAAAGGCTTCTTGAGGGGAAAGCTGTAACTCTGTGAGATGAATTAACAGAACACAAAGCAGTTTCTCAGAAAGCTTCTTTCCTGTTTTTAACGGACGTTATTTCCTTTCACCGTAGCCCTCTATGGGCTTCCAAATATCACTTTGCAAATTCCAGAAGAACAGTGTTAGGCAAAAGCTTCTTGAGGAGAAACCTGTATCTCTGTGAGATGAAATAACAGAACACAATGCAGTTTCTTAGAAGGCTTCTTTTCAGTTTTTATCTTAGGATATTTCCTTTTTCACCATAGCCCTCTATGGGCTTCCAAATATCACTTTGCAAATTCCACAAGAACAGCTTTAGCAAAAGGCTTCCTGCGGGGAAAGCTGTAACTCTGTGAGATGAATTAACAGAACACAAAGCAGTTTCTCAGAAAGCTTCTTTCCAGTTTTTAACAGAAGATATTTCCTTTTTCACCCTGTCCTTTTATGGCTTTCCAAATATCACTTTGAAATTCCACAAGAACAGTCTTAGCGAAAGGCTTCTTGAGGGGAAAGCTGTATCTCCGTGAGATGAATTAACATTACACAAAGCAGTTTCTCAGAAAGATTCTTTCCACTTTTTAACGGCAGATATTTCCTTTTTCACCATAGCCCTCTATGGGCCTCCAAATATCACGTTGCAAATTCCACAAGAACAGTCTTAGCAAAAGGCTTCTTGATGGGAAAGCTGTAACTCTGTGAGATGAATTAACAGAACACAAAGCAGTTTCTCAGAAAGCTTCTTTTCAGTTTTTATCTTAGGATAATTCCTTTTCCACCGTAACCCTCTATGGGCTTTCAAATATCACTTTGAAAATTCCACAAGAACAGTCTTAGCGAAAGGCTTCTTGAGAGGAAAGCTGTAACCCTGTGAGATGAATGAACAGAACACAAAGCAGTTTCTCAGAAAGCTTCTTTCCGTTTTTATGTTAGGATATTTCCTTTTTCTCCATAGCCCTCTATGGGCTTCCAAACGTCACTTTGCAAATTTCACCAGAACATTCTTAGGGAAAGGCTTCTTGAGGGAAAGCTGTAATTCTGTGAGATGAATTAACAGAACACTAAGCAGGTTCTCAGAAAGCTTCTTTCCAGTTTTTAACGGAAGATATTTCCTTTTTAACCGTAGCCCTCTATGGTCTTCCAAATATCACTTTGCAAATTCCACAAGAACAGTCTTAGAGAAAGGCTTCTTGAGGGGAAAGCTGTAACTCTGTGCGATGAATTAAGAGAACACAAATCAGTTTCTCAGAAAGCTTCTTTTCAGTTTTTATCTTAGGATATTTCCTTTTTCACCATAGCCCGCTGTGGGCTTCCAAATGTCACAATGCAAATTCCACAAGAACAGTCTTAGCGAAAGGCTTCTTGAGGGCAAAGCTGTAACTCTCTGAGATGAATTAACAGAACACAAAGAAGTTTCTCAGAAAGCTTTTTTCAACTTTTTAAAGGAAGATATTTCCTTTTTCACCATAGCCCTCTGTGGGCTTCCAAATATCATTTTGCAAATTCCACAAGAACCGTCTTAGGGTTAGGCTTCTTGAGGGTAAAGCTGCAACTCTGTGAGATGAATTAACAGAACACAAAACAGTTTCTCAGAAAGCTTCTTTCCAGTTTTTAAGGAACGTTATTTCCTTTTACACCATAGCCCTGTATGGGGTTCCAAATATTACTTTCCAAATTTCACAAGAACAGTCTTAGTGAGCGGCTTCTTGAGGGGAAAGCTGTAACCCTGTGAGATGAACTATCAGAACACAAAGATGTTTCTCAGAAATCTTCTTTTCGGTTTTTATCTTAGTACATTTCCTTTTTCACTATAGCCCTCTATGGGCTTCCAAATATCACTTTGCAAATTCCACAATAACAGTCTTAGCGAAAGGCTTCTTGACGGGAAAGCTGTAACTCTCTGTGATGAAATAACAGAACACAAAGCAGTTTCTCAGAAAGCTTCTTTCCATTTTTTAACAGAAGGTATTTCCTTTTTCACCGTAGCCCTCTATGGGCCTCCAAATATCACTTTGCAAATTCCACAAGAACAGTCTTAGCGAAAGGCTTCTTGAGGGGAATGGTGTAACGCTGTGAGATGAATTAAGAGAACACAAAACACTTTCTCAGAAAGCTTCTTTTCAGTTTTTATCTTAGGATAATTCCTTTTCCACCATAGCCCTCTATGGGCTTCCAAATATCACTTTGAAAATTCCACAGCATCAGTCTTAGCGAAAGGCTTCTTGATGTGAAAGCTGTAACCCTGTGAGATGAATTAACAGAACACAAATCAGTTTCTCAGAAAGCTTCTTTTCAGTTTTTATCTTTGGATATTTCCTTTTTCTCCATAGCCCTCTATGGGCTTCCAAACGTCACTTTGCAAATTTCACCAGAACCCTCTTAGGGAAAGGCTTCTTGAGAGGAACGCTGTAACTCTGTGAGATGAATTAACAGTACACAAAGCAGGTTCTCAGAAAGCTTCTTTTCACTTTTTTTTTTAATATTACATGCTTAATTTCTTTTTTATTTATATAATTTTGTGTAACAATCACTCATGAAATATCAGAATTCTTATTACTTAGTACATAAAGAATATTCAACAAATATTGTTGCAGTAGAAAGCTAGTCAAGTATGAGCAGGGCAGGAGAGGGCTCCCCTCTTCCACACACCAAATGTGTTGGGAGACCCTCAGGTGATGGTCAAGGGGTTGTTAACTGTTTCTCTAAAGTAGTAATTGGTCATATCTGGTGTCAAGGAAAGGCCGGCTTCTAATAGAAAACACCTGAAACTGATCAGCAACTTCCCAATGACATCTCAGGAGTGAGGAAAAGTAAGGCAAGATCCCGGAAGTATGCCAATGTATAAAACCCCAAGTCAAGAAGTCAAGCTGTGCACTTGGCTTCTCAAGTCTCCCACTTGGCCCTCTTCCAGGTTGTACTTCCCTTCTTTTCCTTTCTGTTTTAAAGCCTTTTAATAAACCTTCACTCCTGCTCTGAGAATTACCTCTGTCTCACTTTCTGCCTTATGCCCCTTAGTGGAATTCCTTCTGAGGAAGCAAGAATGGAGGGTGCTGCAAACCTATACAGTTTCGCCGCCAATGTCTCCAGAACTCGGATGTCTTCCACAGGTAATAACATTGCTTTCAATATTTTTCATAATTATATCATGCTAAAAAACTAAGTATAACAGTGTCAAATACAAATACAATTAAAGCTTTTTGAATTCTATTTTACTTTACAAGTTTTTTTAAATCAAGTATGATTTTTCCTGGTGCCATTAAATTATAATTCTTTTCATATTTATATTTAATCATTTTATATAGAATTATTTTATATTTCTAGTACTTATTATTCTAGTATATCTCTTTTAGGCTTACTTTATGTCTCACTTTTATAAAAATAAGTAAAATATATATTTGATACATTACAATCACTTAGCAAAATGCTCAGGTATAATGCTATTTAAAAATTAATATACCATATTTATATAATAATGCTATAATTTTCTCATAAAATAATAAATCTTTTTGTTTGAAATTATAGGATGATAAGTGGTCTTTAATTTTTTCCCCTTGTTTGAATTTTCAGTAGTGAATATGTTCTTTCAAAAATATTTTTATGATAAATTCCAAATGCATACAATAGTGGATTACCTCTAGGTACTCATCATTCATTTCACCAACATCAACACTTGTCCAATTCCTTTTATCTTCACTCACTTCTCCCCATTTCCCCCAACCTCATTCCTGCCACAACTGCTGACTCAAACCGTTCAAAGGATCGTTTGGTCAATCCTTTTGTAACAATTTAGTTATGTGCTTTTCCTAAAAAATAAGTGGAAGATTATTTTTTATTTTTATTGTTTATTTTTTAAAATTATTTATTTCAATTTTGTGGGTATATAGTAGATGTGTGTATTTATGGGGTGCATGAGATGTTCTGATTCAGGCATGCAATGAATAATAATCACACCATGTAAAATGGGGTATCCATTCTCTCAAGCATTTATCCTTTGTGTTACAAGCAATCCAATTAGACTCTTTTAGTTATTTTCAAATGCACAGTTAAATTATTCCTGACTATAGTCGCCTTGTTGTGCTATTAAATACTAGATCTTATTTATTCTTTCTGTTTTTTTGTACCCATTAACCATCTCCAGCTTTGCCTCAAACCCCCACTACCCTTCCCAGCCTCTGGTAACCATGCTTCTACTCTCTATCTCCATGAGTTCAATTGTTTTGATTTTTAGATCTCACAAATAAGTGAGAACATGAAATTAGAATTATTATTAAACAGATCTCAAAATGTGACTTAGTTGCGTATCTTCTCCTCCTCCCCCTGTTTCAGCCTGGAAGCCTCTAGTGGGAAGGAGGGATGTGCTTGGTTGCTTCTTTTTTTTTTTTTTTTTTTTGGGGGGGTGTTTTTCAAGAAATTGTTCAGTTTATTAATATTATCATTTATTTATTTAATTTTTTTTTAGATAAGGTCTCACTCTTGTCGCCCAGGTTGGAGTGCAGTGATATGATTACAGTTCACTGCAGCCTCGACCTTCCCGGGCCCAGGTGATCCTGCCACCTCAGCCTCCTGGGCAGCTGGGACCACAGGTGCACACCACCGCGCTGGACTAATTTTTGTATTTTTTGTAGAGACAGGGTTTTAAGCTCTAGGGTACATGTGCATAACGTGCAGGTTTGTTACATATGTATACTTGTGCCCTGTTGCTGTGCTGCACCCATCAACTCGTCAGCACCCATCAACTCGTCATCTACATCAGGTATAACTCCCAATGCAATCCCTCTCCGCTCCCCCCTCCCCATGATAGGCCCCGGTGTGTGATGTTCCCCTTTCCGAGTCCAAGTGATCTCATTGTTCAGTTCCTGCCTATGAGTGAGAACATGCGGTGTTTGGTTTTCTGTTCTTGTGATAGTTTGCTAAGAATGATGGTTTCCAGCTGCATCCCTGTCCCTACAAAGAACACAAACTCATCATTTTTTTATGGCTGCATAGTATTCCATGGTGTATATGTGCCACATTTTCTTAATCCAGTCTGTCACTGATGGACATTTGGGTTGATTCCAAGTCTTTGCCATTGTGAATAGTGCCGCAATAAACACACGTGTGCATGTGTCTTTATAGCAGCATGATTTATAATCCTTTGGGTATATACCCAGTAATGGGATGGCTGGGTCATATGGTACGTCTAGTTCTAGATCCTTGAGGAATCGCCATACTGTTTTCCATAATGATTGAACTAGTTTACAATCCCACCAACAGTGTAAAAGTGTTCCTATTTCTCCACATCCTCTCCAGCACCTGTTGTTTCCTGACTTTTGGATGATCGCCATTCTAACTGGTGTGAGATGGTATCTCAGTGTGGTTTTGATTTGCATTTCTCTGATGGCCAGTGATGATGAGCATTTTTTCATGTGTCTGTTGGCTGTATGAATGTCTTCTTTTGAGAAATGTCTGTTCATATCCTTTGCCCACTTTTGGATGGGGTTGTTTGTTTTTTTCTTGTAAATTTGTTTGAGGTCTTTGTAGGTTCTGGATATTAGCCTTTGTCAGATGAGTAGATTGCAAAAATTTTCTCCCATTCTGTAGGTTGCCCGTTCACTCTGATGGTAGTTTCTTTTGCTGTGCAGAAGCTCTTTAGTTTAATGAGATCCCATTTGTCAATTTTGGCTTTTGCTGCCGTTGCTTTTGGTGTTATAGACATGAAGTCTTTGCCCATGCCTATGTCCTGAATGGTACTACCTAGGTTTTCCTCTAGGGTTTTTATGGTATTAGGTCTAACGTTTAAGTCTCTAATCCATCTTGAAATAATTTTCGTATAAGGAGTAAGGAAAGGATCCAGTTTCAGCTTTCTACTTGTGGCTAGCCAATTTCCCCAGCACCATTTATTAAATAGGGAATCCTTTCCCCATTTCTTGTTTCTCTCAGGTTTGTCAAAGATCAGATGGCTGTAGATGTGTGGTATTATTTCTGAGGACTCTGTTCTGTTCCATTGGTCTATATCTCTGTTTTGGTACCAGTACCATGCTGTTTTGGTGACTGTAGCCTTGTAGTATAGTTTGAAGTCAGGTAGCGTGATGCCTCCAGCTTTGTTCTTTTGACATAGGATTGTCTTGGAAATGCGGGCTCTTTTTTGGTTCCATATGAACTTTAAAGCAGTTTTTTCCAATTCTGTGAAGAAACTCATTGGTAGCTTGATGGGGATGGCATTGAATCTATAAATAACCTTGGGCAGTATGGCCATTTTCACAGTATTGATTCTTCCTATCCATGAGCATGGTATGTTCTTCCATTTGTTTGTGTCCTCTTTTATTTCATTGAGCAGTGGTTTGTAGTTCTCCTTGAAGAGGTCCTTTACATCCCTTGTAAGTTGGATTCCTAGGTGTTTTATTCTCTTTGAAGCAATTGTGAATGGAAGTTCATTCATGATTTGGCTCTCTGTTTGTCTGTTACTGGTGTATAAGAATGCTTGAGATTTTTGCACATTAATTTTGTATCCTGAGACTTTGCTGAAGTTGCTTATCAGCTTAAGGAGATTTCGGGCTGAGACAATGGGATTTTCTAAATATACAATCATGTCATCTGCAAAGAGGGACAATTTGACTTCTTCTTTTCCTAACTGAATCCCCTTGATTTCTTTCTCTTGCCTGATTGCCCTAGCCAGGACTTCCAACACTATGTTGAATAGGAGTGGTGAGAGAGGGCATCCCTGTCTTGTGCCAGTTTTCAAAGGGAATATTTCCAGTTTTTGCCCATTCAGTATGATATTGGCTGTGGGTTTGTCATAAATAGCTCTTATTATTTTGAGGTACGTTCCATCAATATCGAATTTATTGAGCGTTTTTAGCATGAAGGGCTGTTGAATTTTGTCAAAAGCCTTTTCTGCATCGATTGAGATAATCATGTGGTTCTTGTCTTTGGTTCTGTTTATATGCTGGATTATGTTTATTGATTTGCGAATGTTGAACCAGCCTTGCATCCCAGGGATGAAGCCCACTTGATCATGGTGGATAAGCTTTTTGATGTGCTGTTGAATACGGTTTGCCAGTATTTTATTGAGGATTTTTGCATCGATGTTCATCAGGGATATTGGTCTAAAATTCTCTTTTTTTGTTGTGTCTCTGCCAGGCTTTGGTATCAGGATGGTGTTGGCCTCATAAGATGAGTTAGGGAGGATTCCCTGTTTTTCTATTGATTGGAATAGTTTCAGAAGGAATGGTACCAGCTCCTCCTTGTACCTCTGGTAGAATTCAGCTGTGAATCCATCTGATCCTGGACTTTTTTTGGTTGGTAGGCTATTAATTATTGCCTCAATTTCAGAGCCTGCTATTGGTCTATTCAGGGATTCAACTTCTTCCTGGTTTAGTCTTGGAAGAGAGTAAGTGTCTAGGAAATTATCCATTTCTTCTAGATTTTCTAGTTTATTTGCATAGAGGTGTTTATAGTATTCTCTGATGGTAGTTTGTATTTCTGTGGGGTCGGTGGTGATATCCCCTTTATCATTTTTTATTACGTCTCTTTGATTCTTCTCCCTTTTCTTCTTTATTAGTCTTGCTAGCGGTCTGTCAATTTTGTTGATCTTTTCAAAAAACCAACTCCTGGATTCATTGATTTTTTGGAGGGATTTTTGTGTCTCTATCTCCTTCAGTTCTGCTCTGATCTTAGATATTTCTTGCCTTCTGCTAGCTTTTGAATGAGTTTGCTCTTGCTTCTCTAGTTCTTTTAATTGCGATGTTAGAGTGTCAATTTTAGATCTTTCCTGCTTTCTCTTGTGGGCATTTAGTGCTATAAATTTCCCTCTACACACTGCTTTAAATGTGTCCCAGAGATTCTGGTATGTTGTATCTTTGTTCTCATTGGTTTCAAAGAACATCTTTATTTCTGCCTTCATTTCGTCATGTACCCAGTAGTCATTCAGGAGCAGGTTGTTCAGTTTCCATGTAGTTGAGCGGTTTTGATTGAGTTTCTTAGTCCTGAGTTCTAGTTTGATTGCAGTGTGGTCTGAGAGACAGTTTGTTACAATTTCTGTTCTTGTACAGTTACTGAGGACTGCTTTACTTCCAACTATGTGGTCAATTTTGGAATAAGTGCGATGTGGTGCTGAGAAGAATGTATATTCTGTTGATTTGTGGTGGAGAGTTCTATAGATGTCTATTAGTTCTGCTTGCTGCAGAGATGAGTTCAATTCCTGGATATCCTTGTTAATTTTCTGTCTCGTTGATCTGTCTAATGTTGACAGTGGACTGTTGAAGTCTCCCATTATTATTGTATGGGAGTCTAAGTCTCTTTGTAAGGCTCTAAGGACTTGCTTTATGAATCTGGGTGCTCCTGTATTGGGTGCATATATATTTAGGATAGTTAGCTCTTCCTGTTAAATTGATCCCTTTACCATTATGTAATGGCCTTCTTTGTCTCTTTAGATCTTTGATGGTTTAAAGTCTGTTTTATCAGAGACTAGTATTGCAACCCCTGCTTTTTTTTGTTCTCCATTTGCTTGGTAAATCTTCCTCCATCCCTTTATTTTGGGCCTATGTATGTCTCTGCGTGTGAGATGGGTCTCCTGAATACAGCAGACTGATGGGTCTTGACTCTTTATCCAGTTTGCCAGTCTGTGTCTTTTAATTGGAACATTTAGTCCATTTACATTTAAGGTTAATATTGTTATGTGTGAACTTGATCCTACCATTATGATATTAACTGGTTATTTTGCTCGTTAGTTGATGCAGTTTCTTCCTAGCCTTGATGGTCTTTACATTTTGGCATGTTTTTGCAATGGCTGGTACCGGTTGTTCCTTTCCATGTTTAGTGCTTCCTTCAGGGTCTCTTGTAAGGCAGGCCTAGTGGCGACAAAATCTCTAAGCATTTGCATATCTGTAAAGGATTTTATTTCTCCTTCGCTTATGAAACTTAGTTTGGCTGGATATGAAATTCTGGGTTGAAAATTCTTTTCTTTAAGAATGTTGAATATTGGCCCCCACTCTCTTCTGGCTTGTAGAGTTTCTGCCGAGAGATCTGCTGTTAGTCTGATGGGCTTCCCTTTGTGGGTAACACGACCTTTCTCTCTGGCTGCCCTTAAGATTTTTTTCTTCATTTCAACTTTGGTGAATCTGGCAATTATGTGTCTTGGAGTTGTTCTTCTCGAGGAGTATCTTTGTGGTGTTCTATGTATTTCCTGGATTTGAATGTTGGCCGGCCCTACTAGGTTGGGGAAGTTCTCCTGGATGATATACTGAAGAGTGTTTTCCAACTTGGTTCCATTTTCCCCCTCACTTTCAGGCATCCCGATCAGACGTAGATTTGGTCTTTTTACATAATCCCATACTTCTTGCAGGCTTCGTTCATTTCTTTTTCTTCTTTTTTCTTTTGATTTCTCTTCTTGCTTCATTTCGTTCATTTGATCCTTAATCGCTGACACTCTTTTCCAGTTGATCGAGTCAGTTACTGAAGCTTGTGCATTTGTCACGTATTTCTCGTGTCATGGTTTTCATCTCTTTCATTTCGTTTATGACCTTCTCTGCATTAATTATTCTTGCCATCAATTCTTCCACTTTTTATTCAAGACATTTAATTTCTTTGCGCTGGGCACGTAATTCCTCCTTTAGCTCTGAGAAGTTTGATGGACTGAAGCCTTCTTCTATCATCTCGTCAAAGTCATTCTCCGTCCAGCTTTGACCCGTTGCTGGCGATGAGCTGCGCTCCTTTGCCGGAGGAGACGCGCTCTTATTTTTTGAAATTCCAGCTTTTCTGCCCTGCTTTTTCCCCATCTTTGTGGCTTTATCTGCCTCTGGTTTTTAACGGAAGATATTACCTTTTTCACCATAGCCCTCAATGGGTTTCCAAATATCACGTTGTAAATTTCACAAGAAAAGTCTTAGTGAACGGCTTCTTGAGGGGAAAGCTGTAACTCTGTGAGATGAATTAACAGAACACAAAGCAGTTTCTCAGAAATCTTGTTTCCAGTTTTTAACGAAAGATATTTCCTTTTTCACCATACCCCCCCCGGGCTTCAAAATATCACTTTTCAAATTCCACAAGAACAGTCTTAGCGAAAGGCTTCTTGAGGAGAAAGGTGTAACTCTGTGAGATGAATTACCAGAACACAAAGCAGTTTCTCAGAAAGGTTCTTTTCGGTTTTTATCTTAGGATATTTCCATTTTCACCGTAGCCCTCTATGGGTTTCCAAATATCACCTGGCAAATTCCACAAGAACAGTCTTAGCGAAAGGCATCTTGAGGGGAAAGCTGTAAATCTGTGAGATGAATTAACAGAACACAAAGCAGTTTCTAAAAAACATTCTTTCCAGTTTTTAACTGAAGATATTTAATTTTTCATCATAGCCCTCTATGGGCTTCCAAATATCACCTTGAAAATTCCACAGGAACAATCTTAGTGAACGGCTTCTTGAGGGGAAAGCTATAACTCTGTGAGATGAATTAAGAGAACATAATGTAGTTTCTCAGAAAGCTTCTTTTCGGTTTTTATCTTAGAATATTTCCTTTTTGCCATAACCTTCTATGGGCTTCTAAAATCAATTTGCAAATTCCACAAGAACAGTCTTAGCGAAAGGCTTCTTGAGGAGAATGCTGTAACTCTGTGAGATGAATTAACAGGAAACAAAGCACTTTCTCAGAAAGCTTATTTCCAGTGTATAACCGAAAACATTTCCTTATTCACCATAGCTCTCTATGGCCTTCTAAATACCATTTTCGAAATGACACAAGAACAGTTCTAGCGAAAGACTTCTTGAGGGGAAAGCTGTAACTCTGTGAGATGAATTAACAGAACACAAAGCAGTTTCTCAGAAAGCTTCTTTCCAGTTTATATCGGAAGATATTTCCTTTTTCACCATATCCCTCTATGGGCTTCCAAATATGAACTTGCAAATTCCACAACAACAGCCTTAGCGAAGGGCTTCTTGAGAAAGGCTTTTTAGGGGAAAGCTGTAACTCTGTGAGTTGAATTAACAGAACACAAAGCAGTTTCTCAGAAAGCTTGTTTCCAGTTTTTAACCGAAGATATTTCCTTTTTCACCGTATCCCTCTATGGGCTTCCAAATATCACTTTGCAACTTCCACAAGAACAGTCTTAGTGAAAGGCTTCTTGAGGGGAAAGCTGTAGCTCTGTGAGATTAATTAACAGACAACAAAGCAGTTACTCAGAAAACTTCTTTCCAGTTTTTAACGGAAGAGATTTCCTTTTTCACCTTATCCCTCTATGGGCTTTGAAATATCACTTTGCAAATTCCACAAGAACAGTCTTATTGAACGGATTCTTGAGGGGAAAACTGTAACTCTGTGAGATGAATTAAGAGAACACAGTGCAGTTTTTCAGAAAGCATCTTATCGGTTTTTAGGTTACGATATTTTCTTTCTCACCATAGCTCTCTAAGGACTTCCAAATATCACATTGCAAATTCCACAAGAACAATCTTAGGGGAAGGCTCCTTGAAGGGAAAGCAGTAACACTCTGAGATGAATTAACAGAACACAACGTAGTTTCTCAGAAAGCTTCATTCCAGTTTTTAACGGAAGTTATTTCCTTTATTACCATAGCCTTCTATGGGCTTCAATATATCAGTTTGCAAATTTCACAAGAACAGTCTTAGCGAAGGATTCCTGAGGAGAAAGCCGTAGCTCTCTGAGATGAATAAACAGAACACAAAGCAGCTTCTCAGAAAGCTTCTTTTCGGTTTTTATCTTAGGATATTTCCATATGCACCATAGCTCTCTATGGCCTTCCAAATATCACTTTGCCAATTCCAAAAGAACAGTCTTTGCGAAAGGCTTCTTGAACGGAAAGCTGTAAATCTCTGAGATGAATTAACAGAACAGAAAGCAGTTACTCAGAAAGCTTCTTTTCAGTTTTTGTCTTAGGATATTTCCTTTTTCACCATCGCCCTCTATGGGCTTCTAAGTATCACTTTGCAAATTACACAAGAACAGTCTTAGCGACAGGCCTCTTTAGGGGAAAGCTGTAACTCTGTGAGATGAATTAACAGAACACAAAGCAGTTTCTCAGAAAGCTTCTTTTTATATTTTATCTTAGGATATTTCCTTTTTCACCATAGCCCTCAATGGGCTTCCAAATATCACTTTGCAAATTCCACCAAAACAGTCTTATCGAAAGGCTTCTTGACGGAAAATCTGTAACACTGTGAGATGAATTAACAGAACACAAAGCAGTTTCTCAGAAATATTCTTTCCAGTTTTTAACAGAATATATTTACTTTTTCACCATAACCCTCTATGGGCCTCCAAATACCACTTTGCAAATTCCACAAGAACAGTCTTAGCGAAAGGCTTCTTGAGGGGAAAGCTGTGACTGTGTGAGATGAATTAACAGAACACAATGCAGTTTCTCGGAATTCTTCTTTCCAGTTTTTAACGGAAGATACTTCCTTTTTCACCATAGCCTTCTACGGGATTCCAAATATCACTTTGCAAATTTCACAAGAACAGTCTTAGTGAACGGCTTCTTGAGTGGAAAGCTGTAACTCTGTGAGATGAACTAACAGAACGAAAAGCGGTTTCTCAGAAAGTTTCTTTTCTTTTTTTAACTTAGGATATTTCCATTTTCACCATTGCCCTCTAGGGGATTCTAAATATCACTTTGCACATCCCACAAGAACAGTCTTAGTTAAAGGCTACTTGAGGTGAAAGCTTTAACTCGGTGAGATGTATTAACAAAACACACGGCAGGTTCTCAAAAAACTTCTTTCCAGTTTTTAACGGAAGATATTACCTTTTTCACCATAGCCCTCTAAGGGTTTTGAAATATCACTTTGCAAATTTCACAAGAATAGTGTTAGTGAACGGCTTCTTGAGGGGAAAGCTGAAACTCTGTGAGATGAACTAACATAACAGAAAACAGTTTCTCAGAGAGCTTCTTTTCGGTTTTTAACGGAAGATATTTCCTTTTTCACCATAGCTCTCTAAGGGCTTCCAAATTTCACTTTGCAAACTCCACAAGAAAAGTCTTAGTGAAAGGCTTCTTGAGGGGAAAGCTGTAGCTCTGTGAGATGAATTAACAGAACACAAAGCAGTTTCTCAGAAAGCTTTTTTTCAGATTTTATCTTAGGATATTTCCTTTTTCACCATAACCCTCTATAGGCTTCCAATATCAATTTGCAAATTCCACATAAACAGTCTTATCGAAAGGCTTCTTGAGGGAAAAGCTGTAACCCTGTGAGATGAATTAACAGAACCCAAAGCAGTTTCTCAGAAAGATTCTCTTCAGGTTTTATGTTAGGATATTTCCTTTTTCACTGTAGCCCTTTATGGCATTCCAAATATCACTTTGCAAATTCCACAAGAACACTCTTAGCGAAAGGCTTCTGGAGGGGAAAGCTGTAACTCTTAGATGAATTAACAGAATACAAAGAAGTTTCTCAGAAATCTTCTTTCCAGTTTTTAATGGAAGATATTTCCTTTTTCACCGTAGCCCTCTATGGGCCTCAAAATATCACCTTGCATATTCCACAAGAACAGTCTTAGCGAAAGTCTTCTTGAGGGGAAAGCTGTGACTCTGTGAGATGAATTAACAGAACACAATGCAGTTTCTCAGAAATCTTCTTTCCAGTTTTTAACGGAAGATATTCCTTTTTCACCATAGCCGATTACGGGCTTCCAAATATCACTTTGGAAATTTCACAAGAACAGTCTTAGTGAACTGCTTCTTGAGTGGAAAGTTGTAACTCTGTGAGATGAACTAACAGAACAATAAGCGGTTTCTCAGAAAGCTTCTTTTCTTTTTTTATCTTAGGAGATTTCCATTTTCAACATTGCCTTCTATGGGCTTCCAAATATCACTTTGCAGTTTCCACAACAACAGCCTTAGCGAAAGGCTTCTTTAGAGGAAAGCTCAAACTCAGTGAGTTGAATTAACAGAATACAAAGCAGTATCTCAGAAAATTTTTTTCAGTTTTTAACTGAAGATATTTCCTTTTTCACCAAAGTCCTCTATGGGCTTACAAATATCACTTTGGAAATCCCACAAGAACAGTCTTAGCGAAAGGCTTTTTGAGGGGAAAGCTGTAACTCGGTGAGATATATTAACACAACACACGGCAGTTTCTCAGAATTCTTCTTTCCAGTTTTTAACGCAAGATATTTCCTTTTTCACCATAGCCCTCTACGGGCTTCAAAATAATTCTTTGCAAATTACACAAGAACAGCCTTAGTGAACAACTTCTTGAGTGGAAAGCTGTAACTCTGTGAGATGAACTAACAGAACACAAAGCAGTTTCACAGAAAGCTACTTTTCTTTTTTTATCTTATGATATTTCCATTTTCACCATAGCCCTCTATGGGCTTCCAAATATCACTTTGCAAATTATACAACAACAGCCTTAGTGAAAGGCTTCTTGAGGGGAAAGCTGTAACTCTGTGAGTTGAGTTAACAGAACACAGAGTAGTTTCTCAGAAAGTTTTTTCAAGTTTTTAACTGAAGATATTTCCTTTTTCACCGTTGCCCTCTATGGGCTTCCAAATATCACTTTGCAAATTCCACAAGAACAGTCTCAGCGAAAGGCTTCTTGAGGGGAAAGCTCTAACTCTGTGAGATGAATTAACAGAACACAAAGGAATTTCTCAGAAAACTTCTTTCTAGTTTTTAACGGAAGATATTCCTTTTTCACCATAGCCCTTTAAGGGTTTCCAAATATCACTTTGGAAGTTCCACAAGAACAGTCTTAGCGACAGGCTTCTTGAGGGGAAAGCTGTAACTCTGTGAGTTGAATTAAGAGAACACAAAGTAGTTTCTCAGAAAGCTTCTTTCCAGTTTTTAACTGAAGATATTTCCTTTTTCACCATAGCCCTCTATGGGCTTCCAATGTCACTTTGCAAATTTCAAAAGAACAGTTTTAGTGAAAGGCTTCTTAAGGGGAAAGCTCTAACTCTTTGAGATGAATCAACAGAATACAAAGTAGTTTTTCAGAAAGCTTCTTTTCAGTTTCTATCTTAGCCTATTTTCTTTTTCACCATAGCCCTCTATGGTCTTCCAAATATCACCTTGCAATTTCCACAAGAACAGTCTTAGCGAAAGGCTTCTGGAGGGGAAAGCTCTAATTCGGTGAGATGTATTAACAGAAAACACACCAGTTTCTCAAAAAGCTTATTTCCCCTTTTTAACGGGAGATATTACCTTTTTCACCATAGCGCTCTATGGGTCTTCAAATATGAATTTGAAAATTGCACAAGAATAGTCTTAGTGAACGGCTTCTTGAGGAAAAAGCTCAAACTCTGTGAGATGAACTAACAGAACACAAAGCAGTTTCCCAGAAAGCTTCTTTTCGGTTTTTAATGGAAGATATTCCCTTTTTCACCATGGCCTTCTATGGGCTCCGAAATTTCACTTTGCAAATTCCACAAGAACAGTCTTAGCGAAAGGCTTCTGCAGGGACAAGCTGTAACTCTGTGAGATGAATTAACATACACAAAGCAGCTTCTCAGAAAGCTTCTGTTCAGTTTTTATCTTAGGATATTTCCTTTTTCACCATAGCCTTCTAAGGGCTCCAAATATAACTTTGCAAATTCCACAAGAACAGTCTTAGTGAAAGGCTTCATGAAGGGAAAGCTGTAATTCTGTGAGTTGAATTAAGAGAACACAAAGTAGTTTCTCAGAAAGCTTCTTTCCAGTTTTTAACGGAAGATATTTCCTTTTTCACCATAAAACTCTATGGGCTTCCAAATATCACTTTGCAAATTTCACAAGAATAGTCTCAGTGAACCAATTCTTGAGGAGAAAGCTGTAACTCTGTGAGATGAACTAACAGAACACAAAGCAGTTTCTCAGAAAGCTTCTTTTCGGTTTTTATCTTAGGATATTTCCATTTTCATCACAGCCCTTTATGGGCTTCCAAATATCACTTTGCAAATTTCACAAGAATAGTCTCAGTGAACGAATTCTTGAGGAGAAAGCTGTAACTCTGTGAGATGAACTAACAGAACACAAAGCAGTTTCTCAGAAAGCTTCTTTTCGGTTTTTATCTTAGGATATTTCCATTTTCATCATAGCCCTTTATGGGCTTCCAAATATCACTTTGCAAATTCAACAAGAACAGTCTTATCGAAAGACTTCTTGAGGGGAGAGCTGTAACTCTGTGTGATGAATTAAAGAACACAAAGCAGATTCTCAGAAAGCTTCTTTCCAGTTTTTAAAGGAAGATATTTCCTTTTTCACCATTGCTCTCTATGGGCTTCCAAATATCACTTTGCAAATTACACAACAACAGCCATAACGAAAGGCTTCTTGAGGGTAAAGCTGTAACTCTGTGAGTTGAATTTTCAGAATACAAAGCAGTTTCTCAGAAAGCTTCTTTTCAGTTTCTATCTCAGGATATTTCGTTTTTCACCACAGCCCTGCATCGGCTTCCAAATATCCCTTTGCAAATTCCACAAGAACAATCATAGCAAAAGGCTTCTGGAGGGCAATGCTGTAACTCGGTGAGATGAATTAACAGAACACAAAGCAGTTTCTGAGAAAGCTTCTTTCTAGTTTTCAACGGAAGATGTTTCCTTTTTCACCATGGCCCTCCATGGGATTCCAAATATCCCTTTGCAAATTCCACAAGAACAGTCTTAGCGAAAGACTTCTTTAGGGGAAACTGTAACTCTGTGAGATGATCTAACAGAACACAAAGCAGTTTCGCAGAAAGCTTCATTTCGGTTTTATCTTAGGATATTTCCATTTTCACTTTAGCCTACTAAGGGCTTCCAAATATCACTTTGCAAATTCCAACAGAACAGTCTTAGCGAAAGGCTTCTTGAGCGGTAAGCTGTAACTCTGTGAGATTCATTAACAGAACACAAAGCAGTTTCTCAGAAAGCTTCTTTTCAGTTTTTATCTTAGGATATTTCCTTTTCCACCATAGAGCTCTAGGGCTTCCAAATAGCACTTTGCAAGTTCCACAAGAACAGTCTTAGCGAAAGGGTCTTTTGGGAGAAAGCTGTAAATCTGTGAGATGAATTAACAGAACACAAAGTAGTTTCTCAGAATGCTTCTATCCAGTTTTTAACGGAAGATATGTCCTTTTTCACCCTAGCCCTCTATGGGCTTCCAAATATCACTTTACAAATTACAGAAGAACAGTCTTAGCCAAAGACTTCATGAGGGGAAAGCTGTAATTCTGTGAGATGAATTAGCAGAACACAAAGCAGTTTCTCAGAATGCTTCTTTCCAGTTTTTAACGGAAGATATTCCCTTTTTCATCATAGCCCTCTAGGGGTTCTACATATCACATTCCAAATTCCACATGAACAGTCTTAGCGAAAGGATTCTTCAGGGGAAAGCTGTAACTCTGTGAGATCAATTAAGAGAACACAAAGCAGTTTCTCAGAATGCTTCTTTAAACTTTTTAACTGAACATATTTCCGTTTTCACCATAGCCCTCTAAGGACTTCGAAATATCACTTTGCTAATTTCTCAAGAATAGTCTTAACCAAAGGCTTCTTGAGTGGAAAGCTGTACCTCTGTGAGATGAATTAACGGAACACAACGCTGTTTCTCCGAAATCTACTTTCCAGTTTTTAACTGAAGATATTCTCTTTTTCACCATAGCCCTCCATGGGCTTCCAAATATCACTTTGCAAATTCCACAAGAACAGTCTTAGGGAAAGGCTTCTTGAGGGGAAAGCTGTAACTGTGTGAATTGAATTAACAGAACACAAAGCAGTTTCGCAGAAAACTTCTTTCCAGTTTTTAACGGAAAATGTTTCCTTTTTAACCGTAGCCCTCTATGGGCTTCCAAATATCACCTTGCAAATTCCACAAGAACAGCCTTAGC
Organism: Chlorocebus sabaeus; assembly: GCF_047675955.1. Lineage (NCBI taxonomy): Eukaryota > Metazoa > Chordata > Mammalia > Primates > Cercopithecidae > Chlorocebus > Chlorocebus sabaeus. Next base: position 1,135,938 of record NW_027327848.1, read on the forward strand.
AAAAGGCTTCTTGAGGGGAAAGCTGTAACTCTGTGAGGTGAATTAACAGAACACAAAGCAGTATCTCAGAAAGCTTCTTTCCAGTTTTTAACGGAAGATATTTCCTTTTTCACATTAGCCCTCTCTATGCTTCCAAATATCACTTTGCAAATTTCACAAGAACAGGCTTAAAAAAAGGCTTCTTGAGGGGAAACTTGTAACTCTGCGAAATGAAATAATAGAACACAAAGCAGTTTCTCAGAAAGCTTCTTTCCAGTTTTCATCTTAGGATATTTCCTTTTTCACCATGGACATCTATGGGCTTCCCAATATCACTTTGCAAATTCCACAAGAACAGTCTTAACTAAAGGCTTCTTGAGGGGAAAGCGAAAGCTGTAATTCTGTGAGATGAATTAACAGAGCACAAAATAGTTTTTCAGAAAGCTTCTTTTCAGTTTTTGTCTTAGTATTTTTCCTTTTTCACCATAGCCCTCTATGGGATACTAAGTGTCACTTTCCAATTTCCACAAAAACAGTCTTAGCAAAAGGCTTCTTGAGGGGAAAGAAGTAACTCTGTGAGATGAACTAACAGAATACAAAGCAGTTTCTCAGAAAGCTTCTTTAAAGTTTTTAAGGGAAGATATTTCCTTTTCACCATAGCCCTTTAAGGGCTTCCAAATATCACTTTGAAAATTCCTCCAGAACTGTCTTATCGAAAGGCTTCTTGAGGAGAAAGTTGTTACTCTGTGAGATGAATTAGCAGAACACAACGCAGTTTCTCAGAAAGCTTCTTTCAAGTTTTTAACTGAAGATATTTCCTTTTTCACCATAGCCCTCTATGGGACTCCAAATATCACCTTGCAAATTCCACAAGAACAGTCTTAGCAAAAGGCTTCTTGAGGGGAAAGCTGTAACGCTGTCAGGTGAATTAACGGAACACAACGCTGTTTCTCTGAAAGCTGCTTTCCAGTTTTTAACTGAAGATATTCCCTTTTTCACCATAGCCCTTTATGGGCTTCCAAATATCACTTTGCAAATTCCACAAGAACAGTCTTAGGGAAAGGCTTCTTGAGGGGAAAGCTGTATCTATGTGAGATGAATTAACAGAACACAAACCAGTTTCTCAGAAATATTCTTTCCAATTTTTAATGGAAGATATTTCCTTTTTCACCATAGCACTCTATGGGCTTCCAAATATCACTTTGCAAATTCCACAAGAACAGTCTTAGCGAAAGGCTTCTGTAGGGTAAGGCTCTAAATCTGTGACATGAATTAACAGAGCACAAAGTAGTTTGTAAGAAAGATTCTTTTCAGTTTTTGTCTTAGGATATTTCTTTTTTCACCATAGCCCTCTATGGGCTTCTAAGTATCCTTTTCCAATTTCCACAAAAAGTGTCTTAAGGAAAGATTTTTTGAGGGGAAATGTGTAACTCTGTGAGTTGAATTAAGAGAACACACAATTAGTTTCTCAGAATTCCTCTTTCTAGTTTTTAACGGAAGATATTTCCTTTTTCACCATAATCCTCTATGGGCTTCCAAATATCACTTTGCAAATTCCACAAGAACAGTCTAAGCGAATGGCTTCTGGAGCGGAAGGATGTAACTCTATGAGATGAATTAACAGAACACAAAGCAGTTTCTCAGAAAGCTTCTTTTCAGTTTTTATCTTAGGATATTTCCTTTATTACGGTAGACCTCTATGGTCTTCCAAATATCACTTTGCAATTTCCACAAGAACATTCTTAGCGAAAGGCTTCTTGAGGGGAAAGCTGTAACTCTTTGAGATGAATTAACAGAAAACAAAGCAGTTTCTCAGAAAGCTACTTTTCATTTTTTATCTTAGGATATTTCCTTTATCACCATAGCCCTCTATGGGTTTCCAAATATTATTTGAAATTATCAAAAAAACAGTCTTAGTGAACGGTTTCTTGAGAAGAAAGCTGTAACTCTGTGAGATGTATTAACAGAACACAAAGCAGTTTCTCAGAAACCTTCTTTCCACTTTTTAAGGGAAGATATTTCATTTTCACCGTAACCCTCTATGGGCTTCCAAGTATCACTTTGCGAATTCCACAAGAACATTCTAAGCGAAATGCTTCTTGAGGGGAAAGCTGTAACTCTGTGAGATGAATTATCGCAACACAAAGCATTTTCTCAGAAAGCTTCTTTCCAGTTTTTAACAGAAGATATTTCCTTTTTCACCATAGCCCTCTATGGGCTTCCAAATCCCACTTTGCAAATTCCACAAGAACAGTCTTAGCAAATGGCTTCTTGTGTGGAAAGCTGTAACTGTGTGAGATGAATTAACAGAACAAAGAGCAGTTTCTCAAAAAGCGTCTTTTCAGTTTTTAACTGAAGATATTTCCTTTTTCACCCTAGCCCTCTATGGGCTTCCAAATATCACTTTTCAAATTCCACAAGAAAAGTATTAGAGAAAGGCTTCTTGACGAGAAAGCTGTAACTCTGTGAGATGAATTAACAGAACACAAAGCAGCTTCTCAGAAAACTTCTTTCCAGTTTTTAACTGAAGATATTTCCTTTTTCACCATAGCCCTCTATGGGCTTCCAAATATCTCTTTGCAAGTTACACAAGAACACTCTTAGCAAAAAGGTTCTTGAGGGGAAAGCAGTAACGCTGTGAGATGAATTAACAGAACACAAAGCAATTTCTCAGATACCTTCTTTTTAGTTTTTTTCATAGGATATTTCCTTTTCCACCATAGCTCTCTATGGGCTTCCAAATATGACTTTGCAAATTCCACACGAACAGTCTTAGCGAATGGCTTATTGAGGGGAAAGCTGTAACTGTGTGAGATGAATTAACAGAACACAAACCAGTTTCTCAGAAATATTCTTTCCAATTTTTAAGGGAAGATATTTCCTTTTTCACCATAGCACTCTATGGGCCTCCAAATATCACTTTGCAAATTTCACAAGAACAGTCTTAGTGAACGGAATCTTGAAGGCAAAGCTGTAACTCTGTGAGACGAATTAACGGAACACAAAGCAGTTTCTGAGAAAGCTTCTTTTCAGTTGTTATCTTAGGATATTTCCTTTTTCTCCGTAGCCCTCTCTGGGCTTACAAATATGACTTTGCAAATTCCACAAGAACAGTCTTAGCGAAAGGCTTCTAGAGTGCAAAGCTGTAACTCTGAAGGAAGAATTAACAGAACACAAAGCAGTTTCGCAGAAAGCTTCTTTACAGTTTTTAACGGAAGATATTTCCTTTTTCATCACAGTCTTCTATGGGCTTCCAAATATCACTTTGCAAATTCCACAAGAACAGTCTTAGCGACCGGCTTATTAAGGGGAAAGATGTAACTCTGTGAGATGAATTAAGAGAACACATAGAAGTTTCTCACAAAACTTCTTTCCTGTTTTTAAATAAGATATTTCCTTTTTAACCATCGCCCTCTATGGGCTTCCAAGTATCACTTTCCAAATTCCAGAAGAACAGTCTTAGCGAAAGTCTTCTTGAGGGGAAAGCTGTAACTCTGTGAGATGAATTAACAGAACACAAAGCAGTTTCTCAGAAAGCTTCTTTCCAGTTATTAATGGAAGATATTTCCTTTTTCATCGTAGCCCTTTATGGGATTCCAAATATCATTTGGCGAATTCCACAAGAACAGTCTTACCGAAAGGCATCTTGAGGGGAAAGCAGTAACTCTGTGAAATGAATTAACAGAACACAAAGCAGTTTCTCAGAAGGTTCTCTCCAGTTTTTAACTGAAGATATTTCCTTTTTCACCATAGCCCGCTATGATCTTCCAAATAACACTTTCCAAAATCCACCAGAGCTGCCTTAGTGAAAGGCTTCTTGAAGGGAAATCTGTAACTCTGTGAGATGAATTAACAGAACACAAAGCAGTTTTTCAGAAAGCTTCTTTCCAGTTTTTTTTTTTTTTTTTTTTGGTGCTTCTACATAATTTATTTGCGTTTTTAAATTCCAGGTGCGTTTAAAATAAAAGTAATTCTAAAATTATATCAATCTCGTTATCTGTGCTAGAAGTGGTAAAAACTTTATATTTTGTATTATTTGTTGACTTATTTTAAGAGAAATTAAGTCACATTAAAGATTATTTAAAGATTTGTTTCCAATATGAAGAATTAGATATTCTTTTTTTTTCTTTTTTATTTATTTATTTATTTATTTATTTATTTATTATTAAACTTCAAGTTGTAGGGTACATGTGCACAACGTGCAGGTTTGCTACATATGTATACTTGTGCCATGTTGGTGTGCTGCACCCATCAACTCGTCATTTACATCAGGTATAACTCCCAATGCAATCCCTCCCCCCTCCCCCCCTCCCCCCTCCCCATGATAGGCCCCGGTGTGTGATGTTCCCCTTCCCGAGTTCAAGTGATCTCATTGTTCAGTTCCCACCTACGAGTGAGAACATGCGGTGTTTGGTTTTCTGTTCTTGTGATAGTTTGCTAAGAATGATGGTTTCCAGCTGCATCCATGTCCCTACAAAGGACACAAACTCATCCTTTTTTATGGCTGCATAGTATTCCATGGTGTATATGAGCCACATTTTCTTAATCCAGTCTGTCACTGATGGACATTTGGGTTGATTCCAAGTCTTTCCTATTGTGAATAGTGCTGCAATAAACATACGTGTGCATGTGTCCTTATAGCAGCATAATTTATAATCCTTTGGGTATATACCCAGTAATGGGATGGCTGGGTCATATGGTAGGGAAACAACAGGTGCTGGAGAGGATGTGGAGAAATAGGAACACTTTTACACTGTTGGTGGGATTGTAAACTAGTTCAACCAATATGGAAAACAGTATGGTGATTCCTCAAGGTTCTTTCCAGTTTTTAACAGAAGATATTTCCTTTTTCACCATAGCCCTCTATGGTCTTCCAAATATCACTTTGGAAATTCTACAAGAACAGACTTAGCGAAAGGCTTCTTGAAGGGAAAGCTGTAACTCTGTGAGATAAATTAACAGAACACAAAGCAGTTTCTCAGAAAGCTTCTTTTTAGTTTTTATCTTAGAATATTTCCTTTTTCAAGATAGCTTTTTTTGGGCTTCCAAATATCAATTTGCAAATTCCACAAGAACAGTCTTAGTGTATGGCTTCTGGAAGTGAAAGCTGTAACTCTGTGACATGAATTAACAGAACACAAAGCAGTTTCTCAGAAGTTTCTTTCCAGTATTTAACTGAAGATATTTCCTTTTTCACCATAGCCCTCTATGGGCTTCCAAATATCACTTTGCAAATCCCACAAGAACAGACTTAGCGAAAGTCTTCTTGTGGGAAAAGCTGTAACTCGGTGAGATGTATTAACAGAACACACGGCAGTATCTCAGAAAGCTTCTTTCCAGTTTTTAACATAGGATATTTCCTTTTTCACCGTAGCCCTCTATGGGCTTCTGAATATCACTGTTGAAATTTCACAAGAACAGTCTTAGTGCACGACTTCTTGAGGGGAAAGCTCTAACTCTGTGAGATGAACTAACAGAACACAAAGCAGTTTCTAAGAAAGCTTCTTTTTCAGTTTTAATCTTAGGATTTTTTGATTCACCATAGCCCTCTATGGGTTAGAAATATCACTTTGCAAATGCCACAAGAACAGTCTTAGCGAAAGGCCTCTTGACGGAAAAGCTGAAACTCTGTGAGTTGAATAAACAGAACACCAAGCAGTTTCTCCAAAAGCTTCTTTTCAGTTTTTATCTTAGAATATTTCCTTTTTCACCATAGCCCTCTCTGGGCTTCCAAATATCACTTTGCAAATTCCACAAGAAAAGTCTTAGTGAAAAGCTTCTTGAGGGGTAGCTGTAACTCTGTGAGATGAATTAATAGAACACAAAGCACTTTCTCAGAAAGCCTCTTTCCTGTTTTTAACGGAAGATATTTCCTTTTTCACCTTAGCCCTCTATGGGCTTCCAAATATGACTCTGAATATCCCACAATAACATTCTTAATGAAGGCTTCTTTTGGGGAAAGCTGTAACACGGTCAGATGTATACTTAACAGAACACACGGCAGTTTCTCAGAAAGCTTCTTTTCAGTTTTTAAGTGAATATATTTCCTTTTTCATCATAGCCCTCTATGAGCTTCCAAATATCACTTTGCAAATACCACAGGAACAGTCTTAGCGAAAGGCTTCTGTAAGGGAAATCTGTAACTCTGTGAGATGAATTAACAGAACACAAAGCAGTTTCTATGAAAGCTTCTTTTCAATTTTTATCTTAGGATATTTCCTTTTTCACCATAGCCCTGAATGGGCCTCGAAATATCAGTTTGCAAATTCCAAAACAGCAGTCTTAGCAAAACGTTTCTGGAGTGGAAAGCTGTAACTCTCTGAGACGAATTAACAGAACACAAAGCAGTTTCTAGAACGATTCTTTCCAGTTTTTAACGGAAGATATTTCATTTTTCACCATAGCCCTCTATGGGCTTCCAAATATCACTTTGGAAATGCCAAAAGAACAGTCTTAGCAAAAGGCTTCTTGAGGCGAAAGCTGTAACACTGTGAGATAAATTAACAGAACACAAAGCAGTTTCTCAGAAAACTTCTTTCCAATTTTTAACTGAAGATATTTCCTTTTTCACCATAGCTCTCAATGGGCTTCCAAATATCACTTTGCACATCCCACGAGAACAGTCTCAGCGAAAGGCTTCTACAGAGGAAAGCTGCAACTCTGTGAGATGAATTAACAGAACACAAAGCAGTTTCTCAGAAAGCTTCCTTCCAGTTTTTAATGGAAGATAGTTCCTTTTTAACCAAAGCCCTGTATGGGCGTCCAAATATCACTTTGCAAATTCCACAGCAACAGCCTTAGCGAAAGTCTTCCTGAGGGGAAAGCTGTAACTCTGTGAGTTGAATTGACAGAACACAAAGCAGTTTTTCAGAAAGCTTCGTTTCAGTTTTTATCTTAGGCTATTTCCTTTTTCACGATAGCCCTCTAGGGGCTTCCAAATATCACATTGCAAATTCCACAACAACAATCTTAGTTAACGGCTTCTTGAGGGGAAAGCTGTAACGTTGTGAGATGAATTAACAGAACACAAAACAGTTTCTCAGAAAACTTCTTTCCAGTTTTTAACGGAAAATATTTCCTATTTCACCGTAGCCATCCATGGGCTTCCAAATTACACTTTGCAAATTCAACAAGAACAGTCTTAGCGAAAGGCTTCTGGAGGGATAAGCTGTAACTCTGTGAGATGAATTAACAGAACACAAAGCAGTTTATCAGAAAGCTTCTTTTTATTTTTTATCTTAGGATATTTCCTTTTTCAGCAAAGCCCTCAATGGGCTTCCAAATATCACTTTGCAAAATCCACAAAAACAGTCTTATCGAAAGGTTTCTTGAGGGAAAAGCTGTAACTCTGTGAGATGAATTAACAGAACTCAAAGCAGTTTCTCAGAAATCTTCTTTCCAGTTTTTAAGGGAATATATTTATTTTTTCACCGTAGCCGTTTATGGGCCTCCAAATATCACTTGGCAAATTCCAAAAGAACAGTCTTTGCGAAAGGCTTCTTGAGGGGAAAGCTGTAACTCTGTGAGTTGATTTAACAGAAAACAAAGCAGTTTCTCAGAGAGCTTCTGTTCAGTTTTTATCTTAGGGTATTTACTTTTTAACCATAGCCCTCTAAGGGCTTCGAAATATCACTTTGCAAATTCCACAAGAACAGTCGTAGCCAAAGACTTCTGGAGGGGAAAGCTGTAACTCTGTGAGATGAATTAACAGAACACAAAGCAGTTTCTCAGAAAGCTTCTTTTTAGTTTTTATCTTAGGATATTTCCTTTTTCAGCAAAGCCCTCAATGGGCTTCCAAATATCACTTTGAAAAATCCACAAAAACAGTCTTATCGAAAGGCTTCTTGAGGGAAAACTGTAACTCTTGAGATGAATTAACAGAACTCAATGCAGTTTCTCAGAAATCTTCTTTCCAGTTTTTAACGGAATATATTTATTTTTTCACCGTAGCCATTTATGGGCCTCCAAATATCACTTTGCAAATTCCACAAGAACAGTCTTTGCAAAAGGCTTCTTGAGGGGAAAGCTGTAACAATGTGAGTTGATTTAACAGAAAACAAAGCAGTTTCTCAGAGGGCTTCTTTTCAGTTTTTATCTTAGGGTATTTCCTTTTTCACCATAGCCCTCTAAGGGCTTCGAAATATCACTTTGCAAATTCCACAAGAACAGTCTTAGCCAAAGACTTCTTTAGGGGAAAGCTGTAACTCTGTGAGATGAATTAACAGAACACAAAGCAGTTTCTCAGAAATCTTCTTTCCAGTTTTTAACCGAAGATATTTCCTTTTTCACAGTAGCCCTCTATGGGCTTCCAAATATCACTTTGCAAATTCCACAAGAACAGTCTTAGTGAACGGCTTCTTGAGGGGAAAGCTGTAAATCGGTGAGATGAACTAACAGAACACAAAGCAGTTTCTCAGAAATCTTCTTTCCAGTTTTTATCTTAGGATATTTCCTTTTTCACCATAGCCCTCTATGGGTTTCCAAATATCACTATGCAAATCCCACAGGAACAGTCTCAGCGAAAGGCTTCTTGTGGAGAAAGCTGTAACTTGGTCAGATATATTAACACAACACGCGGCAGTTTCTCAGAGTGCTTCTTTCTAGTTTTTAAAAGAAGATATTTCCTTTTTCAACATAGCCCAATAAGGGCTTCCAAATATCACTTTGAAAATTTCACAAGAACAGTCATACTGAATGGCTTCTTGAGGGGAAAGTGGTAACACTCTGTGATGAACTAAAAGAACACAAAGCAGTTTCTCAGAAAGCTTCTTCTCGGTTTTTATCTTAGGATACTTCCTTTTTCACCATAGCCATCTATGGGCTTCCAATTATCACTTAGCAAATTCCACAAGAACCGTCTTAGCGGAAGTTGTCTTCAGGGGAATGCTCTAATTCTTTGAAATGAATTAACAGAACACACAGCAGTTTCTCAGAAAGCTTCTTTTCAGTTTTTAACTGATGATATTTCCTTTTTCACCGTAGCCCTCTAATGGCTTCCAAATATCACTTTGCAAATACCACAACAGCAGCCTTAGCGAAAGGCTTCTTAAGGCTAAAGCTGTAACTCTGTGAGTTGAATTAACAGAAAACAAAGCAGTTTCTCAGAAAGTTTATTTTCAGTTTTTATCTTAGGATATTTACTTTTTCACTATAGTCCTCTAAGGGCTTCCAAATGTCACTTGGTAAATTCCACAAGAACAGTCTTAGTGAACGGCTCCTTGAGCGGAAAGCTGTAACACTGTGAGATAAACTAAGAGAACAGAAAGCAGTTTCTCAGAAAGGTTCTTTTCAGTTTTTATCTTAGGATATTTCCTTTTTCACCATAGCCCTCTGAGGGCTTCTAAATATCACTTTGCAAATTACACAAGAGCAGTCTTAGCGAAAGGCTTCTTGAGGGGAAAGGTGTAACTCTTTGAGATGAAATAGAACACAAAGCAGTTTCTCAGAATGTTTCTTTTCAGTTTTTACCTGAAGATATTACCTTTTTCACCATAGCCCACTTTGGGCTACCAAATATCACTTTGCAAATTCCTAAAGAAGAGTCTTAGTTAAGGGCTTCTGGAGGGGAAATCTGTAACTCTGTGAGATGAACTAACAGAACACAAAGTAGTTTCTTAGAAATCTTCTTTCCAGTTTTTAACGGAAGATATTTCCTTTTTACCATAGCCCCCTAAGGTCTTCCAAATAACACTTTGCAAATTCCACAAGAACAGTCTTAGCGAAAGGCTTCCTGAGGGGAAAGCTGTAACTCTGTGAGATGAATTAGCAGAACACAAAGAAGTTTCTCAGAAAGCTTCTTTACAATTTTTAACTGAAGATATTTCCTTTTTCACCATAGCCCTGTATGGGCTTCCAAATATCACTTTGCAAATTCCACAAGAACAGTCTTAGCGAAAGGCTCCTGGAACGGAAGCTGTAACCCTGTGAGATGAATTAACAGAACACAAAGCAGTTTCTCAGAAATCTTCTTTTCGGTTTCTATCTTAGAATATTTCCTTTTTCACCATAGCCCTCTTTGGGCTTCCAAAGATCACTTTGCAAATTCCACAAGAACAGTTTTAGTGAAAGGCTTCTTGAGGGGAAAGCTGTAACTCTGTGAAATGAATTAACAGAACACAAAGCAGTTTCTCAGAAGCTTCTTTCCACTTTTTAACTGAAGATATTTCAATTTTCACCATAGCCCTCTATGGGCTTCCAAAGATAACTTTGCAAATCCCACAAGAACAGTCTTAGTGAAAGACTTCTTGAGGGTCAAGCTATAACTCGGTGAGATGTATTAACATAACACACGGCAGATTCTCTGAAAGCTACTCTCAAGTTTTTAACGGAAGATATTTCCTTTTTCACCATAGCCCTCTATGGGCTTCGAAATATCACTTTGAAAATTTCACAACAACAGCCTTAGCAAAAGGCTTCTTGAGGGGAAAGCTGTAACACTGTGAGTTGAATTGACAGAACACAAAGCAGTTTCTCAGAAAACTTATTTTCAGTTTCAATCTTAGGATAATTCCTTTTTCAAAATGGCCTTCTATGGGCTTCCAAATATCACTTTGCAAATTCCACAAGAACAGTTTTAGCGAAAGGCCTCTGGAGGTGAAGCTGTAACACTGTGAGATGAATTAACAGAACAAATAGCAATTTCTCAGAAATATTCTTTCCAGTTTTTAACGGAAGAAATTTCCTTTTTCACCATAGACCTCTATGGACTTCCAAATATCACTTTGCAAATCCCACAAGAACAGTCCTAGCGAAAGTCTTCTTGAGGGGAAAGCTGAAACACGGTGAGGTGCATTAAGAGAACACATGGCAGTTTCTCAGAAAGCTTATTTCCAGTTTTTAAGGGAAGATATTTCCTTTTTCACCATAGCCCACTACGGGCTTCCAAATATCATCTTGCAAATTCCACAAGAACAGTCTTAGAGAAAGGCTTCTGTAGGGGAAATCTATAATTCCGTGAGATCAATTAAGAAAACACAATGCAGTTTCTCAGAAAGCTTCTTTTCAGTTTTTATCTTAGGATACTTCCTTTTTCACCATAGCCCTCTAGGAGCTTCCAAATATCACTTTGCAAATTCCACAAGAACAGTCTCAACGAAAGGCTTCTTGAGGTGAAAGCTGTAACACTGTGAGATGAATTAACAGAACACAAAGCAGTTTCTCAGATAGCTTCTTTCAGTTTTTATCTTAAGATATTTCCTTTTTCACCATAGCTCTCTCTGGGCTTCCAAATATCACTTTGCAAATTCCCCAATAACAGTGTTTGCGAATGTTTTCTGGATGGGAGAGCTGTAACTCTGTGAGATGCATTATAAGAATACAAAGCAGTTTCTCAGAAATCTTCTTTCCAGTTTTTATTGGAAGATATTTCTTTTATCACCTTAGCCCTCTATGGGATTCCAAATATCACTTTGCAAATTCCACAAGAACAGTCTTAGCGAAAGGCTTCTTGAGTGCAAAACTCTAATTCTGTGAGATGAATTAACAGAACACAAAGCATTTTCTCACAAATCTTCTTCCCAGTTTTTAACGGAAGATATTTCCTTTCTCACCAGGGTCGTCTATGGGCTTCCAAGTATCACTTTGCAAATCCCACAAGAACAGTCTCAGCGAAAGGCGTTTTGAGAGGAAAGCTGTAACTCAGTGAGAAGTATTAACAGAAAATACGGCATTTTCTCAGAATGCTTCTTTCCAGTTTTTAACGGAAGATATTTCCTTTTTCACCATAGTCCTCTATGGGTTTCCAAATATCACTTTCCAAATTTCACAAAACAGTCTTAGTAAACGGCTTCTTGAGGGGAAAGCTGTAGCTCTGTGAGATGAACTAACAGAACACAAAGCAGTTTTTCAGACAGCTTCTTTTCGGTTAGTATCTTAGGATATTTCCATTTTCACCATAGCCCTCAATGGGCTTCCACATATCACTTTGGAAATTCCTCATAAACAGTCTTAGCGGAAGGCTTCTTGAGGGGAAAGCTGTAACTCTTTGAGATGAATTAACAGAACACAAAGCAGTTTCTTGGAAAGCTTCTTTTCATTTTTTAACTGAAGGTATTTCCTTTTTCACCATAGCCCTCTATTTGCTTCCAAATATCACTTTGCAAATTCCACAAGAACAGTGTTAGCGAAAGGCTTCTTGAGGGTAAAGCTGTAACTCTGTAAGATGAATTAACAGAACACAAAACATTTTCTCAGAAACCTACTTTTCAGTTTTTACCTTGGGATATTTCCTTTTTCACCATAGCCCTCTATGGGATTCCAAATATCACTTTGCAAATTGCACATGAAGAGTCTTAGCGAAAGTCTTCTTGAGAGGAAAGCTGTAACTCTGTGAGATGAATTAACAGAACACAAAGCAGTTTCTCAGAAACATTCTTTCCAGTATTTAATGCAACATATTTCCTTTTTCACCATAGCCCTCTACGGGCTTCCAAATATCACTTTGCAAATCCCACAAGAACAGTCTTAGCGAAAGGCTTCTTGAGAAGGAAGCTGTAAATCGGTGAGATGTATTAACAGAACACACGGCAGTTTCTCAGAATGCTTCTTTCCAGTTTTTAACGGAAGATATTTTCATTTTCACCATACCCTTCTATGGGCTTCCAAATATCACTTTGCAAATTCCACAAGAACAGTCTTAGTGAACGACTTCTTGAGGGGAAAGCTGTAACTCTGTGAGATAATCTAACACAACAGAAAGCAGTTTCTCAGACAGCTTCTTTTCGGTTTTTATCTTAGGATATTTCCATTTTCACCGTAGCCCTCTATGGGCTTCCAAATATCATTTTGCAAATTTCACAAGAACAGTCTTTGTGAATGACTTTTTGAAGGGAAAGTTGCAACTCTGTGAGATGAATTAACAGAACACAAAGCAGTTTCACAGAAAGCTTCATTTCAGTTTTTATCTTTGGATGTTTTCTTTTTCACCTTAGCCGTCTATGGGCCTCCAAATATCACTTTGCAAATTCCACATGAAAAGTCTTAGTGAACGGCTTCTTGAAGGGAAAGCTGTAACTCTGCGAGATGAATTAACAGAACATAAAGCAGTTTCTCAGAAAGCTTCTTTTCAGGTTTTAACGGAGGATATTTCCTTTTATTCCATAGCTCTCTATGGGATTCCAAATATCACTTTGCAAGTTTCACAAGAACAGTCTTAGTGAAAGGCTTCCTGAAGGGAAAGTTGTAACTCTATGAGATGAATTAACAGAACACAAAGCAGTTTTTCAAACAGCTTCTTTTCAGTTTTTAACTGAAGATATTTCCTTTTTCAACATAACGCTCCATGGGCTTACAAATATCACTTTGCAAATTCCACAAGAACAGTCTTAGCGAAAGGCTTTTAGAAGGAAATGTTGTAACTATGTGAGATGAATTAACAGAACACAAAGCAGTTTCTCAGAAAGCTTCTTTTCAGTTTTTATCTTACGATATTTCCTTTTTCACCTTAGCCCTCTATGGTCTTCCAAATCTCACTTTGCAAATTCCACAACAACAGTCTTAGTGAAAGAATTATTGAGGGGAAAGCTGTAACTCTCTGAGGTGAATTAACAGAACAAAAAGGAGTTTCTCGGAAAGCGTCCTTCCGCTTTTTAAATGAAGGTACTTCCTATTTCACCATAGCGCTCTACGGGCTTCCAAATATCACTTTGCAAATCCCAAAAGAACAGCCTTAGCAAAAAGCTTCTTGAGGGGAAAGCTGTAACTAGGTGAGGTCTATAATCAGAACAAATGGCAGTTTCTCAGAAAGCTTCTTTCCAGTTTTTAACTGAAGATATTTCCTTTCTCACCATAGCCCTCTATGGGCTTCCAAATATCACTTTGCAAAGTGGACAACAACAGCCTCAGCGAAAGGCTTTTAGAGGGAAATGTTGTAACTCTGTGAGATGAATTAACAGAACACAAAGCAGTTTCTCAGAAAGCTTCTTTACAGTTTTTAACGGAAAATAATTCCTTTTTCACCATAGCCCTCTATGGGATTCTAAATATCACTTTCCAAATTTCAGAAGAACAGTCTTAGTGAAATGCCCCTTGAGGGGAAATCTGTAACACTCTGAGCTGAATTAACAGAACACAAAGCAGTTTCTCAAAAAGCTTCTTTTCGGATTTTATCTTACTATATTTCCTTTTTCAACATAGCCCTCTATGGTCTTCCAAATATCACTTTGCAAAATACACAAGATCTGTCTTTGTGAAAGACTTCTTGAATGGAAAGCCGTAACTCTCTGAGATGAGTTAACAGAACCCAAAGCAGTTTCTCAGAAAGCTGCTTTTCAGTTTTTATCTTAGGATATTTTCTTTTTCAGCATAGCCCTCTATGGGCTTCCAAAAACATTTTGGAAAATATCATGTTGCAAATTCCACAGGAACACTCTTAGCGAAAGGATTCTGGACGGTAAAGCTGTAAATCTGTGAGATGAACTAACAGAACACAAAGCGGTTTCTCAGAAACCTTCTTTTCGTTTTTTATCTTAGGATATTTCCTTTTTCACCAAAGCCCTCTATGGGCTTCCAAATATCACTTTGCAAATTCCAGAACAGTCTTAGCGAAAGGCTTCATGAGAGGAAAACTGTAACCCTGTGTGATGAATTAAGAGAACACAAAGCAGTTTCCTAGAAAGATTGTCTGCAGTATTTTTATGGTATTAGGTCTAACATTTAAGTCTCTAATCCATCTTGAATTAATTTTCGTATAAGGAGTAAGGAAAGGATCCAGTTTCAGCTTTCTACCTGTGGCTAGCCAATTTCCCCAGCACCATTTATTAAATAGGGAATCCTTTCCCCATTTCTTGTTTCTCTCAGGTTTGTCAAAGATCAGATGGCTGTAGATGTGTGGTATTATTTCTGAGGACTCTGTTCTGTTCCATTGGTCTATATCTCTGTTTTGGTACCAGTACCATGCTGTTTTGGTGACTGTAGCCTTGTAGTATAGTTTGAAGTCAGGTAGCGTGATGCCTCCAGCTTTGTTCTTTTGACATAGGATTGTCTTGGAAATGCGGGCTCTTTTTTGGTTCCATATGAACTTTAAAGCAGTTTTTTCCAATTCTGTGAAGAAACTCATTGGTAGCTTGATGGGGATGGCATTGAATCTATAAATTACCTTGGGCAGTATGGCCATTTTCACGATATTGATTTTTCCTATCCATGAGCATGGTATGTTCTTCCATTTGTTTGTGTCCTCTTTGATTTCACTGAGCAGTGGTTTGTAGTTCTCCTTGAAGAGGTCCTTTACATCCCTTGTAAGTTGGATTCCTAGGTATTTTATTCTCTTTGAAGCAATTGTGAATGGAAGTTCATTCCTAGAGGAAAACCTAGGTAGTACCATTCAGGACATAGGCATGGGCAAAGACTTCATGTCTAAAACACCAAAAGCAACGGCAACAAAAGCCAAAATTGACAAATGGGATCTCATCAAACTAAAGAGCTTCTGCACAGCAAAACAAACTACCATCAGAGTGAGCAGGCAACCTACAGAGTGGGAGAAATTTTTGTAATCTACTCATCTGACAAAGGGCTAATATCCAGAACCTACAAAGAACTCAAACAAATTTACAAGAAAAAAACAAACAACCCCATCCAAAAGTGGGCAAAGGATATGAACAGACATTTCTCAAAAGAAGACATTCATACAGCCAACAGACACATGAAAAAATGCTCATCATCACTGGCCATCAGAGAAATGCAAATCAAAACCACAATGAGATACCATCTCACACCAGTTAGAATGGCGATCATTCAAAAGTCAGGAAACAACAGGTGCTGGAGAGGATGTGGAGAAATAGGAACACTTTTACACTGTTGGTGGGATTGTAAACTAGTTCAACCATTATGGAAAACTGTATGGCGATTCCTCAAGGATCTAGAACTAGATGTACCATATGACCCAGCCATCCCATTACTGGGTATATACCCAAAGGATTATAAATTATGCTGCTATAAGGACACATGCACACGTATGTTTATTGCGGCACTATTCACAATAGCAAAGACTTGGAATCAACCCAAATGTCCATCAGTGACAGATTGGATTAAGAAAATGTGGCACATATACACCATGGAATACTATGCAGCCATAAAAAAGGATGAGTTTGTGTCCTTTGTAGGGACATGGATGCAGCTGGAAACCATCATTCTTAGCAAACTATCACAAGAACAGAAAACCAAACACTGCATGTTCTCACTCATAGGTGGGAACTGAACAATGAGATCACTTGGACTCGGGAAGGGGAACATCACACACCGGGGCCTATCATGGGGAGGGGGGAGGGGGGAGGGATTGCATTGGGAGTTATACCTGATGTAAATGACGAGTTGATGGGTGCAGCACACCAACATGGCACAAGTATACATATGTAGCAAACCTGCACGTTGTGCACATGTACCCTACATCTTGAAGTTTAATAATCATAAATAAATTAAAAAAAAATAAATTAAAAAAAAAAAAAAAGAAAGATTGTCTGCAGTATTTAACGCAACATATTTCCTTTTTCTCCATAGCCCTGTATGGGCTTCCAACTATCACCTTGCAAATTCCACAGGAACAGTCTTAGTGAATGGCTTCTTGAGGGGAAAGCTGTAACTCTGTTAGATGAATTAAGAGAACACAATGCAATTTCTCAGAAAGCTTCTTTTCTGTTTTTATCTTAGGATATATACTTTTTCGCCATAACCCTCTATGGGCTTCCAATATCGCTTTGCAAATTCCACAAGAACAGTCTGAGTGAACGGCTGCTTGAGGGTAAACTGTAACTCTGTGAGATGAATTAACAGAACATAAAGCAGTTTCTCAGAAAGCTTCTTTGCAGTTTTTAACAGAGGATATTTCCTTTTTCTCCGTAGCCCTATATGGGCTTCTAAATATCACTTTGCAAGTTCTACAAGAACAATCTTAGCGAAAGGCTTCTGAGGGAAAAGCTGTAATTCTGTGAGATGAATTAACAGAACACAAAGCAGTTTCTCAGCCATCTTCCTTCCAGTTTTTAACGGAAGATATTTGCTTTTTCACCATAGCACTCTAAGGGTTTCCAAATATCACTTTGCAAATTCCACAAGAACAGTCTTAGCGAGAGGGTTCTTGACGGAAAAGCTGTAACTCGGTGAGATGTATTAACAGAACACACGGCACTTTCTCAGAATACTTCTTTCCAGTTTTTAACGGAAGATATTTTCATTTTCACGATAGCCTTCTATGAGCTTCCAAATATCACTTTGTAAATTTCACAAGAACAGTCTTAGTGAACGACTTCTTGAGGGGAAAGCTGTAACTCTGTGAGATAAACTAACACAACACAAAGCAGTTTCTCAGTTTCTTTTCGGTTTTTATCTTTGGATATTTCCATTTTCACAATAGCCCTCAATGGGCTTCCAAATATCATTTTGCAAATTTCACAAGAACAGTCTTAATGAACGACTCATTGAGGGGAAAGCTGTAACTCTGTGACGTGAATTAACATAACACAAAGCAGTTTCACAGAAAGCTTCATTTCAGTTTTTATCTTAGGATGTTTTCTTTTACGCCATAGCCCTCAATGGGCCTCCAAATATCACTTTGCAAATTCCACAAGAAAAGTCTTGGTGAACGGCTTCTTGAAGGGAAAGTTGTAACTCTGTGAGATGAATTAACAGAACACAAAGCAGTTTCTCAGAAAGCTTCTTTCCAGTTTTTACCCGAAGATATTTTCTTTTTCACCATAGCCCACTATGGGCTTCCAAATATCACTTTACACATTCCACAAGTACAGACTTAGCGAAAGGTTTCTTAAGGGAAAAACTCTAACTCTTTGAGATGAATTAACAGAACACAAAACAGTTTTTCAGAAAGCTTTTTCTCAGTTTTTATCTTAGGATATTTCCTTTTTCACCATAGCCGTCTATGGGCTTCCAAAAACATTTTGGAAGTTCCACAAGAACAGTCTTAGTGAAAGGATTCTGGAGGGGAAAGCTGTAATTCTGTGAGAGGAATTAAAAGAACACAAAGCAATTTTCGGAAATCTTCTTTCTAATTTTTAACGGAAGATATTTCGTTTTTCACCATAGCCCTCTAGATGCTTCCAAATATCACTTTGAAAATTCCACAAGAACAGTCTTAGCGAAAGGTTTCTTTAGGGGAAAGTTGTAACTCTGTGAGATGAACTAACAGAACGCAAAGCAGTTTCTCAGAAACCTTCTTTTCGGTTTTTATCTTACGATATTTCCATTTTCACCATAGCCCTCTAGGGGTTCCAAATATCACTTTGTAAATTACACAAGAACATTCTTAGTGAAAGGCTTCTTGAGGGGAAAGCTGGAACTCCGTAAGATGAATTAACAGAACACAAAACGGTTTCTCAGAATCCTTCTTTTCAGTTTTTATCATAGGCTAATTCCTTTTTCACCATAGCCCTCTATGGGATTTCAAATATCACTTTGCAAATTCCACATGAACAGTCTTAGCTAAAGGCTTCTTGAAGGGAAAGCTGTAACTCAGTGAGATGAATTAACAGAACACAAAGCAGTTTCTCAGAAAGATTCTTTCCAGATTTTAACGGAACATACTTCCTTTTTCACCGTAGCCCACTATGGACTTCCAACTATCACCTTGCACATTCCACAGGAACAGTCTTAGTGAACGGCTTCTTGACGGGAAAGCTGTAACTTTGTGAGATGAATTAAGAGAACACAATGCAGTTTCTCAGAAAGCTTCTTTACGGTATTTATATTAGGATATTTCCTTTTTCGCCATAACCCTCTAGGGGCTTCCAAATATCACTTTGTAAATTCCTCAAGAACAGCCTTAGCGAAAGGCTTCTGGAGGAGAAAGCTGTAACTCTGTGAAATGAAATAAGAGAACACAAAGCAGTTTCTCAGAAAGCTTCTTTCCATTTTTTAACTGAAGATATTACCTTTTTAACGAAAGCTCTCTATGGGCTTCCAAATATCACTTTGCAAATTCCACAAGAACAGCCTTAGCGAAAGGCTTCTTGAGGGGAAAGCTGTAACTCTGTGAGATGAATTAAAAGAACAAAAAGCAGTTTCTCAGAAAGCTTCTTTGCAGTTTTTTACGGAAGATATTTTCTTTTTCACCAAGCCCTCTATGGGCTTCCAAATATCACGTTGCAAATTCCACAAGAACAGTCTCAGCGTAAGGCTTCTTGAGGGGAAAGCTGTAACTCTGTGACATGAATTAACAGAACACAAAGCACTTTCTCAGAAATCTTCTTTAAAGTTTTTAACTGAAGGTATTTCCTTTTTCACAATAGCCCTCTATGAGCTTCCAAATATCACCTTCCAAATTCCACAAGAACAGTCTTAGTGAAAGGATTCTTGAGGGGAAGGCTGTAACTCTGTGAAATGAATTAACGGAACACAAAGCAGTTTCTCAGAGAGCTTTTCTTCACTTTTTGTCTTAAGATATTTCCTTTTTCACCACAGCTCTCTTTGGGCTTCTAAATATCACTTTCCAAATTCCACAAGAACTGTCTTGGGGGAAGGCTTCTTGAGCGGAAAGCTGTAACTATGTGGGTTGAATTATCAGAAAACAAAGCAGTTTCTCAGAAAGCTTCTTTCCAGTGTTTAACGGAAGATATTTCCTTTTTCACCATAGCCCTCTAAGGGCTTCCAAATATCACATTCAATATTCCACAAGAAGAGTCTTAGTGAAAGGCTTCTTGAGGGGAAAGCTGTAATCAGAAAGCTTCTTTCCAGTTTTTAACGGAAGATATTTCGTTTTTCACCATAGCCCTCTATGGACTTCCATATATCACTTTGCAAATTCCACAAGAACAGTCTTAGCGAAAGACTTCCTGATGGGAAAGCTGTAACTCTGTGAGATGAATTAACAGAACACAAAGTAGTTTCTCAGAGAGCTTCTTTCCAGTTTTTAGCTGAAAATATTTCCTTTTTCACCATAGCCTTCTATAGGCTTCCAAATATCACTTTGCAAATTCCACAAGAACAGACTTAGTGAAAGGCTTCTTGAGGGGATTGCTGTAACTCTGTGAGATGAATGAACAGAACACAAAGCAATTTCTCAGAAAGCTTCTTTCCAGTTTTTAACGGAAGATATTTCCTTTTTCACTACAGCCCTCTAAGGGCTTCCAAATATCACTTGGCATATTCCACAAGAACAGCCTTAGCGAAAGGCTTCTTGAGGAGAAAGCTGTAACTCTGTGAAATGAATTATCAGAACACAAAGCAGTTTCTCAGAAAGATTGTTTTCAGTTTTTATCTTAGGATATTTCCTTTTTCACCATAGCTCTCTATGAACTTCCAAATATCACTTTGCAGATTCTACAAGAACTGTCTTAGCGAAAGGCTTCTTGTAGGGAAAGCTGTAACTCTGTGAGTTGCATTAACAGAACACAAAGCAGTTTCTCAGAAAGACTGTTTCCAGTTTTTAAAGCAAGATATTTCCTTTTTCACCATAGACCTCTTTGGGCTTCCAAATATTACTTTGCAAATTCCACAAGAACAGTCTTAGCGAAAGGCTTCTTGAAGGGGAATCTGTAACTCTGTGAGATGAATTAACAGAACACAAAGCAGTTTCTCAGGAAGCTTCTTTCCAGCTTTTAACGGAAGATATTTCCTTTTTCACCAAAGCCCTCTATGGGCTTCCACGTATCACTTTGCAAATTCTACAAGAACAGTCTTAGCGAAATGCTCCTTGAGGGGCAATCTGTAACTCTGTGAAGTGAAATAACAGAACACAAAGCAGTTTCTCAGAATGCTTCTTTCCAGTTTTTAACGGAGGATATTTCCTTTTTTACCATAGCCCTCTATGGGCTTCTAATATCACGTTCTAAATTCCACAAAAACAGTCTTAGCGAAAGGCTTCTTGAGGGGAAAGCTGTAACTCTGTGAGACGAATTAACAGAACACAAAGCAGTTTCTCAGAAAGCTTATTTGTAGTTTTTATCTTAGGGTATTTCCTTTTTCACCAAAGACCGCTATGGGCTTCTATATATCACTTTCGAAATTCCACAAGAACAGTTTTAGGGAAAGGCTTCTAGAGAGGAAAGATGTAACTCTGTGAGATGAATTAACAGAACACAAAGCAGTTGCTCAGAAAGCTCCTTTCCAGTTTTTAACTGAAGATATTTCCTTTTTCACCTTTGCCCTCTAGGGTCTTCCCAATATCACTTTGCAAATTCCACAAGAACAGACTTAGCGAAAGGCTTCTTGAGAGGAAAGCTATAACTCTGTGACATGAATTAACAGAACACAAAGCAGTTTCTCGGAAAGCTTCTTTCCATTTTTTAACAGAACATATTTCCTTTTTCACTATAGCCCTCTATGGGCTTCCAAATATCACTTGGCAAATTCCACAAGAACAGCCTTAGCGAAAGGCTTCTTGACGGGACAGCTGTAACGCTCTGACGTGAATTATCAGAACACAAAGCAGTTTCTCTGAAAGCTTCTTTTCAGTTTTTGTATTAGGATATTTCCTTTTTCACCAAAGCCCTATCTGGGCCTCTAAATATCACTTTCCAATTTCCACAAGAACAGTCTTAGCGAAAGGCTTCTAGAGGGGAAAGCTGTAACTCTGTGAGATGAATTAACATAACACAAAGCAGTTTCTCAGAAAGCTTCTTTTCGGTTTTTATCTTAGGATATTTCCATTTTCACCATAACCCTCTCTGGGCATCCAAATATCACTTTGCAAATTCCACAAGAGCAGTCTCAGTGAACTGCTCCTTGAGGGGAAAGCTGTAACTCTGTGAGATGAATTAACAGAACACAAAGCAGTTTCTGAGAAAGCTTCTTTCCAGTCTTTAACGGAAGATATTTCCTTTTTCACCATAGCCCTCTATGGGCTTCCAAATATCACATTCCAAATTCCACAAGAACAGTCTTAGCGAAAGGCTTCTTGAGGGAAAAGCTGTAACTCTGTGAGATGTATTAACAGAACACAAAGCAGTTTCTCAGAAAGCTTCTTTTCAGTTTCTGTCTTAGAATATTTCCTTTTTCACCATAGCCCTCTATGGGTTTCCAAATATCACTTTGAAAATTTCACAAGAATAATCTTAGTGAACGGCTTCTTGAGGGGAAAGCTGTAACTCTGTGAGATGAACTAACAAAACAGAAAGAAGTTTCTCAGAAAGCTTGTTTTCGGTTTTTAACGGAAGATATTTCCTTTTTCACCATGGCCCTATAACGGCTTCCAAATTTCACTTTGTAAATTCCACAAGAACAGTCTTAGTGAAAGGATTCTTGAGGGAAATGCTTTAACTCTGTGAGATGCATTAAGAGAACAAAAAGAAGTTTTTCAGAAAGCTTCTTTCCAATTTTTTAACTGAAGATATTTCCTTTTTCACATAGCCCTCTATGGGCTTCCAAATATCACTTTGCAAATTCCAAAAGAATAGTCTTAGCAATAGGCTTCTGGAGAGGAAAGCTGTAACTCTGTGAGATAAATTAACAGAACACAAAGCAGTTTTTCAGAAATCTTCTTTCCAGTTTTTAACGGAATAAATTTCCTTTTTCACCTTAGAGCTCTATGGGCTTCCAAACATGACTTTGCAGATTCCACAAAAACAGTCTTAGCGAAACGTTTCTTGAGGGGAAAGCTGTAACTCTATGAGATTAATTAACAGAACACAAAGCAGTTCCTCAGAAAGTTTCTTTCAAGTTTTTAACTGAAGATATTTCCTTTTCACCACAGCACTCTATGGGCTTCCAAATATCACTTTGCAAATCCCACAAGAACAGTCTCAGCGAAGGGCTATTTGAGAGGAAAGCAGTATCTCGGTGAGATGTATTACCAGAACACACGGCAGTTTTTCAGAAAGCTTCTTTCCAGTTTTTAACGGAAGATATTTCCTTTTTCACCATAACCTTCTATGGGCTTCCAAATATCACTTTGGAAATTCAACAAGAACAGACTTACCGAAAGGCTTCCTGAGGGGAAACCTGTAACTCTGTGAGATGAATTAACAGAAAACAAAGTAGTTTCTCAGAAATATTCCTTCCAGTTTTTAACGGAAGATATTTCCTTTTTCACCGTACCCCTCTATAGGCTTCCAAATGTCACTTTACAAATTCCACAAGAACAGCCTTAAAGAAAGGCTTCTTGAGAGGAAAGCTGTAACTCGTTGAGATATATTAACAGAATACACGGTAGTTTCTCAGAAAGTTTTTTGACAGTTTTTAACGGAATATATTTGTTTTTTCACCATATTCCTCTAAATGTTTCCAAATATCACTTTAAAAATTTCACAAATAATAGTCCTAGTGAACGGCTTCTTGAGGGGAAAGCTCTAACTCTGTGAGATGAACTAACAGAACGCAAAGCAGTTTCTCAGAAAGCTTCTTTTCGGTTTTTAATGGAAGATACTACCCTTTTCACCATAGCCCTCTACCGCTTCCAAATTTCACTTTCCAAACTCCACAAGAACAGTCTTAGCGAAAGACTTCTTGAGGGGAAAGCTGTAACTCTGTGAGATGAATTAACAGAACACAAAGCAGTTTCTCAGAAAGCTTATTTTCAGTTTTTATCATAGGATATTTCCTTTTTCACCGTAGCCCTCTATGGGATTACAAATATCACTTTGCAAATTCCAGAAGAACAGTCTTAGCGAAACGTTTCTTGAGGGGAAAGCTGTAACGCTGTGAGTTGAATTAACAGAACACAAAGCAGTTTCTCAGAAGGTTTCTTTCAAGTTTTTAACTGAACATATTTCCTTTTTCGCCATAGCCCTCTATGGATTCTCAAATATCACTTTGAAATTTCACAAGAAGAGTCTTAGTGAAAGGCTTCTTGACAGGAAAGCTGTAACTCTGTGAGATGAACTAACAGAACACAAACCAATTTCTCAGAAGTCTTCTTTTCGGTTTTTAACGGAAGATATTTCCTTTTTCACTATAGCCCTCTAATGGCTTCCAAATTTCACTTTGTAAATTCCACAAGGACAGACTTAGCGAAAGGATTCTTGAAGGGAAAGCTGTAAATCTGTGAGATGCATTAAGAGAACAAAAAGAAGTTTCTCAGAAAGGTTCTTACCAGTTTTTAACTGAAGATATTTCCTTTTTCGCATAGCCCTCTAGGAGCTTCCAAATATCCTTTGCTAATTACCCAAGAACAGTCTTAGCGAAGGGCTTCTTGAGTTAAAACCTGTAACTCTGTGAGATGAATTAACAGAACACAAAACATTTCTCAGAAAGCTTCTTTTCAGTTTTTATCTTATTATATTTCCTTTTTCACCAAAGCCCTCTATGGGCTTCCAAATATCTCTTTGCAAATTCCACAATAACAGACTTAGCGAAAGGCTTATGGAGGGGAAAACTGTAACTCTGTGACATGAATTAACAAAACACAAAGCAGTCTTTCAGAAATCTTTCTTCCAGTTTTAACCAAAGATATTTCCTTTTTCACCGTAGGCCTCTATGGGCTTCAAAATATCACTTTGCAAATTCCACAAGAAGAGCCTTACAGAAAGGCTTCTTGAGAGGAAAGCTGTAACTCGGTGAGATGCATTAACAGAACACAAAGTAGTTTCTCAGAAAGCTTCTTTCCAGTTATTAAAGGAAGATATTTCCTTTTTCACCATAGCCTTCTATGGGTTTCCAAATATCACTTTGAAAATTTCACAAGAATAGTCCAATTGAACGGCTTCTGGAGGGGAGAGCTGTAAATCTGTGAGATGAACCAACAGAACACAAAGCAGTTTCTCAGAAAGCTTCTTTTCCGTTTTCAAAGGAAGATATTTCGTTTTTCACCATAACCCTCTATGGGCTTCCAAATTTCACTTTGCAAATTCAAAAAGAACAGTCTTAGCGAAAGGCTTCTTGAGTGGAAAGCTGTTACTCTGGGAGATGAATTAAGAGAACACAAGGAAGTTTCTCAGAGAGCTTATTTCCAGTTTTAATCTGAAGATATTTCCTTTTTCACATAGCTCTCTATGGGCTTACAAATATCACTTTGCAAATTCCACAAGAACAGTCTTAGCGAAAGGCTTCTTAAGGGAAAACATGTAACGCTGTGAGATGAATTAACAGAACACAAACCAGTTTCTCAGAAAGCTTCTTTCCAGTTTTTAACTGAAGATATTTCCTTTTTTACCGTAGCCCTCTAAGGGCTTCCAAATATCACTTTGCAAATTCCACAAGAACTGTCGTAACGAAAGGCTTCTTGAGTGGAAAGCTGTAACTCTGTGAGATGAATTAACAGAACACAAAGCAGTTTCTCAGAAAGCTTCTTTCTAGTTTCTAACTGAAGATATTTCCTTTTTCACCATAGCCCTCTACTGGCTTCCAAATATCACTTTGCAAATTAAACAGTAACAGTATTAGAGAAAGGATTCTGGAGAGGAAAGCTGTAACTCTGTGAGATGAATTAACAGAACACAAAGCAGTTGCTCAGAAATCTTTTTTCCAGTTTTTAACGGAAGGTATTTCCTTTTTCACCTTAGCGCTCTATGGGCTTCCAAATATGACTTTGCAGATTCCACAAGAAGAGGCTTAGCGAAAGTCTTACTGAGGAGAAAGCTGTAACTCTGTGAGATGAACTTACAGAACTCAAAGCAGTTTCTCGAAAGACTTATTTTAAGTTTTTATCTTAGGATATTTCCTTTTTCACCGTAGCCCTCTATGGGCTTCCAAATATCACTTTGCAAATTCCACAAGAACAGTCTTAGCGAAACGTTTCTTGAGGGGAAAACTGTAACTCTGTGAGATGAATTAACAGAGCACAACGCAATTTCTCAGTAAGCTTCTTTCCAGTTTTTAACTGAAGTTATTTCCTTTTTCACCATAGTCCTCTATTGGCTTCTAAATATCACTTTGCAAATATCACAAGAATGGTCTTAGAGATCGGCTTCTTTAGGGGAAGGTTGTAACTCCTTGAGATGAACTAACAGAACACAAAGTGCTTTCTCAGATAGCTTCTTTTCGGTTTTTATATTAGGATATTTCCTTTTTCACCATAGCCCTCTATGGGCTTTCAAATATCACTTTGCAAATTCCACAAGAACAGTCTTAGTGAACGGCTTCTTGAGGAGAAAGCTGTAACTCTGTGAGATGAATTAACAGAACACAAAGCAGTTTCTCAGAAAGCTTCTTTCCAGTTTTTAACGGAAGATTTTAATTGTTCAACATAGCTCTCTATGGGCTTCCAAATATCACTTTGCAATTTGCACAAGAACAGTCTTAGCGAAAGGCATCGTGAGGTAAAAACTGTAACTCTGTGAGATGAATTAACACAACACAAAACAGTTTCTCAGAAAGCTTGTTTTCTGTTTTTATATTAGGATATTTCCTTTTTCACCATAGCCTTTTAAGAGCTTACAAATATCACTTTGCAAATTCCACAAGAAAAGTCTTAGCAAAAGGCTTCTCTAGGGGACCACTGAAACTCTGTTAGATGAATTAAAAGAACACAAAGCTGATTCTCAGAAATCTTCTTTCCAGTTTTTAACGGAAAATATTTCCTTTTTCACCCTAGCCATCTAGAGTCTTCCAAATATCACTTTGCAAATTCCACAAGAACAGTCTTAGCGAAAGGCTTCTTTCAGAGAAAGCTGTAACTCTGTTAGATGAATTAACAGAAAAGAAAGCAGTTTCTCAGAAAGCTTCTTTCCAGTTTTTAACGGAATATTTTAATTGTTCAACATAGCTCTCTATGAGCTTCCAAATATCACTTTGCAATTTGCACAAGAACAGTCTTAGCGAATGGCATCTTGAGGTAAAAAATTGTAACTCTGTGAGATGAATTAACACAACACAAAACAGTTTCTCAGAAAGCTTGTTTTCTGTTTTTATATTAGGATATTTCCTTTTTCACCATAGCCTTCTAAGAGCTTACAAATATCACTTTGCAAATTCCACAAGAAAAGTCTTAGCGAAAGGCTTCTCTAGGGGACCACTGAAACTCTGTTAGATGAATTAAAAGAACACAAAGCTGATTCTCAGAAATCTTCTTTCCACTTTTTAACGGAAAATATTTCCTTTTTCACCCTAGCCATCTAGAGTCTTCCAAATATCACTTTGCAAATTCCACAAGAACAGTCTTAGCGAAAGGCTTCTTTCAGAGAAAGCTGTAACTCTGTGAGATGAATTAAGAGAACACAAAGCAGTTTCTCTGAAAGCTTCTTTCCAGTTTTTAACGGAAGATATTTCCGTTTTCCCCATAGCTCTCTATGGGATTCCAAATATCACTTTGCAAATTCCACAAGAACAGTCTTAGCGAAAGGCTTCTGGTGGGGAAATCTGTAACTCTGTGAGATGAATTAACAGAACACAAAGCAGTTTCTTAGAAATCTTCTTTACAGTTTTTAACGGAAGATATTTCCGTTTTCACCATAGCCCACTATAGGCTTCCAAATATCACTTTGAAAATTCCACAAGAACAGTCTTAGCGAAAGACTTCTTGAGGGGAAAGCTGTATCTCTGTGAGATGAATTAACAGAACACAAAGCAGTTTCTCAGAAGTCTTCTTTCCAGTTTTTAACGGATGATATTTCCTTTTTCACCGTAGTCTTCTATGGGCTTCCAAATATCACTTTGCAAATTCCACAAGAACAGTCTTTGGGAAAAGCTTCTTGTGGGAAAATCCGTAACTCTGTGAGATGAATTAAGAGAAGACACATCAGTTTCTCAGAAACTTCTTTCCAGTTTTACACTGAAGATATTTCCTTTTTCACCGTAGCCCTATATGGGCTTCCAAATATCACTTTGCAAATTCCACAAGAGAAATCTTAGTGAAAGGATTCTTGATGGGAAAGCTGTAACTCTGTGAGATGAATTAACAGAACACAAAGCGGTTTCTCAGAAAGCTTCTTTCCAGTAGTTAACGGAAAATATTTCCTTTTTCACCGTAGCCCTCTACGGGCTTCCAAATATCACTTTGCAAATTCCACAAGAACAGTCCTAGTGAAAAATTTCTTGAGGGGAAAGCTGTAACTCGGTGTGTTGTATTAACAGAACACATGGCAGTTTCTCCCAATGCTTCTTTCCAGTTTTTAACGGAAGATATTTCCTTTTTCAACACAGCCCTCTATGGTCTTCCAAACATCTCTTTGCAAATTACACAAGAACAGCCTTCGTGAACGGCCTCTTGAGGGGAAAGCTGTAAACCTGTGAGATGAACTAAGAGAACACAAAGCAGATTTTCAGAAAGCTTCTTTTCGGTTTTTGTCTTAGGATATTTCCAATTTCACCATAACCCTCTATGGGCTTCCAAATATCACTTTGCAAATTCCACAAGAACAGTCTTAGCCAAAGGCTTCTTGAGGGGAAAGTTCTAACTCTTTGAGATGAATTAACAGAACACAAAGCAGTTTCTCAGAAAGCTTCTTTTCAGTTTCTTTCTTAGGATATTTCCTTTTTCAGAATAGCTCTCTATGGTCTTTGAAATATCACTTTGCAAACTCAACCAGAACAGTCTTAACGAAAGGCTTCTTGAGGGGAAAGTCTAACTCTTCGATATGAATTAACAGAACACAAAGCAGTTTCTCAGAAAGCTTCTTTTCAATTTTTAACTGAAGATATTTCCTTTTTCACCATAGCCCTCTATGGGCTTCCAAATATCACTTAGCAAATTCCAAAAGAACAGTCTTAGCGAAAGGTTTCTTGAGGGGAATGCTGTAACTCTGTGAGTTGAATTAACAGAACACAAAGTAGTTTCTCAGAAAGCTTCTTTTCAGTTTTTATCATAGGATATTTCCTTTTTCACCATAGCCCTCTATGGGCTTCCAAATATCACTTTTTCAAATTCCACAGGAAAGGTCTTAGAGAAAGGCATCTTTAGGGAAAATCTGTAACTCTGTGAGATGAATTAACAGAACACAAAGAAGTTTCTCAGAAAGCTTCTTTCCGGTTTTTAACGGAAGATATTTCCTTTTTCTCCAGAGCCCTGTAGGTGCTTCTAAATATCACTTTCCAAATTACACAAGAACAGTCTTATCGAAAGTCTTCTTGAGGGGAAAGCTGTAACTCTGTGGGATGAATTAACAGAACTCAAAGCAATTTCTCAGAAAGCTTCTTTTCAGTTTTTATCTTAGGATACTTTCTTTTTCACCGTAGCCCTCTATGGGCTTCCAACTATCTCTTTGCAAATTTCACAAAAACAATCTTAGTGAACGGCTTCTTGAGGGGAAAGCTGTAACTCTGTGAGATGAACTAACAGAAGAAAAAGTAGTTTCTCAAAAAGCTTCTTTTCGGTTTTTATCTGAGGATATTTCCATTTTCACAGTAGACCTCTATGTGCTTCCAAATATCATTTTGGAAATTACACAAGAGGAGCCTTAGCTGAAGGCTTCTTGAGGGGAAAGTTGTAACTTTTTGACATGAATTAAGAGAACACATAGCAGTTTCTCAGAAAGCTTCTTTTCAGTTTTTAACGAAAGATATTTCCTTTTTCTCCATAGCCCTCTATGGGCTTCCAAATATCACTTTGCAAATTCCACAAGAACAGTCTTAGAGAAGGGCTTCTTGAGAGGTAAGCTGTAACTCTGTGAGATGAATTAACAGAACACAAAGCAGATTCTCTGAAAGCTTCTTTCCAGTATTTAACTGAAGATATTTTCTTTTTCACCATTGCCCTCTATAGACTTCCAAATATCATTTTGCAAATCCCACAAGAACAGTCTTAGCGAAAGGCTTCTTGAGGGGAAAGCTGTAACTCTGTGAGATATAATAACAGAACACACCGCAGTTTCTCCGAAAGCTTCTTTCCAATTTTTAACGGAAGATATTTCCTTTCTCAATATAGCCCTCTGAGGGCTTCCAACTATCACTTTGCAAATCCCTCAAGAACAGTCTTAGCGAAGGTCTTCTTGAGAGGAAAGCTGTAACTGTGTGAGATGTATTAATAGAACACACGGCAGTTTCTCAGAAAACTTCTTTCCAGTTTTTAACGGAAGATAGTTTGTTTTTCACCATAGCCCTCTATGGGCTTTCAAATATCACTTTGCAAATTTCACAAGAAGAGCCTTAGCGAAAGGCTTCTTGAGGGAAAAGCTGTAACTCTGTGAGTTGAATTAACAGACCACACAGAAGTTTCTCAGAAAACTTCTTTTCAGTTATTATCTTAAGATATTTCCTTTTTCTCCAAAGCCCTCTATGGGCTTCCAAATATCACTTTGCAAATTCCACAAGAACAGTCTTAGGGAAAGGCTTCTGGAGGGGAAAGCTGTAACTCAGTGAGTTGAATTAACAGAACACACAGCAGTTTCTCAGAAAGCTTCTTTCCAGTTTTTAACTGAAGAAATTTCCTTTTTCACCATAGCCCTATTTGGGCTTCCAAATATCACTTTGCAAATGCCACAAGAACAGTCTTATCGAAAAGCTTCTTGAAGAGAAAGCTGTAATTCTGTGAGATGAATTATCAGAACACAAAGCATTTTCTCAGAAAGCTTCTTTCTGGTTTTTAACTTAAGATATTTCATTTTTCACCGAAGCCCTCTAGGGGCTCCCAATTATCACTTTGCAAATTCCACAAAAACACTCTTAGCGAATGACTTCTGTAGGAGAATGCTGTAACTCTGTTAGATAAATTAACAGAACACAAAGCAGTGTCTCAGAAATATTCTTCCCAGTTTTTAACGGAAGATATTTCCTTTTTCTTCATAGCCCTCTATGGGCTTCCAAATATCACTTTGCAAATTCCACAAAACAGACTTACTGAAAAGCTTCTTGAGAAGAAAGCTGTAACTCTGTGAGATGAATTACCAAAACAGAAAGCAGTTCCTCAGAAAGTTTCTTTCCAGTTTTTAACTGAAGATATTTCCTTTTTCATCATGGCCCTCTAAGGGGTTCCAAATATCACTTTGCAAATTGCACAAGAACAGTCTTAGCGAATGGCTTCTTGAGGGAAAAGCTATAACTCTCTCAGATGAATTAAGAGAACACAAAGCAGTTTCAAAAAAAGGTTCTTTTCAGTTTTTATTTTAGGATACTTCCTTTTTCACCATAGTCCTATATGGTCTCCCAAATATCACTTTCAAAATTCCGCAAGAACAGTATTAGGGAAAGGATTCTTGAGGGGAATGCTGTAACTCTGTCACATGAATTTACAGAACCCAAAGCAGTTTCTCAGAAAGCTTCTTTCCAGTTTTTAACTGAAGATATTTCCAATTTCACCATAGCCCTCTGTGAACTTCCAATTATCACCTTGCAAATTACACAAAAACAGTCTTAGCGAAAGGCTTCTTGAAAGGAAAGCTGTAACTCTGTGAGATGAATTACCAGAACACAAAGTAGATTTTCTGAAAGCTTCTTTTCATTTTTTATCTTAGGATATTTCCTTATTCACCAAACCCCTCTATGGGCTTCCAAATATCACTTTGCAATTTCCACAAGAACAGTCTTAGCGAAAGGCTGCTTGATGGGAAAGCTGAAAATCTGTGAGAAGAATTAGCAGAACAGACAGCAGTTTCTCAGAAAGCTTCTTTTCAGTTTTTAATCTTAGGATATTTCCTTGTTCACCATAACCCTCTCTGGGCTTCCAAATATCACTTTGCAAATTCCAGAAGAACAGTCTTGGCGAACGGCTTCTTGAGGAGAAAGCTGTAATTCTGTGAGATGAAT
This sequence comes from Chlorocebus sabaeus, assembly GCF_047675955.1. NCBI lineage: Eukaryota > Metazoa > Chordata > Mammalia > Primates > Cercopithecidae > Chlorocebus > Chlorocebus sabaeus. Next base: position 1,167,411 of record NW_027327848.1, read on the forward strand.
TAACAGAACACAAAGCAGTTTCTCAGAAAGCGTCTTCTCAGTTTTTCTCTTAAGATATTTCCTTTTTCACCATAGCCCTCTCTGGGCTTCCAAATATCCCTTTCTAAATTCCACAAGAACCGTTTTAGCGAAAGGCTTCCTGAGGGGAAAGCTGTAACTCTGTGAGATGAATTAAGAGAACATAAAGCAGTTTCTCAGAAAGCTTCTTTCCAGTTTTTAACGGAAGATATTTCCTTCTTCACCATAGCCCTATGTGGGCTTCCAAATATCTCTTTGCAAATTCCACAGGAACAGTCTTAGAGAAAGGCTTCTTGAGGGGAAAGCTGTAACTCTGTGAGATGAATTAAGAGAACACAAAGCAGTTGCTAAGAAAGCTTCTTTTCAGTTTTTATCTTAGGATATTTCCTTTTTCACCTTTTCCCTCAATGGGCTTCCAAATATCACCTTGCAAATTCCACAAGAACAGTCTCAGGGAAAGGCTTCTGGAGGGGAAGGCTGTAACTCTGTGAGATGAATTAGCAGAACCCAAAGCAAATCCTCAGAAAGCTTCTTTCCAGTTTTTAACTGAAGATATTTCCTTTTTCACCATAGCCCTCTAAGGGCTTCCAATTATCACTTTGCAAATTCCACAAAAACAGACTTAGCGAAAGGCTTCTTGAAAGGAAACCTGTAATACTGTGAGACGAATTAACAGAACACAAAGCAGTTTCTCAGAAAGCTTCTTTTCAGTTTTTATCTTAGGATATTTCCTTTCTCACCAGAGCGCTCTATGCGCTTCCACATATCACTTTGCAAATTCCACAGGAACAGCCTTTGCGGAAGGTTTTTTGAGGGAAAAGCTGTAACTCTGTTAGATGAATTAACAGATCAAAAAGCAGTTTCTCAGAATGCTTCTTTTTAGTTTTTATCCTAAGATTTTTCCTTTTTCACCATAGCCCTCTATGGGCTTGGAAATATCACTTTGCAAATTCCACAAGAAAGACTTAACGAAAGGCTTCTTGATGGGAAAGCTGTAACTCTGTGAGATAAATTTACATAACACAAAACCGTTTCTCAGAAAGCTTCTTTTCAGTTTTTAACTTAGGATATTTCCTTTTTCACCATAGCCCTCAATGGGCTTCCAAATATCACTTTGGAAATTCCACAAGAACAGTCTTATCGAAAGGCTTCTTGAGTGGAAGCTGTAACTCTGTGAGATGAATTAACAGAACACAAAGATATTTCTTAGAAAGCTTCTTTTCAGTTTCTATCTTAGGATATTTCCTTTGCACCAGAGCCCCCTAAGGGCTTCCAAATAACACTTTTCAAATTCCACAAGAATAATTTTAGCGAAAGGCTTCTCGAGGGCTAAGCTCTATCTCTGTGAGATGAATTAACAGAACCAAAAGTAGTTTCTCAGAAATCTTCTTTCCAGTTTTTAAGTGAAGATATTTCCTTTTTCACCATAAACCTTCAGGGGCTTCCAAATATCACTGTGCAAATTCCACCAGAACAGTCTCAGAGCAAGGCCTCTTGAGGGTAAAGCTGTAAATCTGTGAGATGAATAAACAGAACAAAAAGCAGTTTCTCAGAAAGCTTCTTTTCAGTTTTTAACTTAGGATATTTCCTTTTTCACCATAGCCCTCTATGGGCTTCCAAATATAACTTTGCAAATTCCGCAAGAACAGTCTCACTGAAAGGCTTTTTGAGAGGAATGTTGTAACTCTGTGAGATGAATTAACAGAACACAAAACAGTTTTTCAGTAAGCTTCTTTTCAGTTTTTATCGTAGGATATTTCCTTTTTCACCATAGCCCTCTATGGGCTTCCAAATATCACTGTGCAAATTAAGCAAGAACAATCTTAGAGAAAGGCTTCTTGAAGGGAATCCTGTAACTCTGTGAGATGGATTAGCAGAACACAAAGCAGTTTCTCAGAAAGCTTCTTTCCAATTTTTAACGGAAGATATTTACTTTTTCACCATAGCCTTCTAAAAGCTTCCAAATATCACTTTGTAAATTTCCCAAGAACATTCTTAGCGAAAGTGTTCTTGAGGCGAAAGCTGTAACTCTGTGAGATGAACTAACAGAACACAAAACAGTTTCTCTGAAAGCTTCTTTCCAGTTTTAAACGCAACATATTTCCTTTTTCACCATAGCCCTCTATGGGCTTTTAAATATCATTTGCAAATTCCACAAGAACAGTCTTAGCGAAAGGCTTCTTGATCTGGAAGCTGTAACTCTGTGAGACGAATTAACAAAACAGAAAGCTGTTTCTCAGAAAGCTTACTTCCAGATTTTAACGGAAGATATTACCTTGTTCACCACAGAACTTTATGGGCTTCCAAATATCACCTTGCAAATTCCACAAGAGCAGTCTAACTGAAAGGCTTCTTGAGGGGAAAGCTGTAACTCTGTGAGATTAAATAACAGAACATGAAGCAGTTTCTCAGAAAGCTTTTTTTCAGTTTTTATCGTAGGATATTTCCTTTTTCACCTTAGCCCTCTATGGGCTTCCAAATATCACTTTGCAAATTCCACAAGAACAGTCTTAGCGAAAGGCTTCTTGAGGGGAAAGCTGTAACACTGTGAGATGGATTAACAGAACACAAAGCAGTTTCTCAGAAAGCTTCTTTCCAATTTTTAACGGAAGATATTTCCTATTTCACCATATCCCTCTAAAAGCTTCCAAATATCACTTTGCAAATTTCCGAAGAACATTCTTAGCTAAAGTGTTTTTGAGGCGAAAGCTGTAACTCTGTGAGATGAACTAACAGAACACAAAACAGTTTCTCTGAAAGCTTCTTTCCAGATTTTAACGGAACATATTTCCTTTTTCACCGTAGCCCTCTATGGGTTTTTAAATATCACTTTGCAAATTCCATAAGAACAGTCTTTGCGAAAGGTTTCTTGACGGGAAAGCTGTAACTCTGTGAGAGGAATTAACAGAACAGAAAGCAGATTCTCAGAAAGCTTATTTCCAGTTTTTAACGGAAGATATTACCTTGTTCACCATAGACCTTTATGGGCTTCCAAATATCACCTTGCAAATTCCTCAAAAGCAGTCTTACTGAAAGGCTTCTTGAGGGGAAAGCTGTAACTCTGTGAGATGAATTTACAGACACGAAGCAGTTTCTCAGAAAGCTTATTTAGAGTTTTTAACGGAAGATATTACCTTGTTCACCATAGACATTTATGGGCTTCCAAATATCACCTTGCAAATTCCTCAAAAGCAGTCTTACTGAAAGGCTTCTTGAGGGGAAATCTGTAAGAAGAATTAACAGAACAAAAAGCAGTTTCTCAGAAAGCTTCTTTCCAGTTTTTAACGAAAGATATTTCCTTTTTCACCATACACCTGTATGGACTTCCAAATATCACTTGGCAAATTTCACAAGAAGAGTCTTAGCAAAAGACAACTTGAGGGGAAAGCTGTAACTATGTGAGATGAATAAACAGAATATAAAGCTGTTTCTCAGAAAGCTTCTTTTCAGTTTTTAATGGAAAATATTTCCTTGTTCACCATAGCCCTCTATGGACTTCCAAATATCACTTTCCACATTCCACAACAACAGTCTTAGCGAAAGTCTTCTTGAGGGGAAAGCTGTAGCACTTTGAAATGAATTAACAGAACACTAAACAGCTTCTCAGAAAGCTTCTTTTCAGTTTTTATCTTAGGATATTTCCTTTTTCTCCATAGCCCTCTAAGGGATTCCAAATATCACTTTTCAAATTCCACAAGAACAGTCTTAGAGAAAGATTCTTGAGGGGGAAGCTGTAACTCTGTGAGATGAATCAACAGAACACAAAGCAGTTTCTCAGAATGCTTCTTTTCAGTTTTTATCTTTGGATATTTCCTTTTTCACCATAGACCTCTGAGGGCTTCCAAATATCACTTTGCAAATTCCAGAAGAACAGTCTTAACAAAAGGCTTCTTGAGGGGAAAGCTGTAATTCTGTGAGAAGAATCACCAGAACACAAAGCAGTTTCTCAGAAAGCTTCTTTCCAGTTTTTAAGGGAAGATATTCACTTTTTCACATTAGCCCTCATTGGGCTTCCAAATATCACTTTCCAAATTCCACAAGAACAGCCTTCGCAAAAAGCTTCTTGAAGGGAAAGCTGTAACTCTGTGAGATAAATTAACAGAACACGAAGCAGTTTCTCAGAAAGCTTCTTTACAGTTTTTAACAGAACATATTTCCTTTTTCACCATAGCCCTCTATGGGCTTTCAAATATCACTTTCCAAATTCCACAAGAACAGTCTTAGCGAAAGGCTTCTTGAGGGGAAAGCTGTAACTCTGTGAGATAAATTAACAGAACACAAACCAGTTTCTCAGAAAGCTTCTTTCCAGTTTTTAACGGAAGATATTTCTTTTTTCACCGTAGCCCTCTAAGGGCATCCAAATATCAGTTTCCATATTCCACAAGAACTGTCTTAGCGAAAGGCTTCTTGAGGGGAAAGCAGTAACTCTCTGAGGTGAATTAAGAGAACACAAAGCAGTTTCTCAGAAAGCTTCTTTACAGTTTTTAACTGAAGATATTTCCTTTTTCACCATAGCCCTCTATGGTCTTCCAAATAACACTTTCGAAATTCCACAAAAACAGCCTTAGCGAAAGACTTCTTGAAGGGAAAGCAGTAACTCTGTGAGATGAATTAACAGAACACAAAGCAGTTTCTCAGAACGCTTCTTTCCAGTTTCTAACGGAAGATATTTCCTTTCTCACCATATCCCTCTATGGCCTTCCAAATATCACTTTCCATATTCCACAAGAACAGTCTTAACGAAAGGCTTCTTGAGGGGAAAGCTGTAACACTGTGAGATGAATTAACAGAACACAACGCAGTTGCTCAGAAAGCTTCTTTCCAGTTTTTAACGGAAGATATTTCCTTTTTCACTGTAGGCCTCTCTGGGCTTTAAAATATCACCTTACAAATTCCACAAGAACAGTCTTAGCGAAAGGCTTCTTGAGGGGAAAGCTGTAACTCTGTGAGATGAATTAACAGAACACAAAGCAGTTTCTCAGAAAGCTTCTTTCCAGTTTTTAACTGAAGATCTTTCCTTTTCACCGTAGCCCTCTATGGGCTTCCAAATATCACTTTGCCAATACCACAAGAAGAGGCTTTGCGAAAGGCTTCTTGAAGGGAAAGCTGTAACTCTGTGAGATGAATTAACAAATCACAAAGCAGTTTCTCAGAATGCTTCCTTTCATTTTTTATCTTAGGATATTTCCTTTTTCACTATAGCCAGCTGTGAGCTTCCAAATATCACTTTGCAAATTCCACAAAAACAGTCTTAGCGAAAGGCTTCTTGAGGGGAAAGCTGTAACGCTGTGAGAAGAATTAAAAGAACACACAGCAGTTTCTCAGAAAGCTTCTTTCCAGTTTATCACGTAAGATTCTTCCTTTTTCAGCACAGCTCTCTATGGGCTTACAAATATCACTTTCCAGATTCCACAAGACAGCCTTAGCGAAAGTCTTCTTGAAGGGAAAACTGTAATTCTATGAGATGAATTAAGAGAAGACAAAGCAGTTTCTGAGAACACTTCTTTCCAGTTTTTAACTGAAGATATTTCCTTTTTCACCTTACCCTCTATGGACTTCCAAATATCACTTTCCAAATTTCACAAGAACAGCCGTAGCGAAAGGCTTCTTGAAGGGAAAACTGTAACTCTGTGAGATGAATTAACAGAACACAAAGCAGTTTCACAGAAAGCTTCTTTCCAGTTTTTAACGGAAAATATTTCCTTTTTCACCATAGCCCTCAATGGGATTCCAAATATCACTGTGCAAATTCCACAAGAACTGTCTTAGGGAAAGGATTATTGAGGGGAAAGCTGTAGTTCTGTGAGATGAATTAACAGAACACAAAGCAGTTTCTCAGAAAGCTTCTTTACAGTATTTAACGGAAGATATTTCTTTTTTCACCGTAGCCTTCTAGGGGCTTCCAAATATCACTTTGTAAATTCCACAAGAAGAGTCTTAGCGAAAGGATTCTTGAAGGAAAAGATGTAACTCTTTGAGATGAATTAAAAGAACACAAAGCAGTTTCTCAGAAAGCTTCTTTTCTCTTTTTATCTTAGGATATTTCCATTTTCACCACAGCCCTCTAAGGGCTTCCAAATATCACTTTGCAAATTCCATAAGAACAGTCTAAGCGAAAGGCTTATTGAGGGAAAAGATTTAACTCTTTGAGATGAATTAACAGAACACAAAGCAGTATCTCAGAAAGCTTACTTTCAGATTTTACCTGAAGATATTTCCTTTTTCACCATAGCCCTCTAGGGATTCCAAATATCACTTTGCAAATTCCACAACAACAACTTTAGCGAACGGCTTCTTAAGGGGAAAGCTGGAATTCTGTGAGTTGAATTAACAGAACACAAATCAGTTTCTCAGAAAACATCTTTTCAGTTTTTATCTTAGGCTATTTCCTTTTTCACCAAAGCCCTCCAGGAGCTTCCAAATATGACTTTGCAAATTCCACAAGAACACTCTTAGTGAACGGCTTCTTCAGGGGAATGCTAAACTCTGTGAGATGAATTAACAGAACACCAAGCAGTTTTTCAGAAAGCTTCTTTTCAGTGTTTATCTTAGGATATTTCCTTTTTAATCATAGCCCTCTAGGGGCTTCCAAATTCACTTTGCAAATTCCACAAGAACAGTCTTAGCGAAAGACTTCTTGAGGGGAAAGCTCTAACACAGTGAGATGAATTTACAGAACACAAAGCAGTTTCTCAGAAATCTTCTTTCCAGTTTTTAACGCAAGATATTTCTTTTTTTACCTTAGCCCTCTATGGGCTTCCAAATATCACTTTGTAAATTTCACAACAACAGTCTTAGTGAACGGATTATTGAGGGGAAGGCTGTAATTCTGTGAGGTGAACTAACAAAACACACAGCATTTTCAAAGAAAGCTTCTTTTCAGTTTTTATCTTAGGATATTTCCATTTTCACCATAGCCCTCTATGGGCTTCCAAATATCACTTTGCAAATCCCAAAAGAAGAGTCTTAGCGAAAGGTTTCTTGAGCGCAAAGCTGTAACGCGGTGAGATGTCTTACACGAACACACGGCCGTTTCTCAGAAAGCATCTTTCAAGTTTTTAACATTAGATATTTACTTTTTCACCGTAGCCCTCTATGGGCTTCCAAATATCACTTTGCAAATTTCACAAGAACAGTCTTAGCGAAAAGCTTGTTGAGTAGAAAGCTGTAAGTCAGTGAGATGTATTAACACAACACATGGCAATTTCTCAGAATGCTTCTTTCCAGTTTTTAACGGAAGATATTTTCTTTTTCACCATAGCCCTCTACGGGCTTCCAAATATCACTTTGAAAATTTCACAAGAACAGCCTTCCTGAACGGATTCTTAAGGGTAAAGCTGTAACTCAGTGAGATGAACTAACAGAACACAAAGCAGTTTCTCAGAAAGCTTCTTTTCGGTTTTTATCTTAGGATATTTCCATTTTCACCATAACCCTCTATGGGCTTCCAAATATCACTTTGCAAATTCCACAATAACAGTCTTAGCGGAAGTCTTGTGGAGGAAATAGCTCTAAATCGGTGAGATGAATTAACAGAACACAAAGCAGTTTCTAAGAAATCTTCTTTCCACTTTTTAACGGAAGATATTTCCTTTTCCACCATACCCCCCTAGGGGCTTCAAAGTATCACTTTGCAAATTCCACAAGAACAGTCTTAGCGAAGGGTTTCTTGAGGAGAGAGCTGTAACTCTCAGAGATGAATTAACAGAACACAAAGCAGTTTCTCAGAAAGCCTCTTTCCAGGTTTTAACTGAAGATATTTTCTTTTTCACCATAGCCCTCTATGGGCTTCCAAATATCACTTTGCAAATCCCACAGGAACAGTCTTAGCGAAAGGCTTCTGGAAGGGAAAGCTGTAACCATGTGAGATGAAATAACAGAACACAAAGCAGTTTCTCAGAAAGCTTCCTTCCAGTTTTAAACGGAAGATATTTACTTTTTCACCAGAGCGCTCTATGGGCTTCCAAATATCAGTTTGCAAATTCCACAAGAACAGTCTTAGGGAAAGGCTTCTGGAGGGGAAAGCTGTAGCTCTGTGAGATGAATTAACAGAACACAAAGCAGTATCTCAGAAACCTTCTTTCCAGTTTTTAACTGAAGATATTTCCTTATTCACCATAGTCGTCTATGGTCTTCCAAATATCTCTCTGCAAATCCCACAAGAACAGTCTTAGCGAAAGGCTTCTTGAGGGGAAAGCTGTAACTCGGTGAGATGTATTAACAGAACACACGGCAGTTTCTCAGAAAGCTTCTTTCCACTTTTTAACGGAAGATATTTCCTTTTTCACCATAGCCCTCTCTGGGCTTCCAAATATCACTTTGAAAATTTCACAAGAACAGTCTTATCAAAAGACTTCTCGAGGGGAAAGCTGTAACTCTGTGAGATGAATTAACAAAACACAAAGAAGTTTCTCAGAAAGCTTCTTTCCAGTTTTTAACTGAAGGTATTTCCTTTTTCACCATAGCCCTCTACGGGCTTCCAAATATCACTTTGAAAATTCCAAAAGAACAGTCTTAGCGAAAGGCTTCTTGAGGGGAAAGCTGTAATATGGTGAGATGTATTCTCAGAACACACGGCAGTTTCTGATAAAGTTTCTTTCCAGTTTTTAACGGAAGATATTTCCTTTTTCACCAAAGCCCTCTATGGGCGTCCAAATATCACTTTGAAAATTTCACAAGAACAGCCTTACTGAACGGATTCTTGAGGGTAAAGCTGTAACTCAGTGAGATGAACTAACAGAACACAAAGCAGTTTCTCAGAAAGCTTCTTTTCGGTTTTTATCTTAGGGTATTTCCATTTTCACCATAGCCCTCTATGGGCTTCCAAATATCACTTTGCAAATTCTACAAGAACAGTCTTAGCGGAAGTCTTGTGGAGGAAAAAGCTCCAAATCGGTGAGATGAATTAACAGAACACAAAGCAGTTTCTAAGAAATCTTCTTTGCAGTTTTTAACGGAAGATATTTCCTTTTTCACCATACCCCCCTAGGGGCTTCAAAGTATCACTTGGCAAATTCCACAAGAACAGTCTTAGCGAAGGGTTTCTTGAGGAGAGAGCTGTAACTCTCAGAGATGAATTAACAGAACACAAATTAGTTTCTCAGAAAGCCTCTTTCCAGGTTTTAACTGAAGATATTTTCTTTTTCACCATAGCCCTCTATGGGCTTCCAAATATCACTTTGCAAATCCCACAGGAACAGTCTTAGCGAAAGGCTTCTGGAAGGGAAAGCTGTAGCCATGTGAGATGAAATAACAGAACACAAAGCAGTTTCTCAGAGAGCTTCCTTCCAGTTTTAAACGGAAGATATTTACTTTTTCACCATAGCGCTCTATGGGCTTCCAAATATCAGTTTGCAAATTCTGCAAGAACAGTCTTAGGGAAAGGCTTCTGGAGGGGAAAGCTGTAGCTCTGTGAGATGAATTAACAGAACACAAAGCAGTATCTCAGAAACCTTCTTTCCAGTTTTTACCTGAAGATATTTCCTTATTCACCATAGTCGTCTATGGTCTTTCAAATATCTCTCTGCAAATCCCACAAGAACAGTCTTAGCGAAAGGCTTCTTGAGGGGAAAGCTGTAACTCGGTGAGATGTATTAACAGAACACACGGCAGTTTCTCAGAAAGCTTCTTTCCACTTTTTAACGGAAGATATTTCCTTTTTCACCATAGCCCTCTAGGGGCTTCCAAATATCACTTTGAAAATTCCAAAAGAACAGTCTTAGCGAAAGGTTTCTTGAGGGGAAAGCTGTAATTTGGTGAGATGTACTCTCAGAACACACGGCAGTTTCTGATAAAGTTTCTTTCCAGTTTTTAACGGAAGATATTTCCTTTTTCACCAAAGCCCTCTATGGGCTTCCAAATATCACTTTGCAAATTCCACATGAACAGACTTTGCAAAAAGCTTCTTGAAGGGAATGCTGTAACTCTTTCAGATGACTTAACAGAACACAAAGCAGTTTCTCAGAAAGCTTCTTTCCAGTTTTAACTGAAGATATTTCCTTTTTCACCATAGCCCTCAAAGGGCTTCCTAATATCAGTTTGCAAATATCACAAGAACAGTCTAAGCGAAAGGCTTCTTGAGGGGAATCCTGTAATTCGGTGAGATGTATTAACACAACACACGGTAATTTCTCAGAATGCTTCTTTCCAATTTTGAACGGAGATATTTCCTATTTCACCTTAGTCCTCTGTGGGCTTCCAAATATCATTTTGCAATATTCAAAAGAACAGTCTTAGTGAACGGATTCTTGAGGGGAACGCTGTAACTCTGTGAGATGAACTAACAAAACACAAAGCAGTTTCTCAGAAAGCTTCTTTTTGGTTTTTATCTTAGTAATTTCAATTTTCACCACAGCCCTCTATGGGCTTCCAAATATCACTTCACAATTTCCACAAAAAGAGTCTTAGCGAAAGTCTTCTTGACGGAAAAGGTGTAACTCTGTGAGATGAATTAAAAGAACACAAAGCAGTTTCTCATAAATCTTCTTTCCACTTTTTAACAGAAGATATTTCCTTTTACACCATAGCCCCATATGGGCTTCAAAATATCATTTTGCAAGTTCCACAAGAACAGTCTTAGTGAAGGGCTTCTTGAAGAGACAGCTGTAACTCTCCAAGATGAATTAACAGAACACTAAGCAGTTTCCCAGAAAGCCTCTTTCCAGTTTTTAACTGAAGATATTTCCTTTTTGACCATAGCCCTCTATGGGCTTCCAAATATCACTTTGCAAATCGCACAAGAACAGTCTTAGCAAAAGGCTTCTGAAGGGGAAAGCTGAAACCCTGTGAGATGAATTAGCAGAACACAAATCAGTTTCTCAGAAAGCTTCTTTCCATTTTTTAACGGTAGATCTTTCCTTTCTCACCGTAGCCCTGTATGGCCTTCCAAATATCTCTGTGCAAATCCCACAATAACAGTGTCAGTGAAAGGCTTCTTGAGGAGAAAGCTGTAACTCGGTGAGATGTATTACACGAACACACGGCAGTTTCTCAGAAAACTCCTTTCCAGTTTTTAACGGAAGATATTTCCTTTTTCACCATAGCGCTCTATGGGCTTCCAAATATCCCTTTGAAAATTTCACAAGAACAGTCTTAGTGAACGGATTATTGAGGGGAAGGCTGTAATTCTGTGAGGTGAACTAACAGAACACACAGCATTTTCTCAGAAAGCTTCTTTTCAGTTTTTATCTTAGGATATTTCCATTTTCACCATAGCCCTCTATGGGCTTCCAAATATCACTTTGCAAATCCCACAAGAAGAGTCTTAGTGAACGGCTTCTTTAGGGGAAAGGTGTAACTCTGTGAGATGAATTAACAGAACACAAATCAGTTTCTCAGAAAGCTTCTTTTCGGATTTAACGGAAGATATTGCTTTTTCACCGTACCCCTCTATGGGCTTCCAATTTCATTTTGCAAAATCAACAAGAACATTCTTAGCTAAAGGCTTCTTGAGGGTAAAAGTGTTACTCTGTAAGATGAATTAACAGAACACTAAGGAGTTTCTGAGAAAGCTTCTTTTCAGTTTTTATCTTAGAATATTTCCTTTCTCACCGTAGCCCTCTATAGGCTTCCAAATATCACTTTGCAAATTTCACAAGAACAGTCTTTATTTATTTATTTGTTGATTGATTTATTTATTTATTTATTTATTATTAAACTTCAAGTTGTAGGGTACATGTGCACAACATGCAGGTTTGCTACATATGTATACTTGTGACATGTTGGTGTGCTGCACCCATCAACTCGTCATTTACATCAGGTATAACTCCCAATGCAATCCCTCCCCCTCCCCCTCCCCATGATAGGCCCCGGTGTGTGATGTTCCCCTTCCCAAGTCCAACTGATCTCATTGTTCAGTTCCCGCCTATGAGTGAGAACATGCGGTGTTTGGTTTTCTGTTCTTGTGATAGTTTGCTGAGAATGACGGTTTCCAGCTGCATCCATGTCCCTACAAAGGACACAAACTCATTTTACACTGTTGGTGGGATTGTAAACTACTTCAACCATTATGGAAAACAGTAAGGCGATTCCTCAAGGATCTAGCACTAGATGTACCATATGACCAAGCCATCCCATTACTAGGTATATACCCAAAGGATTATAAATTATGCTGCTATAAAGACACATGCACACGTATGTTTATTGCAGCACTATTCACAATAGCAAAGACTTGGAATCAACCCAAATGTCCATCAGTGACAGATTGGATTAAGAAAATGTGGCACACAAGAACAGTCTTAGCGAAAGGCTTCTTGAGGGGAAAGCTGTAATTCTGTGGGATGAATTAACAGAACACAAAGCAGTTTCTCAGAAAGCTTCTTTCCTGATTTTAACTGAAGATATTTCGTTTTTCAGCATAGCCCTCTATGGGCTTACAAATGTCACTTTGCAAATCCCACAAGAACAGTCTTAGCGAAAGGCTTTTGAGGGGAAAGCTGTAACTCTGTGAGAGGAATTAACAGAACACAAAGCTGTTTCTCAGAAAGGTTCTTGCCAGTTTTTAACTGAAGATATTTCCTTTTTCACCAAAGCCCTCTAAGGGCTTCAAAATATCACTTTGCAAATCCCACAAGAACAGTGTTAGCCAAAGACTTCTTTTGGGGAAAGCTGTAACATGGTGAGATGTATTAACAGAACACACGGCAGTTTCACAGAAAGCTTCTTTCCAGATTTTAACGGAAGATATTTCCTTTTACAACATAGCCCTCTAACGGCATCCAAAGTTCACTTTTCAAATTTCACAAGAACAGTCTTAGTGAACGACTTCTTGAAGGGAAAGCTGTAACTCTGTGAGATGAACTAACAGAACACAAAGAATTTTTCAGAAAGCTTCTTTTCGGTTTTCATCTAAGGATATTTCCATTTTCACCATAGCCATCTATGGGATTCCAAATAGCACTTTGCAAATTCCACAAGAACAGTCTTACGAAAGGCTTCTTGAGGGGAAAGCTGTAACTCTTTGAGATGAATTTACAGAACACAAAGCAGTTTCTCAGAAAGCTTCTCTCCAGTTTTTAACTGAAGATATTTCCTTTTTCACCATAGCCCTGCATGGGCTTCCAAATATCACTTTGCAAATTCCACAACAACTGCCTTAGCGTAAGGCTTCTTGAGGGAAAAGCTGTAATTCTGTGAGATGAATTAACAGAACACAAAGCAGTTTCCGAGAAAGCTTCTTTACAGTTTTTTTCTTAGGTAATTTCCTTTTTCACCATAGCCCTCTATGGGCTTCCAAATATCACTTTGCAATTTCCAGAAGAACAGTCTTTGCGGAGGGCTTCTGGAGTGGAAGGTTTTAGCTCTGGGAGATGAATTAAGAGAACACAAAGCGAAAGGCTTCTTGAGGGGAAAGCTGTAATTCTGTGAGATGAATTAACAGAACACAAAGCAGTTTCTCAGAAAGCTTCTTTCAAGTTTTTAACGGAAGACATTTCCTTTTTCACCATAGCCCTCTATGGGCTTCCAAATATCACTTTGCAAATTTCACTAGAACAGTCTTAGTGAACGGCTTCTTGAGGAGAAAGATGAAACTCTGTGAGATGAACTAACAGAACACAAAGCAGTTTCTCAGAGAGCTTCTTTTCGGTTTTTAGAGAAAGACATTTTCTTTTTCACCATAGCCCTCTATGGGCTTCCAAATAACACTTTGCAAATTCCACAAGAACAGTCTTAGCGAAAGGCTTCTTGAGGAGAAAGCTGTAATTCTGTGAGATGAATTAACAGAATACAAAGCAGTTTCTCAGAAAGCTTCTTTCCAGTTTTTAACTTAAGAAATTTCCTTTTTCAGCATAGCCCTCTAGGGGATTCCAAATACCACATTGCAAATCCCACAAGAACACTCTTAGCGAAAGGCTTCTTGAGGGGAAGGCTGTAACTCTGTGAGATGATTTAACAGAACAGAAAGCAGTTTCTCAGAATGTTTCTATCCACAGTTCAACTGAAGATATTTCCTTTTTCACCGTAGCCCTCTATGAGCTTCCAAATATCACTTTGCAAATCCCACAAGAGCAGTCTTAGTGAAAGTCTTCTTGAGGGGAAAGCTGTAACTCGGTGATGTGTATTAACAGAACACATGGAAGTTTCTCAGAAAGCTTCTTTCCAATTTTTAACGGAAGACATTGCCTTTTTCACCATAGCCTCCTATGGGTTTCAAAATATCACTTTGCAAATTCCACAAGAGCAGTCTTAGTGAACGACTTCTTGAGGGGAAGGCTCTAACTCTGTGAGATGAAATAAGAGAACCCAAAGCCGTTTCTCAGAAAGCTTCTTTTCAATTTTCATCTTAGGATATTTCCTTTTTCACCATAGGCCTCTATGGGCTTCCAAAATCACATTGCAAATCCCACAAGAACAGTCTTAGTGAAAGGCTTCTTGAGGGGAAAGCTGTAACTCGGTGAGATGTATTACACCAACACACGGCAGTTTCTCAGAAAGCTTCTTTCCAGTTTTTAACTGAAGATATTTCCTTTTTCACCATAGCCGTCTATGAGCTTCCAAGTATCACTTTGCATTTCTCTGGTTTCTCTTCAGATCGTATAAATCTTTCACCTTTTACCAAATATCACTTTGCAATTTCCACAAGAACAGTCTTAGGGAAAGGCTTCTGGAGGGGGAAGCTGTAACTCTGAAAGGTAAATTAACAGAACACAAAGCAGTTTCTCATACAGCTTCTTTCCAGTTTTTAACTGAAGATATTTCCTTTTTCACCATAGCCCTCTATGGGCTTCTAAATATCACAGTGGAAATCACACAAGAACAGTCTTAGCGAAAGGCTTCTTGAGGGTAAAGCTGTAATCAGTGAGGTGTATTAACAGAACACACGGCAGTTTCTCAGAAAGCTTCTTTCCAGTTTTTAACGGAAGATATTTCCTTTTTCACCATAGCCCTCTATGGGCTTCCAAATATCACCTTGCAAATTACCAAAGAACAGTCTTAGGGAAAGGTTTCTGTAGGGGAAAGCTGTAACTCTGAGATGAATTAAGAGAACCCAAAGCTGTTTCTCAGAAAACTTCTTTTCAATTTTTATCTTAGGATATTTCCTTTTTCACCATAGGCCTCTATGGGCTTCCAAAATCACATTGCAAATTCCACAAAAACAGTCTTAGTGAAAGGCTTCTTGAGGGGAAAGCTGTAACTCGGTGAGATGTATTACACCAACACACGGCAGTTTCTCAGAAAGCTTCTTTCCAGTTTTTAACTGAAGATATTTCCTTTTTCACCATAGCCGTCTGTGAGCTTCCAGGTATCACTTTGCAATTCTCTGGTTTCTCTTCAGATCGTATAAATCTTTCACCTTTTACCAAATATCACTTTGCAATTTCCACAAGAACAGTCTTAGGGAAAGGCTTCTGGAGGGGAAAGCTGTAACTCTGAAAGGTAAATTAACAGAACACAAAGCAGTTTCTCATACAGCTTCTTTCCAGTATTTAACTGAAGATATTTCCTTTTTCACTATAGCCCTCTATGGGCTTCTAAATATCACAGTGGAAATCACACAAGAACAGTCTTAGTGAAAGGCTTCTTGAGGGTAAAGCTGTAATCAGTGAGGTGTATTAACAGAACACACGGCAGTTTCTCAGAAAGCTTCTTTCCAGTTTTTAACGGAAGATATTTCCTTTTTCACCATAGCCCTCTATGGGCTTCCAAATATCACTTTGCAAATTCCAAAAGAACAGTCTTAGGGAAAGGTTTCTGTAGGGGAAAGCTGTAACTCTGTGAGATGAATTAACAGAACACAAAGCAGTTTCTCAGAAAACTTCTTTCCAGTTTTTAACTGAAGAAATTTCCTTTTTCACCATAGCTCTCTATGGGCTTCCAGATATCACTGTGCAAATCCCACAAAAACAGTAATAGCGAAAGGCCTCTTGAGGGTAAAGCTGTAACTCGGTGAGGTGTATTAACAAAACACACGGCAGTTTCTCAGAAATCTTCTTTCCAGTTTTTAACGGAAGATATTTACTTTTTCACCATAGCCCTCTATGGGATTCCAAATATCACTTTGCAAATTCCACTAGAACAGTCTTAGCGAAAGGCTTCTTGAGGGGAAAGCTGTAACGTGGTGAGATGTATTAACAGAACACACGGCAGTTTCTCTGAAAGCTTCTTTGCAGTATTTAACGGAAGATATTTCCTTTCTCACCATAGCCATCTATGGGTTTCCAAATATCACTTTGCAAATTTCACAAGAACAGTCTTACTGAACGGCTTCTTGTGGAGAAAGCTGAAACTCTGTGAGATGAACTAACAGAACACAAAACAGTTTCTCAGAGAGCTTCTTTTCGGCTTTTAGCGGAAGATATTTCCTTTTTCACCTTAGCCCTCTCTGGGCTTCCAAATATCACTTTGCAAATTCCACAAGAACAGTCCTAACGAAGGGATTCTGTAGGGGAAAGTTGTAACTCTGTGAAATAAATTAACAGAACACAAAGCAGTTTCTCAGAAAGGTTCTTTCCAGTTTTTAACTGAAGATATTTCCTTTTTCACCATAGACCTCTAGGGGTTTCAAATATCACTTTGAAAATTCCACAAGAATGGTCTTAGGGAAAGGCTTCTGGAGGGGAGAGCTGTAACTCTGTGAGATGAATTAACAGAACACAAAACAGTTTTTCCGAAACCTTCTTTTCAGTTTTTAACTGAAGAAATTTTCTTTTTCACCATAGCGCTCTATGGGCTTCCAAATATCACTTTGCAAATCGTGCAAAAACAGTCTTAGCGAAAGGCTTGTTGAGGGGAAAGCTGTAAATCTGTGAGATGAATTAACAGAACACAAAGCAGTTTCTCAGAAAGCTTCCTTTCAGTTTTTATCTTAGGTAAATTCCTTTTTCACCATAGCCCTCTATGGGTTTCCAAATATCACTTTGCATATTACACAAGAACAGTCTTTGCGAAAGGCTTCTTGAGGGGAAAGCTGTAGCTCCGTGAGATGAATTAACAGAACACAAAGGAGTTTCTGAGAAAGCTTCTTTCCAGTTTTTAAAGGAAGATATTTCCTTTTTCACCATAGCCCTCTACGGGCTTCCAAATATCACTTTGCAAATTCCAGAAGAACAGTCTTGGCGAAAAGCTTCTTGAGGTGAAAGCTGTAATTCTGTGAGATGAATAAACAGAACACAAAGCAGTTTCTCAGAAAGCTTCTTTACAGTTTTTAACTGAAGATACTTCCTTTTTCACCATAGCACTCTATTGGCTTCAAAATATCACATTGCAAATTCCACAAGAATTGTCTTAGCGAAAGGCTTCTTGAGGGGAAATCTCTAACTCTGTGAGATGAATTAACAGAACACAAAGCAGTTTCTCAGAAAGCTTCTTTCCAGTTTTTAACGGAAGATATTTCCTTTTTCACCAAAGCCCTCTATGGGCTTCCAAATATCACTTTGCAAACACCGGAAGAACTGCCTTCGCGAAAGGCTTCTTGAGGGAAAAGCTGTAAGTCTGTGAAATGAATTAACAGAACACAAAGCAGTTTCTCAGAAAGATTATTTCCAGTTTTTAACTGAAGATATTTCCTTTTTCACCATAGCCCTCTCTGGGCTTCCAAATATCACTTTGCAAATTCCACAAGAACAGTCTTAGCGAAAGACTTCTCGAGGGGAAAGCTGTAACTCTGTGAGATTAATTAACAAAACACAAAGAAGTTTCTCAGAAAGCTTCTTTCCAATTTTTAACTGAAGTTGTTTCCTTTTTCACCATAGCCCTCTACGGGCTTCCAAATATCACTTTGCAAATTCCACAAGAACAGTCTTAGTGAAAGGCTTCTTTAGGGGAAAGCTGTAACTCTGTGAGATGAATTAACAGAACACAAAGCAGGTTCTCAGAAAGCTTCTTTCCAGTTTTTAACGGAGGATATTTCCTTTTTCACCATAGCACTCTATGGGCTTCTAAATATCACGTTCGAAATTGCACAAGAACAGTCTTAGTGAAAGGCTTCTTGAGAGGAAAGCTGTAACTCTGTGATATGAATTAAGAAAACACAAAGCAGTTTTTCAGAAAGCTTATTTTCAGTTTTTATCTTAGGCTATTTCCTTTTTCACCATAGACCTCTGTAGGCTTCTAAATATCACTTCCCAAATTCGACAAGAACAGTCTTAGGGAAAGGCTTCGTTAGGGGAAAGCTGTAACTTTGTGAGATGAATTAACAGAACACAACACAGTGTCTCAGAAAGCTTCTTTCCCGTTTTAAACCGAAGATATTTCCTTTTCACCATAGCTCTCTATGGCCTTCGAAATGTCACGTTGCAAATTCCACAAGAACAGTCATAGCGAAAGGCTTCCTCAGGGGAAAGCTGTAACTCTGTGGGATGAGTTCACAGATCAGAAAGCTGTTTCTCAGAAAGCTTCTTTCCCACTTTTATGGCGGATATTTCCTTTGGCCCTATAGTCTTCAAAGGGAACCGAATTATCCCTTCTCAGATTCCACAGAAATAAGGTTAGCAAACAGCTCTACGACATATAGCTCTCACTCAGTGAGTGGAAGTCACATATCACAAAGCAGTTTCTCAGTAAAGTTCATGTCAGTTTTTATCTTAGGATATTTCCTTTTTCACCATAGGCCTCTTTGGGCTTCCAAATATCACTTTACATATTCCAGAAGAACAGTCTTCGCAAAAAGCTTCTTGAGGAGAAAGCTGTAACTCTGTGAGATGAATTAACAGAACACAATGCAGTTTCTTAGAAGGCTTCTTTTCAGTTTTTATCTTAGGATATTTACTTTTTCACCATAGCCCTCTATGGGCTTCCAAATATCGCTTTGCAAATTCCACAAGAACAGTCTTAGCGATAGGCTTCTTGAGGGCAAAGCTGTAACCCTGTGAGATGAATTAACAGAAGACAAAGCTGTTTCTCACAAAGCTTTATTTAAGGTTTTAACTGAAGATGTTTCATTTTTCACCACAACCCCCTATGGGCTTCCAAAAATCACTTTGCAAATTCCACAAAACAGTCTTAGCGAAAGACTTCTTGAGGGGAAAGCTGTAGCTCTGTGACATGAATTAACAGAACACAAAGCAGTTTCTCAGAGAGATTTTTTCCAGTTTTTAACGGAAAATATTTACTTTTTCACCATAGCCCTCTATGGACTTCTAAATATCACTTTGAAAATTCCACAAGAACAGTCTTACCGAAAGGCTTCTGGAGGGGAAAGCTGTAATTCTGTGAGATGAATTAACAGAACACAAAGCAGTCTCTAAAAAAGCTTCTTTCCAGTTTTTAACGGAAGATATTTCCTTTTTCACCATAGCCCTCTATGGGCTTCCAAATATGACTTTGAAAATTCCACAGGAACAGTTTTACTGATAGGCTTCTTGAGGGGAAAGTTATATCTCTGTGAGATGAATTAAGAGAACACAATGCAGTTTCTGAGAAAGCTTCTTTTCGGTTTCTATCTTAGGATATTTCCTTTTTCGCCATAACCATCTATGGTCTTCCAATATCACTTTGCAAATTCCACAAGAACAGTCTCAATGAACGGTTTCTTGAAGGGAAAGCTGTAACTATGTGAGATGAATTAACAGAACAAAAAGCAGTCTCTCAGAAATCTTCTTTCCAGATTTTAATGCAAGATACTTCCCTTTTTACAATAGCCTCCTATGGGCTTCCAAATATCACTTTTCAAAATCCACAAGATCAGCCTTAGCTAAAGGTTTCTTGAGGAGAAATTTGTAACACTGTGAGACGAATTAATAGAACACAAAGCAGTTTCTCATAAAGCTTCTTGCCAGTTTTTACCTGAAGATATTTCCTTTTTCACCATAACCCTCTATAGGCTTCCAAATATCACTTTGTAAATTACACATGAACAGCCTTAGCGAAAGGCTTCTTGAGAGGAAAGCTGTAACTCTGTGACATCAAATAACAGAACACAAAGCCGTTTCTCAGAAAGCTTCTTTACAGTTTTTAACTGAAGATATTTCCTTTTTCACCATAGCCCTCTATGGGCTTCCAAATATCACTTTGCAAATAAAACAAGAACAGCCTTCGCGAAAGGCTTCTTGAGAGGGAAGCTGTAACTCTGTGAGATGAACGAACAGAACACAAAGCACTTTCTCAGAAAGCTTGTTTTCTGTTTTTATCTTCGGATATTTCCGTTTTCACCATAGCCCTCTATTGGTTTCGAAATATCAGTTTGCAAATCCCACAAGAACAGTCTTAGGGAAAGGCTTCTTTAGGGGAAAGCTGTAATACTGTGAGATGAATTAACAGAACACAAAGCAGTTTCTCCGAAAGCTTCTTTCCAGTTTTTTACGGAAGATATTTCAATTTTCACCATAGCCCTCTATTGGCTTCCAAATATCACTTTCCAAATTTCACAAGAACAGTCTTAGTGAACGGCTTCTTGGGGGGAAAGCTGTAACACTGTGAGATGAACTAACAAAACACAAAGCAGTTTTTCATAAAGCTTCCTTTCGGTTTATATCTTAGTATAATTCGTTTTTCACCATAGCCTTCTAGGGGCTTCCAAATATCACTTTGCAAATTTCACAAGAACTGTCTGAGTGAACGGCTTATTGAGGGGAAAGCTGTAATTCTGTGAGATGAACTAACAGAACACAAAGCAGTTTCTCAGAAAGCTTCTTTTCGGTTTTTATCTTAGGATATTTCCATTTTCACCACAGCCATCTATAGGCTTCCAAATATCACTTAGCAAATTCCACAAGAACAGTTTTAGCAAAAGGCTTCTTTAGGAGAAAGCTGTAACTCTGTGAGATGAATTAACAGAACACAACACAGTTTCCAGAAAGCTTCTTGCCAGTTTTCAACTGAAGATATTTCCTTTTACACCATAGCCCTCTAAGGGCTTCAAAATATGACTTTGCAAATTCCACAAGAACAGCGTTATTGAAAGGCTTCTTGAGGGGAAAGCTGTACATCTCTGAGATGAATTAACAGAACACTAAGCAGTTTCTCAGAAAGCTTCTTTTCAGTTTTTATCTTAGGATATTTCCTTTTTCACCATAGCCATCTATGGGCTTCCAAATATCACTTTGCCAATTCCACAAGAACAGCCTTAGCGAAAGGCTTCTTGAAGGGAAAGATGTAACTCTGTGAGATGAATTAACAGAACACAAAGCAGTTTCTCAGAAAGCTTCTTTCCAGTTTTTAACTGAAGATATTTCCTTTTTCAGTATATACCTCTATGGGCTTCCAAATATCACTTTGTAAATTCCACAGGAAGAGTCTTAGCGAAAGACTTCTTGAGAGGAAAGCTGTAAGACTGTGAGATGAATTAACAGAACACAAAGCCGTTTCTCAGAAAGCTTCTTTCCAGTTTTTAACGGAAGAGATTTCCTTTTTCACAATAGCCCTCTATGGGCTTCCAATTATCATATTGCAAATTACACAAGAACGGTTTTAGCGAAAGGCTTCTTGAGGGGAATGCTGTAGATCTGTGAGATGAATTAAGAGAACACAATGCAGTGTCTCAAAAACTGTCATTCCAGTTTTTAACTGAAGATATTTCCTTTTTAACCGTAGACTTCTGTGGGCTTCCAATTATTACTTTGCAAATTCCACAAGAACAGTCTTAGCGAAAGGCTTCTTGAGAGGAAAGCTATAACTCTGTGAGATGAATTAACAGAACATAAAGCAGTTTCTGATAAAGCTTCCTTTCAGTTTTTATCTCAGGGTATTTCCTTTTTAACCATAGTCCTGTATGGGCTTCGAAATATCACGTTTTAAATTCCACAAGAACAGTCTTAGCGAAAGGCTTCTTAAAGGGATAGCTGTAACACTGTGAGATAAATTCACAGAACACAAAGCCGTTTCTCAGAAAACTTCTTTCCAGTTTTAAACGGATGAGATTTCCTTTTTCACCATAGCCCTCTATGGGCTTCCAAATATCACTTTGCAAATTTCACAAGAACAGTCTTAGCGAAAGGCTTCTTGAGGAGAATGCTGTAACTCTGTGAGATGAATTAAGAGAACACAAGGTCGTTTCTCAGAAAGCTTCTTTCCAGTTCTTACCTGAATATATTTCCTTTTTCTCCATAGCCCTCTATGGGCTTCGAAATATCACTTTGCAAATTCCACAAGAACAGTCTTAGCGAAAGGCTTCTTGAGGGGAAAGCTGTAACTCTGTGAGATGAATTAACAGAACACAATGTATTTTCTCAGAAAGCTTCTTTCCCCTTTTAACAGAAGAGATTTCCTTTTTCACCATAGCACTCTATGAGCTTCAAATATCACTGTGCAAATTCCACAAGAACAGTCTTATCGAAAGGCTTCTTGAGGGGAAAGCTGTAACTCTGTGAAATGAATTAAGAGAACACAAAGCCGTTTCTCAGAAAGCTTCTTTCCAGTTTTTAACTGAAGATATTTCCTTTTTCACCATAGCCCTCCATGGGCTTCCAAATATCACTTTGCAAATTCCACAAGAACAGTCTTAGCGAAAGGCTTCTTGAGGGGAAAGCTGTAACCCTGTGAGATGAATTAACAGTGCACAAAGCTGTTTCTCAGAAAGCTTCTTTCCAGTTTTTAACGGAAGACATTTCCTTTTTCACCATAGACTTCTATGGGCTTTCAAATATCACTTTGCATATTCCACCAGAACAGTCTTAGCGAAAGGATTCTTGAGGGGAAATCTGTAACTCTGTGGGATGAATTAATAGAACACAAAGCCGTTTCTCAGCAAGCTTCTTTCCAGTTTTTAACTGAAGAGATTTCCTTTTACACCATAGCCCTCTATGGGCTTCCAAATATCACTTTGCAAATTCCACAAGAACAGTCTTGGCGAAAGGCTTCTTGAATGGAAAGCTGTAACGCTGTGAGATGAATTAACAGAAGACAAAGCAGTTTCTCAGAAAATTTCTTTTCGGTTTTTATCTTAGGATATTTCCATTTGCACCATTGCTCTGTCTGAGCTTCCAAATATCACTTTGCCAATTCCAAAAGAAGAGCCTTTGCGAAAGGCTTCTTGAACGGAAAGCTGTAAATCTCTGAGATGAGTTAACAGAACAGAAAGGAGTTCCTCAGAAAGCTTCTTTTCAGTTTTTATCTTAGGATATTTACTTTTTCACCATAGCCCCCTATGGGCTTCCAAATATCACTTTGCAAATTCCACGAGAACAGTCTTAGCGAAAGGCTTCTTGAGGAGAAAGCTGTAACTCTTTGAGATGAATTAACAGAACACAAAGCAGTTTCTCAGAAAGCTTCTTTTCTGTTTTTATCTTAGCATACTTCCATTTTCACCATAGCCTTCATTGGGCTTCGAAATATCACTTTGCAAATTCCAGAAGAACAGTCTTAGCGAAAGGATTGTTGAGGGGAAAGATGTAACTATGTGAGCTAAATTAACAGAACACAAATCAGTTTCTCAGAAAGCTTCATTCAGTTTTTACCTTAGGATATTTCCTTTTTCACCGTAGTCCTCTATGGGCTCCAAATGTCACTTCGCAAATTCCACAAGAACAGCCTTAGCGAAAGTCTTCTTAAGGGGAAAGCTGTAACTCTGTGAGATGAACTAAGAGAACACAAAGCAGTTTCTCAGAAAGCTTCTTTCCAGTTTTTAACTGAAGATATTTCCTTTTTCACCATAGCCCTCTAAGGGATTCCAAATATCACTTTGCACATTCCACAAGAACAGCCTTCGCGAAAGTCTTCTTGACGGGAAAGCTGTAAATCTGTGGTTGAATTAACAGAACACAAGGCCGTTTCTCAGAAAGCTTCTTTCCAGTTTTTAACGGAAGTGATTTCCTTTCTCACCATAGCCCTCTATGGGCTTCCAAATACCACTTCGTAAATCCCACGAGAACAGTCTTAGTGAAAGGTTTCTTGAGTGGAAAGTGGTAACTCTGTGGGATGAATTAACAGAACACAAAGCAGTTTCTCAGAAAGCTTCTTTCCAGTTTTTAACTGAAGATATTTCCTTTTTCACCGTAGCCCTCTATGGGCTTAGAATATCACTTTGCAAATTCCACAAGAACAGTCTTAGTGAACGGCTTCTTGAGGGGAGTGTTGTAACTCTGTGAGGCGAATTAACAAAACACAAAGCAGTTTCTCAGAAAGCTTCTTTTCAGTTTTTATCTTAGGATATTCAATTTTTCACTAAAGCCCTCTATGGGCTTCCAAATATCACTTTGCAAATTCCCCAAGAAAAGTGTTAGCGAAAAACTTCTTGAGGGGAAAGTTGTAACTCTGTGAGATGAATTCACAGATCACAAAGAAGTTTCTCAGAAAGCTTCTTTCTCACTTTTAGCAGCGGATATTTCCTTTATCCCTATAGTCTTCAAAGGGATTCGAAATAACAGTCCTCAGATTCCACAGAAATAAGGCTAGCACACAGCTCTATGAAATACAGCTGTAACTCATAGTGGTAACTCTGTGGGATGAATTAACAGAACACAAAGCAGTTTCTCAGAAAGCTTCTTTCCAGTTTTCAACAGACGATATTTCCTTTTTCACCTTAGCCCTCTAAGGGATTCCAAATATCACTTTTCAAATTCCACAAGAACAGTCTTTGTGAAAGGCTTCTTGCGGGCAAAGCTGAAACTGTATGTGATGAATTAACAGAACACAAAGCAGTTTCTCACAAAGCTTCTTTCCAGTTTTCAACAGACGATATTTCCTTTTTCACCTTAGCCCTCTAAGGGATTCCAAATATCACTTTGCAAATTCCACAAGAACAGTCTTTGCGAAAGGCTTCTTGAGGGGAAAGCTGTAACTGTGTGTGATGAATTAACAGAACACAAAGCAGTTTCTCACAAAGCTTCTTTCCAGTTTTTAACTGAGACATATTTCCTTTTTCCCCATAGCCCTCTACTGGCTTTCAAATATAACTTTGCATATTCCACAAGAACAATCTTGGTGAACGACTTCTTGAGGGGAAAGCTGTCACTCTGTGGGATATATTAACAGAACACAAAGCAATTTCTCAGAAAGCTTCTTTCCAATTTCTACCTGAGGACATTTCCTTTCTCACCATAGCCCCCTATGTGCTTCGAAATATCACTTTGAAAATTCCACAAGAACAGTCTTAGCGAAAGGCTTCTTGAGGGGAAAGCTTTAACCTTGTGAGATGAATTAACAGAACCCAAAGTAGTTTCTCAGAAAGCTTCTTTTAAGTTTTTATCTGAGGACAGTTCCTTTTTCACCTTACACCTCTCTGGCTTCCAAATATCACTTTGTAAATTCCACAAGAAGGATCTTAGGAAAGGCTTCTTGAGGGGAATGCTGTAGCTCTGTGAGATGAATTAACAGAACACAAGCAGTTTTTCAGAAAGTTCCTTTACAGTTTTTTACTGAAGATATTTCCTTTTTAACCGTAGCCCACTATGGGCTTCCAAATATCACTTTGCAAATTCCTCAAGAACAGTATTAGTGAACGGATTCTTGAGGGTAAAGCTGCCACGCCGTGAGATGAATTAACAGAACACAAAGCAGTTTCTAAGAAAGCTTCTTTTTAGTTTTTACCTTAGGATATTTCCTTTTTCACCATAGCCCTCTTTGGGCCTCCAAATATCACTTTGCAAATTCTCCAAGAACAGTCTTCGTGAACGGCTTCATGAAGGGAAAGCTGTTACTCTGTGAGATGAATTCACAGAACACAAAGAAGTTTCTCCGAAAACTTCTTTCTCACTTTTAGCGGTCGATATTTCCTTTGTCCCGATAGTTTTCAAAGGGATCCGAAATAACAGGTCTCAGATTCCACTGTAATAAGGCTAGAAAACAGCTCTACGAAACAAGGCTGTAACTCAGTGAGTGGAAGTCACATATCACAAACCAGTTTCTCTGAAAGCCTATTTTCCGTTTTTAACTGAAAAAATATCCTTTTTCACCATAGCCATCTATCGGTTTCCAAATATCACATTGAAAATTCCACAAGAACAGTCTTAGCGAAAGGCTTCCTGAGGGGAAAGCTGTAACTCTGTGAGATGAATTAACAGAACACAAAGCAGTTTCTCAGAAAGCTTCTTTCCAGTCTTTAACTGAAGATATTTCCTTTTTCCCCATAGCCCTCTATGGGCTTCCAAATGTCACTTTGCAAATTCCACAAGAACAGTCTTAGCGAAAGCCTTCTTGAGGGAAAAGCTGTAACTCTGTGAGATGAATTAACAGAAAACAAAGCAGTTTCTCAGAACGCTTCTTTCCAGTTTTAAACTGAAGATATTTCCTTTTTCACCGTAGCCCTCTATGGGCTTCCAAATACCACTTTGCAAAATCCACAAGAACTGTCTTAGTGAACGGCTTCTTCAGGGGAAAGCTGTAAATCTGTGAGATGAATTAACAGATCACAAAGCAGTTTCTCAGAAAGCTTCTTTTCAGTTTTTATCTTAGGATATTTCCTTTTTCACCATAGCCTTCTATTGGCTTCCAAATATCACTTTGCAAATTCCACAAGAACAGTCTTAGTGAAAGGCTTCTTGAGGGAAAAGCTGTAGCTCTGTGAGATGTATTAACAAAACACAAAGCGGTTTCTCAGAAAGATTCTTTCCAGTTTTTATGTTAGGATATTTCCTTTTTCACCGTAGCCCTATATAGGCTTAAAAATATCACTTTGAAAATTAAACAAGAACAGTCTTGACAAAAGTCTTCTTGAGGGTAAAGCTGTAAGTCTTTGAGATGAATTAACAAAACACAGAGCAGTTTCTCAGAAAGCTTCTTCCCAGTTTGTAACTGAAGATATTTCTTTTTTCACCATAGCCTTCTATGGGCTTCCAAATATCACTTTGCAAATTCCAGAAGAGCAGTCTTCGCGAAAGGCTACTTGAGGGGAAAGCTGTAACTCTGTGAGACGAATTAAAGGGCACAAAGCAGTTTCTCAGAACGCTTCTTTCCAGTTTTTAACTGAAGATATTTCCTTTTTCACCGTAGCCCTCTATGGTCTTCCAAATATCACTTTGCAAATTCCAAAAGAACAGTCTAGCGAAAGGCTTCTTGAGGGGAAAGCTGTAACTGCCTGAGATTAATTAACAGAACACAAAGCAGTTTCTCAGCAAACGTCTTTTCAGTTTTTATCGTAGGATATCTCCTTTTTCACATTAGCCCTCTATGGGCTTACAAATATCACGTTGCAAATTCCACAAGAACCGTCTTAGCGAAAGGCTCGCTGAGGGGAAAGCTGTAACTCTTTGAGATGAATCAACAGAACACAAAGGAGTTTCTCAGAAAGCTTCTTTCCACTTTTTATCTTAGGATATTGCCTTTTTCACCATAGCCCAATTTGGGCTTAAAATATCACTTTGAAAATTACACAAAACAATGTTAGCAAAAGTCTTCTTGAGGGTAAATCTGTAACACTTTGAGAGGAATTATCAGAACACAAACCAGTTTCTCAGAAAGCTTCTTTGCAGTTTTTAATTGAAGATATTTCCTTTTTCATCGTAGACCTCTATGGGCTTCCAAATATCACTTTGCAAACTCCACAAGAACAGTCTTAGCGAAAGGCTTCTTGAGTGGAAAGCTGTAACTTTGTGAGATGTATTAACAGAACACAAAACTGTTTCTCAGAAAGCTGCTTTCCAGTTTTTAGCTGAAGATATTTCCTTTTTCACCGTAGCCCTCTGTGGGCTTCCAAATATCACGTTGAAAATTACACAACAACAATCTTAGGGAACGGCTTCTTGAGGGGAAAGCTGTCACACAGTGAGATGAATTAACAGAACCCAAAGCAGTTTCTCAGAAAGTTTCTTTACAGTTTTTATCTGAAGATAGTTCCTTTTCACAATCGCCCTCTATGGGCTTCAAATATCACTTTGCAAACTCCACAAGAACAGTCTAAGTGATCGATTTCTTGAGGGGAAAACTGTAACTCTGTGAGATGAATTAACAGAACACAAAGTAGTTTCTCAGAAAGCTTCTTTGCGGTTTTTATCTGAGGACACTTCCTTTTTCACCATAGCCCTCTATGGGCATTCCAATGTCACATTGCAGATTCTACAAGAACAGTCTTAGTGAACGACTTTCTGAGGGGAAAGTTGTAACTCTGTGAGAAGAATTAACAGAACACAAAGCCGTTTCTCAGAAAGCTTCCTTTCAATTTTTATCTTAGGATATTTCCGTTTTCACCATAGTTCTCTAAGCGCTTCCAAATATCACTTTGCAAATTCCACAAGAGCAGATTTAGCGAAAGGCTTCTAGAGAGGAAAGCTGTAACTCTGTGAGTTGAAATAACACAACACAAAGCAGTTTCTCAGAAATCTTCTTTCCAGTTTTTAACTGAAGTTATTTCCTTTTCCACCATAGCCCTCTATGGGCATCCAAATATCACATTTCAAATTCCACAAGAACAGTCTTAGTTGAAGGGCTCCTTGAGGGGAAAGCTGTATCACTGTGAGATGAATTAACAGAACACAAAGCAGTTTCTCAGAAAGCTTCTTTCCAGTTTTTAACTCAAGATATCGCCTTTTTCACTCTAGCCCTCTGTGTATTTCCAAATATCACTTTGCAAATTCCACAAGAACAGTCTTAGTGAACCACTTCTTGTGGGGAAAGGAGTAAATCTGTGAGATGAATTAACAGAACACAAAGCCTTTTTTCAGAAAGCTTGTTTCCATTTTTTAACTGAAGATATTTTCGTTTTCACCCTTAGCCCTCTTTGGGCTGCGAAATATCATTTTGCAAATTCCGCAAGAACAGTCTTAGTGAACGGCTTCTTGAGGGGCAAGCTGTAACTCTGTGAGATGAATTAACAGAACACAAAGCAGTTTCTCAAAAAGCTTCTTTCCTGTTTTTATCTGAAGATATTTCCTTTTCACCGTAGCCCTCTATGGGTTTCCAAATATCACTTTGTAAATTCCCCAAGAACAGTCTTACCAAAAGCCTTTTTGAGGGGAAAGCTGAAATTCGGAGAGATGAATTCACAGAACACAAATAAGTTTCTCAGAAAGCTTCTTTCTCACATTTAGCGATGGATATTTTCTTTAATCTTATAGTCTTCAAAGGGATACGAAATAACAGTTCTCATATTACACAGAAATAAGGCTAGCAAACAGCTCTACGAAATACAACTGTAGCTCAGTGAGTGGAAGTCACATATCTCAAAGCACTTCCTCTGAAACCTTTTTTTCAGTTTTTAACAGAAGATATATCCTTTTTCACCATAGCCCATTATGGGCTTCCAAACATCACTTTGCAAATTCCACAAAACAGTCTTAGCGGAAGGCATTTGGAGGGGAAAGCTGTACCTCTGTGAGATGAATTGACAGAACACAAGGCAGTTTCTCAGAAAGCTTCTTTCCAGTTTTTAAATGAAGATATTCCTTTTTCACCAAGCCCACTATGGGCTTCCAAATATCACTTAGCAAATTCCACAAGAAGAGTCTTAGCGAACGGCTTCTTTAGGGAAAAGCTGTAACACTGTGAGATGAATTTACAAAACACAAAGCAGTTTCTCAGAAAGCTTCTTTCCAGCTTTTAACTGAACATATTTCCTTTTTCACCGTAGCCCTCTATGGGCTTCCAAATATCACTTTGCATATTCCACAAGAACAGTCTTAGCGAAAGGTTTCTTGAGGGGAAAGCTGTAACTCTGTGAGATGAATTAACAGAACAGGTTTCTCAGAAAGCTTCTTTCCAGTTTTTAAGTGGAGATATATCCATTTTCACCGTAGCCCTCTATGAGCTTCCAAATATCATTTTGCAAATTTCACAACAACAGTCTTAATGAACGGCATCTTGAGGGGAAAGCTATAACTCTGTGAGATGAATTAACGGAACACAAAGCAGTTTCTCAAAAACCTTCTTTTCAGTTTTTATATTACGATATTTCCTTTTTCACCATAGACCTCTATTGTTTTCCAAATATCACTTTGCAAATTCCACGAGAACAATCTTAGCGAAAGGCTTCTTGAGGGAAAACTGTAGCTCTGTGAGATCAATTCACAGATCACAAAGATGTTTCTCAGAAAGCTTCTTTCACACTTTAAGCGGCGGATATTTCCTTTGGACCTATAGTCTTCAAAGAGATCCGAAGTAACATTTCTCAGATTCCACAGAAATAAGGCTAGCCAACAGTTCTACGAAATACAGCTCTATCGCAGTGACAGGAAATCACATATGACAAAGCAGTTCCTCAGAAAGCTTCCTTTCACTTTTTAACTGAAGCTATATCTTTTTTCACCATAGTGATCTATGGACTTCCAAAGACCACTTTGCAAATTCCACAAGAACAGTCTTGGTGAAAGGCTTCTTGAGGGGAAAGCTGTAACTTTGTGAGATGAACTAAGCGAACACAAAGCAGTTTCTCAGAAAGCTTCTTTCCAGTATTTAACTGAAGATATTTCCTTTTTCACCATAACCCTTTATGGGATTCCAAATATCACTCTGCAAATTCCACAAGAACAGTCTTAGGGAAAGGCTTCTTGAGGGGAACGCAGTAATTCTGTGAGATTAAATAGCAGAACACAAAGCAGTTTCTCAGAAAGCTTCTTTCCAGATTTTAAGGGAAGATATTTCCTTTTTCACTATTGCTCTCCACGGGCTTCCAAATATCACTTTGCAAATTCCAAAAGAACAGTCTTAGCGAAAGGCTTCTTGAGGGGAAAGATGTAACTCTGTGAGATGAATTAACGGAACACAAAGCAGTTTCTCAGAAAGCTTCTTTCCAGATTTTAACGGAAGATATTTCCTTTTTCACCATAGCCCTCTATGGGCTTCCAAATATCACTTTGAAAATTCCACAAGAACAGTCTAGCGAAAGGCTTATTGAGGGGAAATCTGTAACTCTGTGAGATGAATTAACAGAACACAAAGCAGTTTCTCAGAAAGCATCTTTTCAGTTTTTAACGGAAGGTATTTCCTTTTTCACCATAGCTCTCTATGGGCTTCCAATATCACTTTGAAAAATCCACAAGAAGAATCTTAGAGAATGTCTTCTTGCTGGGAAAGCAGTAACTCTGTGAGATGAATTAACAGAACACAAAGCAGTTTCTCAGAAACCTTCTTTCCAGTTTTTAACGGAAGATATTTCCTTTTTCACCATTGCCTTCTATGGGCTTCCAAATATCACTTTGCAAATCCCACAAGAACAGTCTTCGCGAAAGGCTTCTTGAGGGGAAAGCTGTAACTCTGTGAGATGAATTAACAGAACACAAAGTAGTTTCTCAGAATGCTTCTTTTCAGTTTTTATCTTAGGATATTTCCTTTTTCACCTTAGCCCTCTATGGGCCTGAAAATGTCACTATGAAAACTCCACAAGAACAGTCTTAGCGAAAGGCTTCTTGAGGTGAAAGCAGTGACTCTGTGAGATGAATTAACAGAACACAAAGCAGTTTCTCAGAAAGCTTCTTTCCAGTTTTTAACGGAAGATATTTCCTTTTTCACCATAGACCTCTATGGGCTTCCAAATATCACTTTGCCAATTCCACAAGAAGAGTCTTAGAGAAAGGCTTCTTGAAGGGAAAGCTGTAACTCCGTGAGATGAATTAACAGGACACAAAGCAGTTTCTCATAAAGCTTCTTTCCAGTTTTTGACGGAAGATATTTCCTTTTCCACCGTAGCCCTCTATGGGGTTCCTAATATCACTTTGCAAATTTCACAAGAACACTCTTAACGAAAGGCTTCTTGAGGGGAATGCTGTAACTCTGTGAGATGAATTAACAGAACAGAAAGGAGTTTCTCAGAAAGTTTCTTTCCAGTTTTTAACGGAAGATATTTTCTTTTTCACCATAGTCTCTATGGGCTTCCAAATAACACTGCACAAATTCCACAAAAATAGATTTAGCGAAACGCTTCTTGAAGGTAAAGCTGTAACTCTGTGAGATGAATGAACAGAACACAAAGCAGTTTCTCACAAAGCTTCTATCCAGTTTTTAACGGAAGATATTTTCTTTTTCACCGTAGCCCTCTATCGAATTCCAAATATCACTTTGCAAATTCCACATAAACAATCGTAGCGAAAGACTTCTTGAGGGGAAAGCTCTAACTCTGTGAGATGAATTAACAGAACACAAAGCAATTTCTCAGAAAGCTTCTTTCCAGTTTTTAATGGAAGATATTTTCTTTTTCACCATAGCCCACTATGGGCTTCCAAATATCGCTTTGCAAGTTCCACAAGAACAGACTTAGAAAAGGCTTCTTGAAGGGAAAGCTGTAAATCTATGACATGAATTAACAGAAAACAAAACAGTTTCTCAGAAAGCTTCTTTCCAGTTTTTAACGGGAGATAATTTCTTTTTCCCCATAGCCCTGTATGGGCTTCCAAATATCACTTTGGCAATTGCACAAGAACAGTCTTAGCGAAAGGCTTCTTAAAGGGAAAGCTGTAACTCTGTGAGATGAATTAACAGAACACAAAGGAGTTTCTCTGAAACCTTCTTTCCAGTTTTTAACGGAAGATATTTCCTTTTTCACCATAGCCCTCCATGGGCTTCCAAATATCACTTTGCAAATTACACAAGAACAGACTTAGAGAAAGGCCTCTTGAGGGGAAAGGTGTAACTCTCTGAGATGAAATAAGAGAACACAAACGTGTTTCTCAGAAAGCTTCTTTCCAGTTTTTAACGGAAGATATTTCCTTTTTCACCATAGTCCTCTACGGACTTCCAAATATCACTCTGCAAATTCAACAAAAACAGACTTAGAGAAAGGCTTCTTGAAGGGAAAGCTGTAACTCTATGAGACGAATTAACAGAACACAAAACAGTTTCTCAGAAAGCTTCTTTCCAGTTTTTAACTGAAGTTATTTCCTTTTTCACCATAGCCCTCTATGGACTTCCAAAGATCACTTTGCAGATTCCACAAGAACAGTCTTCGCGAAAGGATTCTTCAGGGGGATGCTGTAACTCTGTGAGATGAATTAACAGAACACAAAGCAGTTTCTCAGAAAGCTTCTTTCCCGTTTTTAACGGAAGATATTTCCTTTTTCACCTTTAACCCTCTAAGGGCTTCCAAATATCACTTTGCAAATTCCACAAGAACAGTCTTAGCGAAAGGCTTCTTGAGGGGAAAGCAGTAACCGTGAGATGAATTAACCGAACAAAAAGCAGTTTCTCAGAATGCTTCTTTCCAATTTTTAAGGGAAGATTTTCCTTTTTCACTATAGCCCTCTGTGGGCTTCCAAATATCACATTGCAAATTCCACAAGAACAGTGTTAGCGAAAGGCTTCTTGATGGGAAAGTAGTAACTCTGTGAGATGAATTAACCGAACATAGAGCAGTATCTCAGTAAGCTAATTTCAAGTTTTTAACGGAAGATATTTCCTTTTTCACCATAGCACTCTATGGGCTTCCAAATATCACTTTGCAAATTCCAGAAGAACAGACTTAGCGAAAGGCTTTTTTAAGGGAAAGCTGTAACTCTGTGAGATGAATTAACAGAACACAAAGAACACAAAGCACTTTCTCAGAAAGCTTCTTTCCAGTTTTTAACAGAAGATATTTCCTTTTTCACCATAACCCTCTAGGGTTTTCAACATATCACTTTGCAAATTCCACAAGGAGAGTCTTTGCGAAAGGCTTCTTGAGGGGAAAGCAGTGACTCTGTGAAATGAATTAACAGAACACAAAGCAGTTTCTCAGAAAGCTTCTTTCCCGTTTTTAACGGAAGATATTTCGTTTTTCACCATAGCCCTCTATGAGCTTCCAAATATCACTTTGCAAATTCCACAAGAACAGACTTAGCGAAAGACTTCTTGAGGGGAAAGCTGTAACTCTGTGAGATGAATTAACAGAACACAAAGGAGTTTCTCAGAAAGCTTCTTTCCAGTTTTTAACGGAAGATATTTCCTTTTTCACCATAGTCCTCTATTGGCTTCCAAATATCACTGTGCAAATTCCACAAAAACAGATTTAGCGAAAGACTTCTTGAAGGGAAAGCTGTAACTCTGTGAGATGAATTAACAGAAAACAAAGCAGTTTCTCAGAAAGCTTCTTTCCAGTTTTTATCGGAAGCTATTTCCTTTTTCACCATAGCCCTCTATGGACTTCCAAATATAACTTTGCAAATTCCACAAGAACAGTCTTCGCGAAAGGCTTCTTGAGGGGAAAGCTGTAACTCTGTGAGATAAATTAACAGAACACAAAGCAGTTTCTCAGACAGCATCATAACAGTATTTAACGGAAGATATTTCCTTTTTCACATTAACCCTCTATGGGCTTCCAAATATCACTTTGCAAATAACACAATAAGTGCCTTACCGAAAGGCCTCTTGAGGGAAAAGCAGTAATCGTGAGATGAATTAACCGAACACAAAGCAGTTTCTCAGAAAGCTTCTTTCCAGTTTTTAAGGGAAGATTTTCCTTTTTCACCATAGCCCTCTATGGGCTTCCAAATATCGCAATGCAAATTCCACAAGAACAGACTTAGCGAAAGGCTTCTTGATGGGAAAGCTGTAACTCTGTGAGATGAATTAACAGAAAACAAAGCAGTTCCTCAGAAAGCTTCCTTCCAGTTTTTAACTGAAGATATTTCCTTTCTCACTATATCCCTCTATGTGCTTCCAAATATCACTTTGCAAATTCCACAAGAACAGTCTTAGCGAAAGGCTTCTTGAGGGGAACGCAGTAAACCAGTGAGATGAATTAACAGAACACAAAGCAATTTCTCAGAAACATTCTTTCCAGTTTTTAACGGATGATATTTCCCTTTTCACCATAGCACACTATGGGCTTCTAAATATCACTTTGCAAATTCCACAAGAACAGACTTAGCGAAAGGCTTCTTGAAGGGAAAGCTGTAACTCTGTGAGATGAATTAACAGAACACAAAGCACTTTCTCAGAAAGCTTCTTTCCAGTTTTAACGGAAGATATTTCCTTTTTAACCACAGTCCTCTATGGGCTTCCAAATATCACTGTGCAAATTCCACAAAAAAAGACTTAGCAAAAGGCTTCTTGAAGGGAATGCTGTAACTCTGTGAGATGAATTAACAGAACACAAAGCAGTTTCTCAGAAAGTTTCCTTCCAGTTTTTAGCGAAAGATATTTCCTTTTTCACCATAGCCCTCTATGGGCTTCCAAATATCACTTTGCAAATTCTACAAGAACAGTCATAGCAAAAGGCTTCTTGAGGGGAAAGCTGTAACTCTGTGAGATGAATTAGCAGAACGCAAAGCAGTTTCTCAGAAAGCTACTTTCCAGTTTTTAATGGAAGGTATTACCTTTTTCACCATAGCCCTCTATGGGCTTCCAAATATCACTTTGCAAAATCCACAAAAAGAGTCTTAGAGAATGGCTTCTTGATGGGAAACTATTAACTCTGTGAGATGAATTAACAGAACAGAGAGCAGTTTCTCAGAAAGCTTCTTTCCAGTTTTTAACGGAAGATATTTCTTTTTACACTATAGCCCTCTACGGGCTTCCAAATATCACTTTGCAAATTCCATAAGAAGAGTCTTAGCGAAAGGCTTCTTTAGGAGAAAGCTGTATGTCTGTGAGATGAACTAAGAGAACACAAAGCAGTTTCTCAGAAAGCTTCTTTACAGTTTTTAACGGTAGATATTTCCATTTTCACATTAACCCTCTAAGGGCTTCCAAATATTACTTTGCAAATTGCATAAGAACAGTGTTAGCGAAAGGCTTTCTGAGGGGAAAGCAGTAACTGTGAGATGAACTAACCGAACACAAAGAAGTTTCTCAGAAAGCTTCTTTCCAGTTTTTAATGGAAGATGTTTCCTTTTTCACCGTATCCCTCTATGGGCTTCCAATATCACTTTGAAAAATCCAAAAGAAGTGTCTTAGAGAATGGCCTCTTGCTGGGAAAGCAGTAACTCTGTGAGATGAATTAACAGAACACAAAATAGTTTCTCAGAAAGCTTCTTTTCAGTTTTTTTCTTAGGATATTTCCTTTTTCACCTTAGCCCTCTATGGGCTTGAAAATATCACTATGAAAATTCCACAAGAACAGTCTTAGCAAAAGGCTTCTTGAGGTGAAAGCAGTGACTCTGTGAGATGAATTAACAGAACACAAAGCAGTTTCTCAGAAAGCTTCTTTCCAGTTTTTAATGGAAGATACTTCCTTTTTCACCAGAGCCCACTATGGGCTTCCAAATATCACTTTGCAATTTCCACAAGAACAGACTTAGCGAAAGGCTTCTTGAAGGGAAAGCTGTAACTGTGTGGGATGAATTAACAGAACACAAAGGAGTTTCTCTGAAAGCTTCTTTCCACTTTTTAACGGAAGATATTTCCTTTTTCACCATAGCCCTCTATGGGCTTCCAAATATCACTTTGCAAATTCCACAAAAACAGACTTAGCGAAAGGCTTCTTGAAGGGAAAGCTGTAACTCTGTGAGATGAATTAACAGAAAACAAAGGAGTTTCTCAGAAAGCTTCTTTCCCGTTTTTAACGGAAGATATTTCCTTTTTTACCATAGTCCTCTATGGGCTTCCAATATCACTGTTCAAATTTCACTAAAACAGACTTAGCAAAGGCTTCTTGACGGGAATGCTGTAACTCCGTTAAATGAGTTAACAGAACACAAAGCAGTTTCTCAGAAAGCATCTTTCCAGTTTTTACCGGAAGATATATCGTTTTTTACCATAGCCCTCTTTGGGCTTCCAAATATCACTTTGCAAATTCCAGAAGAACAGTGTTAGCGAAAGGCTTCTTGAGGGGAACTCAGTAACTCTGTGAGATGATCTAACAGAACACAAATCAGTTTCTCAGAAAGCTACTTTCCAGTTTTTAAAGGAAGATATTTCCTTTTTCATCATAGCCCTGTATGGGCTTCGAAATATCACTTTGCAAATGCCACAAGAACAGTCTTAGCCAAAGGCTTCTTAATGCGAAAGCAGTAACTCTGTGAGATGAATTAACAGAACACTGAGCAGTTTCTGAGAAAGCTTCTTTCCAGTTTTTAACGGAAGATATTTCATTTTTCACCATAGCCCTCTATGGGCTTCCAAATATCACTTGGAAATTCCACCAGAAAAGTTTTAGCAAAAGGCTTCTTGAAGGGAAAGCTGTAAGTCTGTGAGATGAATTAACAGAACACAAAGCAGTTTCTTAGAAAGCTTCTTTCCAGTTTTTAACGGAAGATATTTCCTTTTCCACCATAGCCCTTTCTGGGCTTTCAAATATCACCTTGCAAATTCCACAAGAACAGTCTTAACGAAAGGGTTCTTGAGGGGAAAGCTGTAACTCTGTAGAAAGAATTAACAGAACACAAAGCAGGTTCTTCGAAAGCTTCTTTCCAGTTTTTAACTGGAGGTATTTCCTTTTTCACCATAGCCCTCTATGGGCTTCCAAATATCACTTTGCAAATTCCACAAGAACACACTTAGCGAAAGGCTTCTTTAAGGGAAAGCTGTAAGTCTGTGAGATGAATTAACAGAATACAAAGCAGATTCTCAGAAAGCTTCTTTCCAGTTTTTAACTGAAGATATTTCCTTTTTCACCATAACCCTTTATGGGCTTCCAAATAGCACTTTGCAAATTCCACAAGAACAGTCTTAGGGAAAGGCTTCTTGAGGGGAACGCAGTAACTCTGTGGGATGAATTAGCAGAACACAAAACGGTTTCTCAGAAAGCTTCTTTCCAGAATTTAACGGAAGATATTTCCTTTTTCACCATTGCCCTCCATGGGTTTCCAAATATCACTTTGCAAATTCCACAAGAACAGTGTTAGCGAAATGCTACTAGAGGGGTAAGCTGTAACTCGGTGAGATGAAATAACAGACGACAAAGCAATTTCTCAGAAAGCTTCTTTTCAGTTTTTAACGGAAGACATTTCCTTTTTCTCCATAGCCATCTATGGTCTTCCAAATATCACTTTGCAAAATTCACAAGAACAGTCATAGCGAAAGGTTTCTTCCTGGGAAAGAAGTAACTCTGTGAGATGAATCAATAGAACACAGAGCAGTTTCTCAGAAAGCTTCTTTCCAGTTTTTAGAGGAAGTTATTTCCTTTTTCGACATAGCCCTCTATGGGCTTCCAAATATCACTTTGCAAATTCCAGAAGAACAGTCTTAGCGAAATGTTTCTTGAGGGAAGATATTTCCTTTTTCACCATGACCCTCTATGGGCTTCCAAATATCACTTTGCAAGTTCCACAAGAACAACCTTAGCGAAAAGCTTCTTACAGGAAAGATGTAACTCTGTGAGATGAATTCACAGAACACAAAGCAATTTCTCAGAAAGTTTCTTTCCAGTTTTTAACGGAAGATATTTCCATTTTCACCATAGCCCTCTATGGGCTTCCAAATATCACTTTGCAAATTCCACAAGAACAGTCTTAGCGAAAGGCTTCTTAGGGGGAAATCTGTAACTCTGTGAGATGAATTAACAGAACACAAAGCAGTTTCTCTGAAAGCTTCTTTCCCGTTTTTAACGGAAGATATTTCCTTTTTACCATAACCCTCTATGGGCTTACAAATATCACATTGCAAATTCTACAAAAACTGTCCTAGCAAAAGGCCTTTCAGGGTAAGGCTGTAACTCTGTGAGATGAATTAACAGAACACAAAGCAGTTTCTCAGACAGGTTCTTTCCAGTTTTTAACTTAAGATAGTTCCTTTTTCAAAATAGCCATTTATGGGCTTCCAAATATCACTTAGCAAATTCCACAAGAACAGCCTTAGCGAAAGTCTTCTTTAGGGCAAAGCTGTACCTCTGTGAGATGAATTAACAGAACACAAAGCAGATTCTCAGACAGCTTCTTTCGAGTTTTTAACGGAAGATATTTCCTTTTTCACCATAGCCATCTATGGCCTTAAAAATATCACTTTGCAAATTCCGCAAAAACAGCCTTAGCAAAAGGCTTCTTGAAGACCAAGCTGTAACTCTGTGAGATGAATTAACAGAACGCAAAGCAGTTTCTCATAAAGCTTCTTTCCAGTTTTCAACGGAAGATATTTCCTTTTTCACCGTAGCCCTCTCTGGGCTTCCAAATATCACTTTGCAAATTCCTCAAGAACAGTCTTAGTGAACGGCTTCTTGAGGGGAAAGCTGTCAATCGGTGAGATGAATAAACAGAACACAAAGCAGTTTCTCATAAAGCTTCTTTCCAGTTTTTAACTAAAGATATTTCCTTTTTCACCATAGCCCTCTATGGGCTTCCAAGATCACTTTGCAAATGCCACAACAACAGTCTTGGCGAAAGGCTTCTGGAGAGCAAAACTGTAATTCTGTGAGATGAATTAACAGAACACATAGCAATTTCTCAGAAATCTTCTTTCCAGTTTTTATCTTAGGATATATCCTTTTTCACCATAGCCCTCTATGGGCTTCCAAATATCACTATGCAAATCCCACAGGAACAGTCTTAGCGAAAGGCTTCTTGTGGAGAAAGCTGTAACTCGGTGAGATACATTAACAGAACACGCGGCAGTTTCTCAGAGTGCTTCTTTCTAGTTTTTAAGGGAAGATATTTCCTTTCTCACCATAGCCCACTATGGGCTTCCAAATATCACTTTGAAAATTTCACAAGAACAGTCTTACTGAATGGCTCCTTGAGGGGAAAGCAGTAACACTGTGAGATTAACTAACAGAACACAAAGCAGTTTCTCAGAAAGCTTCTTCTCGGTTTTTATCTTAGGATATTTCCTTTTTCACCATAGCCATCTATGGGCTTCCACTTATCACTTTGCAAATTCCACAAGATCAGTCTTAGCGAAAGGCTTCTTGAAGGGAAAGCTCTAATTCCGTGAGATGCATTAATAGAACAGAAAGCAGTTTCTCCGAAAGCTTCTTTCCAGTTTTTAACGGAAGATATTTCCTTCTTTACCATAGCCCTCTATGGGCTTCCAAATATCACTTTGCAAATTCCACAAGAACAGTCTTAGCGAAAGGCTTCTTGAAGGGAAAGCTGTAACTGTGTGAGATGAATTAACAGAACACAAAGCAGTTTCTCAAAAAGTTTCTTTCCAGTTTGTAACGGACGATATTTCCTTTTTCACTATAGCCTCTACGGGCTTCCATATATCACTTTGCAAATTCCACAAGAACAGTCTTAGGGAAAGGCTTCCTGAGGGGAAATCTGCAACTCTGTGAGATGAATTAACAGAACACAGAGCAGTTTCTCAGAAATTTTCTTTGCACTTTTTAACTGAAGATATATCCTTTTTACCATAGCCCTCTAGGGGCTTCCAAATATCACTTTCCAAATTGCACAAGAACAATCTTAGCGAAAGGCTTCTTGAAGGGAAAGCTGTAACTCTGTGAGATGAATTAACAGAACACAAAAGCGTTTCTCAGAAAACTTTCTTGCAGTTTTTAACTGAAGTTATTTCCTTTTTCACCATAGCTTTCTATGGGATTCCAAATATCACTTTACAAATTCAACAAGAACAGTCTTAGGGAAACTCTTCTTGAGGGGAAAGCTGTAACTCTGTTAGATGAATTTACAGAACACAAAGTGGTTTCTCAGAAAGCTTCTTTTCATTTTTTATCTTAGGATATTTCCTTTTTCACCATCGCCCTCTAGGGGCTTCAAAATATCACTTTGCAAATACCACAAGAACAGTCTTAGCGAAAGGCTTCTTGAGGGGAAAGATGTAACTCTGTGCGAGGAATTAACAGAACACAAAGCAGTTTCTCAGAAATCATTTTTTTCTGTTTTTAACTGAAGATATATCCTTTTTCACCGTAGCCTCTATGGGCTTCCAAATATTAGTTTGAAAATTCCACAAGAACAGTCTTAGCGAAAGGCTTCTTCAGGGGAAAGCTGTAACTCTGTGAGATGAATTAACAGAATACAAAGCAGTTTCTCACAAAACTTCGTTCCAGTTTTTAACTGAAGATATATCCTTTTTCACAATAGCCCTCTATGGGCTTCCAAATATCACCATCCAAATTTCTAAAGAACAGTCTTAGTTAATGGCTTCTTGATTGGAAAGCTGTAACTCTGTGAGATGAATTAACAGAACACAAAGCAGCTTCTGAGAAATCTTCTTTGCGGTTTTTAACTAAAGATATTCCCATTTTCACAATAGCCCTCTATGGGCTTCCAATTATCACTTTACAAATTCCACAAGAACAGTCTTAGGGAAAGGATTCTTCAGGGGAAACCTGTAACTCTGTGAGATGAATTCACAGAACAAAAAGCAGTTTCTCAGAAGGAATCTTTCCAGTATTGAAATGAAGACATTTCCTTTTTCACCGTAGCACACTATGGGCTTTGAAATATCCCTTATCATTTCCACAAGAACAGTATTAGTGAACGGCTTCTTGAAGGGAAAGCTGTAACTCTGTGAGATGAATTAACAGAACACAAAGCAGTTTCTCAGAGAGCTTCTTTCCAGTTTAAGCGGAAGATATTTCTTTTTCACCATAGAACTCTCTGGGCTTCCAAATATCACTTTGCAAATTCCACAAGAACAGTGTTCGCGAAAGGGTTCTTGAGGGGAAAGCTGTAACTCTGTGAGATGAATTAACAGAACACAAAGCAGTTTCTCAGAAAACTTCTTTCCGGTTTTTAACGGAAGATATTTTCCTTTTCACCGTAGCCCTCTATGGGTTCCAAATATCACTTTGCAAATTCCACAAGAACAGTCTTAGCGAAAGGCTTCTTGAGGGGAAAGCTGTAACTCTGTGAGATGAATTAACAGAAGACGAAGCAGTTTTACATAAAGCTTCTTTTCAGTTTTTAGCTTAGGGTATTTTCTTTTTCACCATAGCCCTCTATGGGCTTCCAAATATTACTTTGCAAATTCCACAAGCACAGTCTCAGCGAAAGGATTCTTGACGGGAAAGCTGTAACTATGTGAGATGAATTAACAGAACACAAAACCGTTTTTCAGAAAACTTCTTTTTTCAGTGTTTAGCGGAAGATATTTCCTTTTTAACCATAGCCTTCTAACTGCTTCCAAATATCACTTTGCAAATTACACAAGAACAGTCTTAGCGAAAGGCTTCTTGAGGGGAAAGCTGTAACTCTGTGAGATGAATTAACAGAATACAAAGCAGTTTATCAGAAAGCTTCTTTTCAGTTTTAACTTAGGATATTTTAGGATATTTCCTTTTCCTCCATAGCCCTCTATAGGCTTCCAAATATCACTTTGCAAATTCCACAATAACAGTCTTAGCGAAATGCTTCTTGTGGGGAGAGCTGTAACTCTGTGAGATGAATTAACAGAACACAAAGTAGTTTCTCAGAAAGCTTCTTTCAAGTTTGTAATTAAAGATATTTCCTTTTTCACCGTAGCCCTCTATGGGCATCCAAATATCACTTTGCAAATTCTACAAGAACAGTCTTAACGAAAGGCTACTTGAAGGG
The DNA here is from genome assembly GCF_047675955.1 of Chlorocebus sabaeus. Classification (NCBI taxonomy): domain Eukaryota; kingdom Metazoa; phylum Chordata; class Mammalia; order Primates; family Cercopithecidae; genus Chlorocebus; species Chlorocebus sabaeus. The sequence continues at coordinate 1,209,512 of NW_027327848.1, forward strand.
AAAGCTGTAATTCTGTGAGATGAATTAACAGAACACAAAGTAGTTTCTCAGAAAGCTTCTTTCAAGTTTGTAATTAAAGATATTTCCTTTTTCAACGTAGCCCTTTATGGGCTTCCAAATATTACGTTTCAAATGCACAAGAACAGCCTTAGCGAAAGGCTTCTTGAAGGGAAATCTGTAACTCGGTGAGATGAAGTAACAGAACACAAAGGAGTTTCTCAGAAAGCTGCTTTCCAGTTTTTAACGGAAGATATTTCCTTTTTCACCATAGCCCTCTATGGGCTTCCAAATATCACTTTGCAAACTCCACAAGAACAGTCTTAGCGAAAGGAATCCTGAGGAGAAAGATTTAACTCTGTGAGATGAATTAACAGAACAAAAAGCAGTTTCTGAGAAAGCTTCTTTCCAGTTTTTAAATGAAGATATTTCCTTTTTCACCATAGTCATCAATGGGCTTCGAAATATCACTTTGTAAATTCCACAAAAATATTCGTAGTTAAAGGCTTCTTGAAGGGTAAGCTGTAACTCTGTGAGATAAATTAACAGAACACAAAGCAGTTTCTCAAAATGCATCGATCCAGTTTTTAACTGAAGATATTTCCTTTTTCACCGTAACCCTCTATGGGCTTCCAAATATCACTTTGCAAATTCCACAAAACAGTCGTAGCGAAAGGCTTCTTGGGGAGAAAGCTGTAACTCTGTGAGGTGAATTAACAGAACACAAAGCAGTTTCTCAGAAAGTTTCTTTCCAGTTTTTAACGGAAGATATTGCCTTTTTCACCATAGACCTCTGTGGACTTCCAAATATCACTTTGCAAATTCCACAAGAACAGTCTTAGCGAAAGGCTTCTTGAGGGAAAATCTGTAACTCTGTGAGATGAATTAATAGAACACAAACCAGTTTCTCAGAAAGTTTCTTTCCAGTTTTTAACTAAAGATATTTCCTTTTTCACAATAGCCTCTATGGGCTTCCAAATATCAGTTTCCAAATTCCACAAGAACAATCTTCGCGAAAGGCTTCCTCAGGGGAGGATGTAACTCTGTGAAATGAATTAACACAACACAAAGCAGTTTCTAAGAAAGTTTCTTTCCAGTTTTTAACGGAAGATATTTCCTTTTTCACCATAGCCCTCTATGGGCTTCCAAATATCACTTTGGAAATTCTACAAGAACAGTCTTAGCGAAAGACTTCTTGAGGGGAAAGCAGTAACTCTGAGATGAAATAAGAGAGCACAAAACAGTTTCTCCGAAAGTTTCATTCCAGTTTTTCACGGAAGATACTTCCTTTTTCAGCAAAGCGCTCTGTGGGCTTACAAATATCATTTTCCAGATTCCACAAGACAGCCTTAGCGACAGGCTTCTTGAAGGGAAAGCTGTAATTCCGTGAGACGAATTAAGGGAAGACAAAGCAGTTTCTCAGACAGCATCTTTCCAGTTTTTCACTGAAGATATTTCCTTTTTCACCCTAGACCTCTTTGGGCTTCGAAATATCACTTTGCAAATTCCAGAAGAACAGTCTTAGCGAAAGGCTTCTTGAAGGGAAAGCAGTAACTCGGTGAGATGAATTAACAGAACACAAAGCAGTTTCTCACAAAGTTTCTTTCCAATTTTTAACGGAAGATATTTCCTTTTTCACCGTAGCCCTCTAAGGGCTTCCAAATATCACTTTGCAAGTTCCACAAGAACAGCCTTAGCGAAAGGCTTCTGGAGGGGAAAGCTCTAACTCTGTGAGATGAATTAACAGAACTCAAGGCAGTTTCTCAGAAAACTTCTTTCCAGTTTTTAACCTAAAATATTTCCTTTTTCACCTTAGCCCTCTATGGACTTCCAAATATCACTTTCCAAATTCCACAAGAACAGTCTTAGCCAAAGGCTTCTTGAGGGGAAAGCAATAACTCTGAGATGAATTAACAGAACACAAAACACTTTCTCAGAAAGCTTCTTTACACTTTTTAACGGAAGATATTTCCTTTTTCTGCATAGCTCTCTATGGGCTTACAAATATCACTTTGAAAATTCCACAAGAACAGTTCTAGAGAAAGGCCTCTTGACGGGAAAGCAGTAACTCTTTGAGATGAATTAGCAGAAGACAAAGCAGTTTCTGAGAAAACTTCTTTTCAGTTTTAAACTGAGATATTTGCTTTTTCACCGTAGCCCTCTATGGGCTTCCAAATATCACTTTGCAAATTCCACAAGAACAGTTCTAGCGAAAGGCTTCTTGACGGGAAAGCAGTAACTCTCTGAGATGAATTAACAGAAGACAAAGCAGTTTCTGAGAAAACTTCTTTCCAGTTTTTAACTGAAAGTATTTCCTTTTTCACCGTAGCCCTCTATGGGCTTCCAAATATCACTTTCCAAATTCCACAAGAACAGCCTTACCGAAAGGCTTCTTGAAGGGAAAGCTGTAACTCTGTGAGGTGAATTAACAGAACACAAAGCAGTTTCTCAGAAAGATTCCTTCCAGTTTTTAACTAAAGATATGTCCTTTTTCACCATCGTTCTCTATGGGCTTCCACATGTTACTTCGAAAGTTCCACCAGAACAGCCTTAGAGAAAGGCTTCTTGAGGGGAAATCTGTAACTATGTGAGGTGAACTAACAGAACACAAAGCAGTTTCTCACAAAGCTTCTTTCCAGTTTTTATCTTAGGATATTTCCTTTTTCACCATAGCCCTCTATGTGCTTCCAAATATCACTTTGCAAATTCCACAAGAACAGTCTTAGCGAAAGGCTACCTGAGGGGAAAGCAATAACTCTGAGATGAATTAACAGAACACAAAACAGTTTCTCAGAAAGTATCTTTCCAGTTTTTAATGGAAGATATTACCTTTTTCAGCATAGCCCTCTATGGGTTTCCAAATATCACTTAGCAAATTCCACAAGAACAGGCTTAGCAAAAGGCTTCTTGAGGGGAAAGTTGTACGTCTGTGAAATGAATTAACAGAACACATAGAAGTTTCTCAGAAAGATTCTTTTCAGTTTATATCTCAGGATATTTCCTTTTAAACCATAGACATCCATGGGCTTTCAAATATCACTTTGCAAATTCAACAAGCCAGTCTTAGCGAAAGGCTTCTTGAGGGGAAAGCTGTAACTCTGTGAGATGAATTAACAGAACACACAGCAGTTTCCCAGAAAGCTTGTTTCCAGTTTTTAACGGAAGATATTTCCTTTTTCACCAAAGCCCTCTATGGGCTTCCAAATATCACTTTGCAAATTCCACAAGAACAGTCTTTGCGAAAGGCTTCTTGAGGGGAAACCTGTAACTCTGTGAGATGAATTAACAGAACGCAAACAGTTTCTCAGAAGGTTTCTTTTCTATTTTTATCTTAGGATATTTCCTTTGCCACACTAGACATCTATAGGCTTACAAATATTACTTTGAAAATTCCACAAGAACAGTCTTAGCGAAAGTCCTCTGGAGGGGAAGGCTGTAATTCTTGGAGATGAATTAACAGAACACAAAGCAGTTTCTCAGACAGCTTCTTTCCAGTTTTTAACGGAAGTTATTTCCTTTTTCACTGTAGCCCTCTATGGGCCTCCAAATATCACTTTGAAATTCCACAAGAACAGTCTTAGCGAAAGGCTTCTTGAGGGTAAAGCTATAAATCATTGAGATGAATTAACAGAACACAAAGCAGTTCCTCAGAAAGCTTCTTTTCAGTTTTTATCTTAGGCTATTTCCTTTTTCACCATAGCCTTCTATGAGCTTCCAAAGATCACGCTGCAGATTCCACAAGAACAGTCTTAGCGAAAGGCTTCTTGAGGGGAAAGCAGTAACTCTGTGAGATGAATTAACAGAACACAAAGCAGTTTCTCAGAAAGACTCTTTCCAGTTTTTAATTGAAGATATTTATTTTTTCACCATAGCCCTTTAAGGGCTTCCAAATATCAGTTACCAAATTCCAAAAGAACAGCCTTAGTGAAAGGCTTCTTGAAGGGAAACCTACAACTTTGTGAGATGAATTAACAGAATACAAAGCAGTTTCTCAGAAAGCTTCTTTCCAGTTTTTAACTGAAGATATTACCTTTTTCACCATATCCCTCTATGGGCTTCCAAATATCACTTTGCAAATTCCACAAGAATAGTCTTAGCGAAAGGCTTCTTGAGGGGTAAGCTGTAACTCTGTGAGATGAATTAACAGAACACAAAGGAGTTCCTCAGAAAGCTTCTTTCCAGTTTTTAACTGAAGATATTTCTTTTTCACCAAAGACCTTTATGGGCTTCCAATATTACTTTGCAAATCTCACAGAACAGTCGTAGCGGAAGGCCTCTTGAGGGGAAAGCTGTAACTCGGTGAGATATATTTACAGTACACACGGCAGTTTCTCAGAATGTTTCTTTCCAGTTTTTAACGGAAGATATTTCCTTTTTCACCATTGCCCTCTATGGGCTTCCAAATATCACTTTGCAAATTTCACAAGAATAGTCTCAGTGAACGAATTCTAGAGGAGAAAGCTGTAACTCTGTCAGATGAAATAACAGAACACAAAACAGTTTCTCAGAAAGCTGCTTTTAGGTTTTTATCTTAGGATATTTCCATTTTCAACATAGCCCTCTATGGACTTCCAAATATCACTTTGCAAATTCCACAAGAACAGTCTTTGCCGAAGGGCTCTTGAGGAAAAGTTGTAACCCGGTGTGATGAATTAACAGAACACAAAGCAGTTTCTCAGAAAGCTTCTTTTAAGTTTTTAACTGAAGTTATTTCCTTTTTCACCATTGCTCTCTATGGGCTTCCAAATATCACTTTGCAAATTACACAACAACAGCCTTAGCGAAAGGCTTCTTGAGGGTAAAGCTGTAACTCTGTGAGTTGAATTTTCAAAATACAAAGCAGTTTCTCAGAAAGCTTCTTTTTAGTTTTTATCTTAGGAGATTTCCTTTTTCACAACAGCCCTGAATCAGCTTCCAAATATCCCTTTGCAAATTCCACAAGAACAGTCTTAGCGAAAGGCTTCTGGAGGGCAATGCTGTAACTCGGTGAGATGAATTAACAGAACACAAAGCAGTTTCTCAGAAAGCTTCTTTCTAGTTTTCAACGGAAGATATTTCCTTTTTCACCATAGCCCTCCATGGGATTCCAAATATCCCTTTGCAAATTTCACAAGAACAGTCTTAGCGAAAGACTTCTTGAGGGGAAAGCTGTAACTCTGTGAGATGAGCCAACAGAACACAAAGCAGTTTCGCAGAAAGCTTGATTTCGGTTTTCATCTTAGGATATTTCCATTTTCACCATAACCCTCTAAGGGCTTCCAAATATCACTTTGCAAATTCCAACAGAACAGTCTTAGCGAAAGGCTTCTTGAGGGGAAAGCTGTAACTCTTTGAGATGAATTAACAGAACACAAAGCAGTTTCTCAGAAAGCTTCTTTCCAGTTTTTAACGGAAGATATTTCCTTTTTCACCAAAGCCTTCTATGGACTTCCAAATATCACTTTTCAAATTCCACAAGAACAGTCTTAGCGAAAGGCTTCTTGAGGGGAAAGCTGTAACTCTGTGAGGTGAGTTAACAGAACACAAAGCAGTTTCTCAGAATGCTTCTTTCCAGTTTTTAACGGAAGATATTTCGTTTTCCACCATGAACACCTATGGGCTTACAAATATCAATTTGTAAATTCCACAAGAACAGTCTTAGCGACAGGCTTCTTGAGGGAAAAGCTGTAACTCTGTGAGATGAATTAACAGAACACAAAGCAGTTTCACAGAAAGCTTCTTTCCAGTTTTTAACTGAAGATATTTCCTTTCTCACCGTAGCGCTCTATGCACTTTCAAATATCACTTTGCAAATCCCACAGGAACTGTCTTAGCGAAATGTTTCCTTTGGGAAAAGTTGTAATTCTGACCGATGTATTAACAGAACACACGGCAGTTTCTCAGAAAGCTTCTTTCCAGTTTTTACTGAAGATATTTCCTTTCTCACCGTAGCGCTCTATGCACTTTCAAATATCACTTTGCAAATCCCACAAGAACTGTCTTAGCGAAATGTTTCCTTTGGGAAAAGTTGTAATTCTGTCCGATGTATTAACAGAACACACGGCAGTTTCTCAGAAAGCTTCTTTCCAGTTTTAAACGGAAGTTATTTCCATTTTCACCATAGCCCTCTATGGGCTTCCAAATATCACTTTGCAAATTTCATAAGAACAGTCTTAGTGAACGACTTCCTGAGGGGACAGCTGTAACTCTGTGAGATGAAATAACAGAACACAGAGCAGTTTCTCAGAAAGCTTCTTTTCTGTTTTTATCATAGGATATTTCCTTTTTCACCACAGCCTTCTAAGGGCTTCCAAATATCACTTTGCAAATTCCACAAGAACAGTATTAGCGAAAGGCTTCTTGAGGGGAAAGCTGTAACTCTTTGAGATGAATTAACAGAACACAAAGCAGTTTCTCAGAAAGCTTCCTTTCAGATTTTAACTGAAGATATTTCGTTTTTCACCATAGCCCTCTAGGGATTCCAAATATCCCTTTGCGAATTTCACAACAACAGCTTTAGTGAAAGGCTTATTGAGGGGAAAGCTGTAACTCTGTGAGTTTAATTAACAGATCACAAGTCAGTTTCTCAGAAAGCTTCTTTTCAGTTTTTATCTTAGGCTATTTTCTTTTTCACCATAGCCCTCTAGGGGCTTCCAAATATCACTTTGGAAATTCCACAAGAACAGTCTTAGTGAACGCCTTCTTCAGGGGAAAGGTGTAAATCTGTGTGATGAATTAACAGAACACAAATCAGTTTCTCATAAAGCTTCTTTTCTGATATAATGGAAGATATTCCTTTTTCACCGTACCCCTCTATGGGCTTCAAATTTCACTTTGCAAAATCCACAAGAACATTCTTAGCGAAAGGCTTCTTGAGGGTAAAGCTGTAACTCTGTAAGATGTATTAACAGAACACTAAGCAGTTTCTGAGAAAGCTTCTTTTCAGTTTTTATCTTAGGATATTTCCTTTCTCACCATAGCCCTCTATGGGCTTCCAAATATCACTTTGCAAATTCCACAATAACAGTCTTAGCGAAAGGCTTCTTGAGGGGAAAGCTGTAACTCTGTGGGATGAATTAACAGAACACAAAGCAGTTTCTCAGAAAGCTTCTTTCCAGATTTTAACTGAAGAGATTTCCTTTTTCACCATAGCCCTCTATGGGCTTACAAATATCACTTTTCAAATCCCACAAGAACAGACTTAGTGAAAGGCTTCATGAGGGAAAAGCTGTAACTCTGTGAGATGAATTAACAGAACACAAAGCAGTTTCTCAGAAAGCTTCTTTCCAGTTTTTAACTGAAGATATTTTCTTTTTAACCATAGCCCTCTATGGGCTTCCAAATATCACTTTGCATATTCCACAGGAAAAGTCTTAGCGAAAGGCTTCTTGAGGGGAAAGCTGTAACTCTGTGAGATGAATTAACAGAACACAAAGCAGTTTCTCAGAAAACTTCTTGTCAGTTTTTAACTGAAGATATTTAATTTTTCACCAAAGCCCCCTGTGGGCTTCCAAATATCACTTTCCAAATCCCACAAGAACAGTCTTAGCCAAAGACTTCTTTTGGGGAAAGCTGTAACTTGGTGAGATGTATTAACAGAACACACGGCAGTTTCTCAGAAAGCTTCTCTCCAGATTTTAACGGAAGATATTTCCTTTTACACCATAGCCCTCTATCGGCTTCCAAATATCACTTTTCAAATTTCACAAAAACAGTCTTAGTGAACGACTTCTGGAAGGGAAAGCTGTAACTCTGTGAGGTGAACTAACAGAACACAAAGAAGTTTTCAGAAAGCTTTTTTTCGATTTTCGTCTTAGGATATTTCTATTTTCACCATAGCCTTCTATGGTCTTCCAAATATCACTTTGCATATTCCACAAGAACAGTCTTAGGGAAAGGCTTCTTCAGGGGAAAGCTGTAACTCTTTGAGATGAATTAACAGAACACAAAGTAGTTTCTGTGAAAGCTTCTTTCAAGTTTTTAACTGAAGATATTTCCTTCTTCACAACAGCCCTGCATGGGCTTCCAATATCACTTGGCAAATTCCACAAAAAGAGCCTTAGCGTAAGGCTTCTTGAGGGGAAAGCTGTAATTCTGTGAGCTGAATTAACAGAACACAAAGTAGTTTCTCAGACAGCTTCTCTTCAGATTTTACCTTAAGCTATTTCGTTTTTCACCACAGCCCTATATCGGCTTCCAAATATCACTTTGCAAATTCCACAAGAACAGTCTTAGAGAAAGCCTTCTTGAGAAGAAAGCTGTAACTCTGTGAGATGAATTAACAGAACGCAAAGCAGTTTCTCAGAAAGGTTCTTTACAGTTTTTATCTTAGGTAATTTCCTTTTTCACCATAGCCCTCTATGGGCTTCCAAATATCAGTTACCAAATTCCAAAAGAACAGCCTTAGCGAAAGACTTCTTGAAGGGAAACCTATAACTCTGTGAGATGAGTTAACAGAATACAAAGCAGTTTCTCAGAAAGCTTCCTTCCAGTTTTTCCGGAAGATATTTCCTTTTTCACCAGAGCCCTCTATGGGCTTCCAAATATCACTTTGCAAATTCCACAAGAAGAGCCTTAGATAAAGGCTTCTTGAAGGGAAAGATGTAACTCTGTGAGATGAATAAACAGAACACAAAGCAGTTTCTCCGAATGTTTCTTTTCAGTTTTTAACTTAGGATATTTCCTTTTTCACCGTAGCCCTCTATGGACTTCTAAACAGCACTTTGCAAATTCCACAAAAACAGTCTTAGCGAAAGGCTTTTTGAAGAGAAAGCTGTAACTCTGTGAGATGAATTAACAGAACACAAAGTAGTTTCTCAGAAAGCTTCTTTCCAGTTTTTTATGGAAGATATTTCCTTTTTCACCATAGCCCTCTATTTGCTTCCAAATATCACTTTGCCAATTCCAGAAGAACAGCCTTAGCGAAAGGCTTCTTGAAGGGAAAGCTGTAAGTCTGTGAGATGAATTAACAGAACGCAAAGCAGTTTCTCAGAAAGCTTCTTTCCAATTTTTAACGGAAGATATTTCCTTTTTCACCGTAGCCGTCTAGGGTCTTCAAAATATTTCTTTGAAAATTCCACAAGAACAGTCTTTGCGGAAGGCTTCTTGTAGGGAAAGCTGTAACTCTGTGAGATGAATTAACAGAACACAAAGCATTTTGTCAGAAAGCTTCTTTCCATTTTTTAACTGAAGATATTTATTTTTCACCATAGTCACTCTATGGGCTTCCAAATATCACTTTGCCAATTCCACAAGAAGAGCCTTAGCGAAAGGCTTCTTGAGGGGAAACGTGTAACTCTGTGAGATGATATAATAGAACACAAAGCAGTCTCTCAGAAAGCTTCTTTGCAGTTTTTAACGGAAGCTTTTTCCTTTTTCACCATAGCCCTCTATGGGCTTCCAAATATCACTTTCCAAATTCCACAAGAACAGTCTTAGCGAAAGGCTTCTTGAGGAGAAAGCTGTAATTCTGTGAGATGATTTAATAGAACACAAAGCAGGTTCTCAGAAAGCTTCTTTCCAGTTTTTAACGGAAGATATTTCCTTTTTCACCATAGCCCTCTATTTGCTTCCAAATATCACTTTGCAAATTCCACAAGAACAGTCTTAGCGAAAGGCTTCTGGAGGGGAAAGCTGTAGCTCTGTGAGATTAATTAACAGAACACAAAGCAGTTTCTCAGAAAGCTTCTTTCCAGTTTTTAACGGACGATATTTCCTTTTTCACGATAGCCATCTATGGGCTTCCAAATATCACTTTGCAAATTCTAGAAGAACAGGCTTAGGGAAAGGTTTCTGTAGGGGAAAGCTGTAACTCTGTGAGATGAATTAACAGAATACAAAGCAATTTCTAAGAAAACTTCTTTCCAGTTTTTAACGGAAGATATTTCCTTTTTCACCATAGCTCTCTATGGGTTTCCAAATATCACTTTGCAGATTCCAATAGAAGAGTATTATCCAATAGCTTCTTGAGGGGAAAGATGTAACTTGGTGAGATGTATTAACAGAACACAAAGCAGTTTCTCTGAAAGCTTCTTTCCAGTATTTAATGGAAGATATTTCCTTTTTCACCATAGCCCTCTACTTGCTTCCAAATATCACTTTGCAAATTCCACAAGAACAGTGTTAGCGAAAGGCTTCTTGGGGGAAAGCTGTAACTCTGTGAGATGAATTAACAGAACACAAGAGTTTCTCAGAAAGCTTCTTTCCAGTTTTTAACGGAAGATATTTCCTTTTTTACCATAGCCCTCTAAGGGCTTCCAAATATCACTTTGCAAATTCCACAAGAACCATCATAGCGAAAGGCTTTTGATGGGAAAGCTGTAACTCTGTGAGAAGAATTAACCGAACACAAAACAGTTTCTCAGGAAGCTTCTTTCCAGTTTTTTACGGAGGATATTTCCTTTTTCACCATAGCCCTGTATGGTCTTCCATATATCACTTTGCAAAATCCACAAGAACAGTCTTAGCAAAAGGCTTCTTCCTGGAAAACAGTAACTCTATGAGATGAACTAACAGTACACAGAGCAGTTTCTCAGAAAGCTTCTTTCCAGTTTTAAGCGGAAGATATTTCCTTTTTTGCCATAGCCCTCTATGGGCTTCCAAATATCACTTTGCAAATTCCAGAAGAACAGTCTTAGCGAAAGGCTTCTTGAGGGGAAAGCAGTAACTCTGTGAGATGAATTAACAGAAAACAAAGCAGTTTCTCAGACAGCATCTTTCCAGTTTTTAACGGAAGATATTTACTTTTACACCGTAGCCCTCTATGGGCTTCCAAATATCACTTTGCCAATTCCACAAGAACAGTCTTAGCGAAAGGCTTCTTGAGAGGAAATCTGTAACTCTGCGAGATGAATTAACAGAACACAAAGTAGTTTCTCAGAAAGCTTCTTTCCGGTTTTGTACAGAAAATATTTCCTTTTTCTCCATAGTCCTCTATGGACTTCCAAATATCTCTTTGCAAATTCCACAAGAACAGTCTTAGCTAAAGGCTTCTTGAGGCGAAAGCTGTAACTCTGTGAGATGAATTAACAGAACACAAAGCAGTTTCTCAGACAGCTTCTTTCCGGTTTTTAACTGAAAATATTCCTTTTTCACCATAGACCTCTATCGGCTTCCAAATATCACTTTTCCAATTCCACAAGAACAGTCTTAGGAAAACTCTTCTTGAGGGGAAAGCTGTAACTCTGTGAGATGAATTAAAACAACACAAATCAGTTTCTCAGACAGCTTCTTTCCAGTTTTTAAGTGAGGATATTTCCTTTTTCACCAAAGCCCTCTATGGGCTTCCAAATATCACTTTGCAAATTCCACAAGAACAGCCTTAGCGAAAGGCTTCTTGAAGGGAAAGCTGTAACTCAGAAAACTTCTTTCCCGTTTTTAACGGAAGATATTTCCTTTTTCACCATAGCCCTCTATGGGCTTCCGAAAATCACTTTGCAAATTCCACAAGAACAGCCTTAGCGAAAGGCTTCTTGAGGGGAAAGCTGTAACTCTGTGAGACGAAATAACAGAACACAAAGCAGCTTCTCAGACAGCTTCTTTCCTGTTTTTAACTGAAGACATTTTCTTTTTCACCGTAGCCCTCTAAGGGCTACCAAATATCACTTTGCAAATTCCACAAGAACAGCCTTAGCGAAAGGCTTCTTGAAGGGAAAGCTGTAACTCTGTGAGATGAATTAACAGAACACAAAGCAATTTCTCAGAAAGCTTCTTTCCATTTTTTAACGGAAGATTTTTCCTTTTTCACTACAGCCCTCTATGGGGTCCCAAATATCACATTGCAAATTCCAGAAGAACAGTCTTAGGGAAAGTCTTCTTGAGGGGAATGCTGTAACACTGTGAGATGAATTAACAGAAAACAAAGCAGTTTCTCAGAAAGCTTCTTTCCAGTATTTAACGGAAAATATTTCCTTATTCACCATAGCCCTCTAGGGGTTCCGAAATATCACTTTGTCAATTCCACAAGAACAGCCTTACCGAACGGCTTCTTGAAAGGAATGCTGTAACTCTGTGAGATGAATTAACAGAGCACAAAGCAGTTTCTCAGAATGCTTCTTTTCAGTTTTTATCTTAGGATATTTCCTTTTTCACCATAGCCCACTATGTGCTTCCAAATATCACCTTGCAAATTCCACAAAACATTCCTACCAAAAGGTTTCATGAGGGAAAAGCAGTAATTCCGTGAGATGAATTAACAGAACACAAAGAACTTTCTCAGACAGCTTCTTCCCAGTTTTTAACTGAAGATATTTCCTTTTTCACCATAGCCCTATATGGGCTTCCAAATATCACTTTGCAAGTTCCGCAAGAGCAACCTTAGCGAAAGGCTTCTTTAAGGAAAGCTGTAACTCTGTGAGATGAATTCACAGAACACAAAGCACTTTCTCAGAAAATTTCTTTCCAGTTTTTAACGGAGGCTATTTCCTTTTACACCACAACCCTCTATGGGCTTCCAAATATCACTTTGCCAATTCTACAAGAACAGTCTTAGCAAAAGGTTTCTTGAGGGGAAATCTGTAACTCTGTGAGAAGAATTAACAGAACACAAAGCAGTTTCTCTGAAAGCTTCTTTCCCGTTTTTAACGGAAGATATTTCCTTTTTCACCATAGCCCTCTATGGGCTTACAAATATCACTTTGCAAATTCTACAAAAACAGTCGAAGCGAACGGCTTCTTGAGGGGAAAGCTGTAACTCTGTGAGATGAACTAACAGAACACAAAGCAGTTTCTCAGACAGCTTCTTTCCAGTTTTTAACTTAAGATATTTCCTTTTTCAAAATAGCACTCTATGGGCTTCCAAATATCACTTTCCAAATTCCACATGAACAGCCTTAGCGAAAGGCTTCTTGAGGGGAAACCTGTACCTCTGTGAGATGAATGAACAGAACACAAAGCACTTTCTCAGACAGCTTCTCTCCAGTTTTTACCTGAAGATATATCCTTTCTCACCATCGCCCTCTATGAGATTCCAAATATCACTTTGCAAATTCCACAAGAACAATCTTAGCGAAAGGCTTCGTGAGGGGAAAGCAGTAACTCTGTGACATGAATTAACAGAACACGAAACAGTTTCTCAGAAAGTTTCTTTCTAGTTTTTAACGGAAGATATTTCCTTTTACACCATAGCCCTCTATGGGCTTCCATATATCACTTTGCCAATTCCAGAAGAAGAGTCTTAGCGAAAGGCTTGTGAGGGGAAATCTGTAACTCTGCGATATGAATTAACAGAACACAAAGTAGTTTCTCAGAAAGCTTCTTTCCCGTTTTTAACGGAAGGTATTTCCTTTTTAAAAGTAGCCATCTATGGGCTTACAAATATAACTTTGCAAATTCCACAAGAACAGTCTTAGCAAAAGGCTTCTTGAGGGGATAGCTGTAAATCTATGAGATGAATTAAGAGAACACAAAGCAGTTTCTCAGAAAGCTTCTTTCCAGTTTTTAACGGAAGATATTTCCTTTTTCACCATAGCCCTCTAGGGGTTTCCAAATATAACTTTGCAAATCCCACAAGAACAGTCTTAGCGAAAGGCTACTTGAGGGGAAAGCAGTAACTCTGTGAGATGAATTAACAGAACACAAACCAGTTTCTCTGAAAGTTTCTTTCCATTTTTTAACGGAAAATATATCCTTTTACTCCATAGCCCTCTATGGGCTTCCAAATATCACTTTGCCAATTCCACAAGACCAGTCTTAGCGAAAGGCTCCTTGAGGGAAAATCTGTAACTCTGCGAGATGAATTCACAGAACACAAAGTAGTTTCTCAAAAAGCTTCTTTCCCGTTTTTAACGGAAGATATTTCCTTTTTCGCCATAGCCCTCTATGGGCTTCCAAATAGCACTTTGCAAATTCCACAATTACAGTCTTAGCAAAAGTCTTCTTGAGGGGAAAGCTGTAACTCTGTGACATGAATTAACACAACACAAAGCAGTTTCTCAGACAGCATCTTTCCAGTTTTTAATAGAAGATACTTCCTTTTTCACCATAGTCCTCTATGGGCTTCCAAATATCACCTTGCAAATTCCACAAGAACAGCCTTATCGAAAGACTTCTTGAAGGGAAAGCTGTAGCTCAGAAAGCTTCTTTCCCGTTTTTAACGGAAGATATTTCCTTTTTCACCACTGCCCTCTGCGGGTTTCAAATATCACTTTGCAAATTCCACAAGAACAGTCTTAGCGAAAGGCTTCTTGAGGGGAAAGCTGTAACTCTGTGAGATGAATTAACAGAAAACAAAGCAGTTTCTCAGAAAGCTTCTTTGCAGTTTTTAACGGAAGATATTTACTTTTTCACCATCGCCCTTTAAGGGCTTACAAATATCACATTGAAAATTCCACAAGAACAGTCTTAGCGAAAGGCTTTTGATGGGAAAGCTGTAATTCTGTGAGATGAACTAACAGAACACAAAGCAGTTTCTCAGAAAGTTTCTTTCCAGTTTTTAACGGAAGATATTTCCTTTTTCACCACAGCCCTCTGCGGGTTCCAAATATCACTTTCCAAATTCCACAAGAACTGTCTTAGCGAAAGGCTTCTTGAGGGGAAAGCTGTAACTCTGTGAGATGAATTAACAGAAAACAAAGCAGTTTCTCAGGAAGCTTCTTTCCAGTTTTTAACGGAAGATATTTCCTTTTTCAGCATCGCCCACTAAGGGCTTCCAAATATCACTTTGCAAATTCCACAAGAACAGTCTTAGCGAAAGGATTCTTGATGGGAAAGCTGTAATTCTGTGAGATGAATTAACAGAACACAAAGCAGTTTCTCAGAAAGGTTCTTTCCAGTTTTTAACTGAAGATAATTCGTTTTTCACCATAGCACTCTAAGGGCTTCCGAATATCACTTTGCAAATTCCACAAGAACAGCCCTTGTGAAAAGCTTCTTGAGGGGAAGGCTGTAACTCTCTGAGATGAATTAACAGAACACAAAGCAGTTTCTCAGAAAGCTTCTTTGCAGTTTTTAACGGAAGATATTTCCTTTTTCACCATCGCCCTTTAAGGGCTTACAAATGTCACTTTGCAAATTCCACAAGAATAGTCTTAGCGAAAGGCTTTTGATGGGAAAGCTGTAATTCTGTGAGATGAATTAACAGAACACAAAGCAGTTTCTCAGAAAGCTTCTTTCCAGTTTTTAACTGAAGATAATTCCTTTTTCACCATAGCACTTTAAGGGGTTCCGAATATCACTTTGCAAATTCCACAAGAACAGCCTTAGCGAAAAGCTTCTTGAAGGGAAAGTTGTAACTCCGTGAGCTGAATTAACAGAGCACAAAGCAGTGTCTCAGAAATCTTCTTTACAGTATTTAACGGAAGGTATTTCCTTTTTCACCATAGCCCTCCATGGGCTTCCAAATATCACTTTCTAAATTCCTCAAGAACAGCCTTAGCGAAAGGCCTCTTGAAGGGAAAGGTGTAACTGTGAGATGAATTAACAGAGCACAAAGCAGTTTCTCAGAAAGCTTCTTTCCAGTTTTTAACTGAAAATATTTCCTCTTTCACAAGAGCCCTCTATGGGCTTCCCAATATCACTTTGCCAATTCCACAAGAAGAGCCTTAGCGTAAGTCTTCTTGAAAGGAAAGCTGTAACTCTGTGACATGAATTAACAGAACACAAAGCAGTTTCTCAGAATGCTTCTTTTCAGTTTTTAACTTAGGATATTTGCTTTTTCACCGTAGCCGTCTATTGGCTTCCAAATGTCACTTTGCATATTACACAAGAAGAGACTTAGCGAAAGGTTACTTGAGGGGAATGCTGTAAATCTGTGAGATGAAATAAGAGAACACAAAGCAGTTTCTCAGACAGCTTCTTTCCAGTTTTTAACGGAGGATATTTCCTTTTTCACCACAGCCCACTAAGGGCTTCCAAATATCACTTTGCAAATTCCACAAGAACAGCCTTAGCGAAATTCTTATTGAAGGGAAAGCTGTAACTCTATGAGATGAATTAACGGAACACAAAGCAGTTTCTCTGAATGCTTCTTTTCAGTTTTTACCTTAGAATATTTCCTTTTTCACCATAGTCCTGTATGGGCTTCCAAATATAATTTTCCAAATTCCGCAAGAACAGTCTTAGCGAAAGGCATCTTGAAGGGAAAGCTGTAACTCTGTGAGATGAATTTACAGAACACAAAGCAGTTTCTCAGAAAGATTCTTTCCAGTTTTTAACGGAAGATATTTCCTTTTTTACCATAGCCCTCCATGGACTTGCAAATATCACTTTCCAAATTCCAAAGAACAGTCTTAGCGAAAGGATTCTTGAGGGGAAAGCTGTAACTCTGTGAGATGAATTAACAGAACACATAGCAGTATCTCAGACAGCTTCTTTCCAGTTTTTAACTGAAGATATTTCCTTTTACACCATAACCCTCTATGGGCTTCCAAATATTATTTGCAAATTCCACAAGAACAGCCTTAGCGAAAGGCTTCTTGAAGGGAAAGCTGTAACTCTGTGAGATGAATTAACAGAACACAAAGCAGTTTCTCAGAAAGCTTCTTTCCAGTTTTTAACTTAAGGTATTTCCTTTTTCACCATAGGCCTCTATGGGCTTCCAAATATCACTTTGCAAATTCCACAAGAACAGTCTTAGCGAAAGGCTTCTTGAGGGGAAAGGTGTAACTCAGTGAGATGAAATAACAGAACACAAAGCAGTTTCTCAAACAGCTTCCTTCCAGTATTTAACTGAAGATATTTCCTTTTTCACCACAGCCTTCTAAGGACTTCCAAATATCACTTTGCAAATTCCACAAGATTGGCCTTAGCGATAGGCTTCTTGAGGGGAAAGCTGTAACTCTGTGAGATGAATTCACAGAACACAAAGCAGTTTCTAAGAGAGCTTCTTTCCAGTTTTTAATGGAAGATATTTCCTTTTTCACCGTAGCCCTGTTTGGGCTTCCAAATATCACCTTGTAAATTCCTCAAGAATAGTCTTAGCGAAAGTGCTCTTGAGTGGAACAGAGTGGCTCTGTGAGATGAATTAACAGAGCACAAAGCACTTTCTCAGAAAACTTCATTCTAGTTTTTAACGGAACATATTTCCTTTTTCACCATAGCTCTCTAGGGGCTTCCAAATATCTCTTTGCAAATTCCGCAAGAACAGTCTTTGCGAAAGGCTTCTTGAGAGGAAAGCAGTAACTCTGTGAGATGAATTAACAGAACACAAAGCAGTTTGTCAAAAAGATTCTTTCCAGTTTTTTACGGAAGATATTTCCTTTTTCACCATAGCCCTCTATTGGCTTCCAAATATCACTTTGCGAATTCCCCAAGAACAGCCTTAGCGAAAGGCTTCTTGAAGGGAAAGGTGTAAATCTGTGAGATGAATTCACAGAACACAAAGCAGTTTCTCAGATAGCTTCTTTCCTGTTTTTAACGGAACATATTTCCTTTTTCACCACAGCCCTCTATGGGCTTCCAAATATCACTTTCCAAACTCCACAAGAACAGCGTTAGCGTAAGGCTTCTTGAATGGAAAGCTGTATCTCTGTGAGATGATTTAACAGACCACAAAGCAGTTTCTGAGAAAACTTCTTTCCGGTTTTTAACGGAAGATATTTCCTTTTTCACCATAGCCCTCTAAGGGTTTCCAAATATCACTTTGCAAACTCCCCAAGATCAGTCTTAGCAAAAGGCTTCTTCAGGGGAAAGCTGTAACTCTGTGAGAAGAATTCACAGAACACAAAGCAGTTTCTCAGAAAGCTTCTTTCCAGTTTTCAACGGAAGATATTTCCGTTTTCATCATAGACCTCTAGGGACTTCCAAATATCACTTTGCAAATTCCACAAGGACAGTCTTAGCGAAAGTCTTCTTGAGGGGAAAGCAGTACCTCTGTGAGATGAATTAACAGAACACAAAGCAGTTTCTCAGAAAGATTCTTTCCAGTTTTTAACTGAAGATATTTATTTTTTCACCATAGCCCTTTAAGGGCTTCCAAATATCAATTACCAAATTCCAAAAGAACAGACTTAGTGAAAGGCTTCTTTAAGGGAAACCTATAACTTTGTGAGATGAATTAACAGAATACAAAGCAGTTTCTCAGAAAGCTTCTTTCCAGTTTTTCCGGAAGATATTTCCTTTTTCACCAGAGCCCTCTATGGGCTTCCAAATATCACTTTGCAAATTCCACAAGAACAGTCTTAGCGAAAGGCTTCTTGAGGGGAAAGCTGTAACTCTGTGAGATGAATTAACAGAAAACAAAGCAGTTTCTCAGAAAGCTTCTTTGCAGTTTTTAACGGAAGATATTTACTTTTTCACCATCGCCCTTTAAGGGCTTACAAATATCACATTGAAAATTCCACAAGAACAGTCTTAGCGAAAGGCTTTTGATGGGAAAGCTGTAATTCTGTGAGATGAACTAACAGAACACAAAGCAGTTTCTCAGAAAGTTTCTTTCCAGTTTTTAACGGAAGATATTTCCTTTTTCACCACAGCCCTCTGCGGGTTCCAAATATCACTTTCCAAATTCCACAAGAACTGTCTTAGCGAAAGGCTTCTTGAGGGGAAAGCTGTAACTCTGTGAGATGAATTAACAGAAAACAAAGCAGTTTCTCAGGAAGCTTCTTTCCAGTTTTTAACGGAAGATATTTCCTTTTTCAGCATCGCCCACTAAGGGCTTCCAAATATCACTTTGCAAATTCCACAAGAACAGTCTTAGCGAAAGGATTCTTGATGGGAAAGCTGTAATTCTGTGAGATGAATTAACAGAACACAAAGCAGTTTCTCAGAAAGGTTCTTTCCAGTTTTTAACTGAAGATAATTCGTTTTTCACCATAGCACTCTAAGGGCTTCCGAATATCACTTTGCAAATTCCACAAGAACAGCCCTTGTGAAAAGCTTCTTGAGGGGAAGGCTGTAACTCTCTGAGATGAATTAACAGAACACAAAGCAGTTTCTCAGAAAGCTTCTTTGCAGTTTTTAACGGAAGATATTTCCTTTTTCACCATCGCCCTTTAAGGGCTTACAAATGTCACTTTGCAAATTCCACAAGAATAGTCTTAGCGAAAGGCTTTTGATGGGAAAGCTGTAATTCTGTGAGATGAATTAACAGAACACAAAGCAGTTTCTCAGAAAGCTTCTTTCCAGTTTTTAACTGAAGATAATTCCTTTTTCACCATAGCACTTTAAGGGGTTCCGAATATCACTTTGCAAATTCCACAAGAACAGCCTTAGCGAAAAGCTTCTTGAAGGGAAAGTTGTAACTCCGTGAGCTGAATTAACAGAGCACAAAGCAGTGTCTCAGAAATCTTCTTTACAGTATTTAACGGAAGGTATTTCCTTTTTCACCATAGCCCTCCATGGGCTTCCAAATATCACTTTCTAAATTCCTCAAGAACAGCCTTAGCGAAAGGCCTCTTGAAGGGAAAGGTGTAACTGTGAGATGAATTAACAGAGCACAAAGCAGTTTCTCAGAAAGCTTCTTTCCAGTTTTTAACTGAAAATATTTCCTCTTTCACAAGAGCCCTCTATGGGCTTCCCAATATCACTTTGCCAATTCCACAAGAAGAGCCTTAGCGTAAGTCTTCTTGAAAGGAAAGCTGTAACTCTGTGACATGAATTAACAGAACACAAAGCAGTTTCTCAGAATGCTTCTTTTCAGTTTTTAACTTAGGATATTTGCTTTTTCACCGTAGCCGTCTATTGGCTTCCAAATGTCACTTTGCATATTACACAAGAAGAGACTTAGCGAAAGGTTACTTGAGGGGAATGCTGTAAATCTGTGAGATGAAATAAGAGAACACAAAGCAGTTTCTCAGACAGCTTCTTTCCAGTTTTTAACGGAGGATATTTCCTTTTTCACCACAGCCCACTAAGGGCTTCCAAATATCACTTTGCAAATTCCACAAGAACAGCCTTAGCGAAATTCTTATTGAAGGGAAAGCTGTAACTCTATGAGATGAATTAACGGAACACAAAGCAGTTTCTCTGAATGCTTCTTTTCAGTTTTTACCTTAGAATATTTCCTTTTTCACCATAGTCCTGTATGGGCTTCCAAATATAATTTTCCAAATTCCGCAAGAACAGTCTTAGCGAAAGGCATCTTGAAGGGAAAGCTGTAACTCTGTGAGATGAATTTACAGAACACAAAGCAGTTTCTCAGAAAGATTCTTTCCAGTTTTTAACGGAAGATATTTCCTTTTTTACCATAGCCCTCCATGGACTTGCAAATATCACTTTCCAAATTCCAAAGAACAGTCTTAGCGAAAGGATTCTTGAGGGGAAAGCTGTAACTCTGTGAGATGAATTAACAGAACACATAGCAGTATCTCAGACAGCTTCTTTCCAGTTTTTAACTGAAGATATTTCCTTTTACACCATAACCCTCTATGGGCTTCCAAATATTATTTGCAAATTCCACAAGAACAGCCTTAGCGAAAGGCTTCTTGAAGGGAAAGCTGTAACTCTGTGAGATGAATTAACAGAACACAAAGCAGTTTCTCAGAAAGCTTCTTTCCAGTTTTTAACTTAAGGTATTTCCTTTTTCACCATAGGCCTCTATGGGCTTCCAAATATCACTTTGCAAATTCCACAAGAACAGTCTTAGCGAAAGGCTTCTTGAGGGGAAAGGTGTAACTCAGTGAGATGAAATAACAGAACACAAAGCAGTTTCTCAAACAGCTTCCTTCCAGTATTTAACTGAAGATATTTCCTTTTTCACCACAGCCTTCTAAGGACTTCCAAATATCACTTTGCAAATTCCACAAGATTGGCCTTAGCGATAGGCTTCTTGAGGGGAAAGCTGTAACTCTGTGAGATGAATTCACAGAACACAAAGCAGTTTCTAAGAGAGCTTCTTTCCAGTTTTTAATGGAAGATATTTCCTTTTTCACCGTAGCCCTGTTTGGGCTTCCAAATATCACCTTGTAAATTCCTCAAGAATAGTCTTAGCGAAAGTGCTCTTGAGTGGAACAGAGTGGCTCTGTGAGATGAATTAACAGAGCACAAAGCACTTTCTCAGAAAACTTCATTCTAGTTTTTAACGGAACATATTTCCTTTTTCACCATAGCTCTCTAGGGGCTTCCAAATATCTCTTTGCAAATTCCGCAAGAACAGTCTTTGCGAAAGGCTTCTTGAGAGGAAAGCAGTAACTCTGTGAGATGAATTAACAGAACACAAAGCAGTTTGTCAAAAAGATTCTTTCCAGTTTTTTACGGAAGATATTTCCTTTTTCACCATAGCCCTCTATTGGCTTCCAAATATCACTTTGCGAATTCCCCAAGAACAGCCTTAGCGAAAGGCTTCTTGAAGGGAAAGGTGTAAATCTGTGAGATGAATTCACAGAACACAAAGCAGTTTCTCAGATAGCTTCTTTCCTGTTTTTAACGGAACATATTTCCTTTTTCACCACAGCCCTCTATGGGCTTCCAAATATCACTTTCCAAACTCCACAAGAACAGCGTTAGCGTAAGGCTTCTTGAATGGAAAGCTGTATCTCTGTGAGATGATTTAACAGACCACAAAGCAGTTTCTGAGAAAACTTCTTTCCGGTTTTTAACGGAAGATATTTCCTTTTTCACCATAGCCCTCTAAGGGTTTCCAAATATCACTTTGCAAACTCCCCAAGATCAGTCTTAGCAAAAGGCTTCTTCAGGGGAAAGCTGTAACTCTGTGAGAAGAATTCACAGAACACAAAGCAGTTTCTCAGAAAGCTTCTTTCCAGTTTTCAACGGAAGATATTTCCGTTTTCATCATAGACCTCTAGGGACTTCCAAATATCACTTTGCAAATTCCACAAGGACAGTCTTAGCGAAAGTCTTCTTGAGGGGAAAGCAGTACCTCTGTGAGATGAATTAACAGAACACAAAGCAGTTTCTCAGAAAGATTCTTTCCAGTTTTTAACTGAAGATATTTATTTTTTCACCATAGCCCTTTAAGGGCTTCCAAATATCAATTACCAAATTCCAAAAGAACAGACTTAGTGAAAGGCTTCTTTAAGGGAAACCTATAACTTTGTGAGATGAATTAACAGAATACAAAGCAGTTTCTCAGAAAGCTTCTTTCCAGTTTTTCCGGAAGATATTTCCTTTTTCACCAGAGCCCTCTATGGGCTTCCAAATATCACTTTGCAAATTCTACAAGAAGAGCCTTAGATAAAGGCTTCTTGAAGGGAAAGATGTAACTCTGTGAGATGAATAAACAGAACACAAAGCAGTTTCTCCGAATGTTTCTTTTCAGTTTTTAACTGAGGATATTTTCTTTTTCACCGTAGGCCTCTACGGACTTCTAAATATCACTTTGCAAATTCCCCAAGAACAGTCTTAGCGAAAGGCTTCTTGATGGGAAAGCTGTAATTCTGTGAGATGAATTAACAGAACACAAAGCAGTTTCTCAGAAAGTTTCTTTCCAGTTTTTAACTGGAGATATTTCCTTTTTCACCATAGCACTTTAAGGGCTTCCGAATATCACTTTGAAAATTCCACAAGAACAGCCTTAGCGAAAAGTTTCTTGAGGGGAAAGCTGTAACTCTGTGAGATGAATTACCAGAACACAAAGCAGTTTCTCAGACAGCTTCTCTCCTGTTTTTAACTGGAGATATTTTCTTTTTTACCATAGCCCTTTATGGGCTTCCAAGTATCATTTTCCAAATTCCACAAGAACAGCCTTAGCGAAACGCTTCTTGAAGGGAAAGCTGTAACTCTATAAGATGAATTAAGAGAACACAAAGTAGTTTCTCAGAAAGCTTCTTTCCAGTTTTTAACGGAAGATATTTCTTTTTCACCATAGCCCTCTAGGGGCTTCCACATATCACTTTGCAAATTTCACAACAAAAGCCTTAGTGAAAGGCTTCTTGAGGGGAAAGCTGTAACTCTGTGAGATGAATTAACAGAACACAAAGCAGTTTCTCAGAATGCTTCTTTTAAGTTTTTATCTTAGGATATTTCCTTTTTCACCATAGTCCTCTAAGGTCTTCCAAATATCACTTTGCAAATTCCACAAGAACAGCCTTACCACGCGACTTCATGAGGGGAAAGCTGTAACTCTGTGAGTAGAATTAAGAGAACACAAAAATGTTTCTCAGTAAGCTTCTTTACAGTTTCTAAAGGAAGATATTTCCTTTTTCACCATAGCCCTCTAGGGGCTTCCAAATAACACTTTCCAAATTCCACAAGAACAACCTTAGCGAAAGGCTTCTTGAATGGAAAGCTGTAACTCTGTGAGATGAATTAAGATAACACAAACAGTTTCTAAGAAAGCTTCTTTCCAGTTTTTTACGAAAGATATTTTCTTTTTCACCATAGCCCTCTATGGGCTTCCAAATATCTCTTTGCAAATTCCACAAATACAGTCTTAGCAAAAGGCTACTTGAGGGGAAAACTGTAACTCTGTGGGTTGAATTAACAGAACACAAAGCCGTTTTTCACAAAGATTCCTTCCAGTTTTTAACGGAAGATAATTCGTTTTTCACCATAGCCCTCTATGGTCTTCGAAATATCACTTTGCAAATTGCACAAGAAAATTCTTAGCGATAGGATTCTTGAGGGGAAAGCAGTAACTCTGTGAGATGAATTAAGAGAACACAAAGCAGTTTCTCAGAATGCTTCTTTCCAGTTTTTAACAGAAGATATTTCTTTTTCGCCATAGCCTTCTGTGGGCTTCAAATATCACTTTGCAAATTCCACAAGAACAGTCTTTGCGAAAGGCTTCTTGAAGGGAAAGCTGTAACTCTGTGAGAGGAATTAACAGGACACAAAGCAGTTTCTCAGAAAGCTTCTTTCCAGTTTTTTACGAAAGATATTTCCTTTTTCTCCATAGCCCTCCATGGGCTTCCAAATATCTCTTTGCAAATTCCATAAATACAGTCTTAGCAAAAGGCTTCTTGAGGGGAAAGCTGTAACTCTGTGAGATCAATTAACAGAACACAAAGCAGTTTCTCAGAAAGCTTCTTTCCAGTTTTTAAAGGAAGATATTTCCTTTTTCACCGTAGCCCTCTATGGGCTTCCAAATATCACTTTGCCAATTCCACAAGAACAGCCTTAGAGAAAGGCTTCTTGAAGGGAAAGCTGTAGCTCTGTGACAACCATTAACAGAGCACAAAGCAGTTTCTCAGAAAGCTTCTTTTCAGTTTTTAACTTAGGATATTTCCTTTTTCACTGAAGCCCTCTATGGGCTTCCAAATATCACTTTGAAAATTCCACAAGAACAGTCTTAGCGAAAGGCTTCTGGACTGGAAAGCTGTAAATCTGTGAGATGAATTAAAAGAACACAAAACAGTTTCTCAGAAAGCTTATTTCCAGTTTTTAACGGAAGATATTTCTTTCTTCACCATAGCCCTCTATGGGCTTTAAATTTCATTTTGCAAATTCCACAAGAACAGTCCTCTTAAAACGCTTCTTGAGGGGAAAGCAGTAACTCTGAGAGATGAATTAACAGAACACAAACTAGTTTCTCAGAAAGTTTCTTTCCAGATTTTAACGGAAGATATTTCCTTTTTCACCGTAGCCCTCTATGGGCTTCCAAATATCACTTTGCCAATTCCACAAGAACAGTCTTAGCGAAAGGCTTCTTGTGTGGAAAGCTGTAACACTATGAGATGAATTAACAGAACACAAAGTAGATTCAAAGAAAGCTTCTTTCCAGTTTTTAAAGGAAGATATTTACTTTTTCACCATAGCCCTCTATGGGATTCCTAATATCACTTTGCATATTCCACAAGAATAGTCTCAGCGAAAGGCTTCTTGATGGGAACACAAAACTCTTTGAGATGAATTAACAGAACATAAAGCAGTTTCTCAGAAACCTTCTTTCCCGTTTTTAGCGGAAGATATTTCCATTTTCACCATAGACCTCTATGGGCTTCCAAATATCACATTCCAAACACCACAATAACAGCCTTAGCGAAAGGCTTCTTGAAGGAAAAGCTGTAACTCTGTGTAATGAATTAACAGAACACAAAGCCGTTTCTCAGAAAGCTTCTTTCCAGTTTTTAACGGAAGAGAATTCCTTTTTCACCGTAGCCCTCTCTGGGCTTCCAAATATCACTTTGCAAATCCCACAAGAACAGTCTTAGCGAAAAGATTCTTGAGGGGAAAGCAGTAACTCTATGAGATGAATTAACAGAACACAAAGCAGTTTCTCAGAAAGATTCTTTCCAGTTTTTAACTGAAGATATTTATTTTTTCACTATAGCCCTCGAAGGGCTTCCAAATACCACTATCCAAATTCCACCAGAATAGCCTTAGCGAAAGGCTTCTTGAAGGGAAACCTGTAACTCAGTGAGATGAATTACCAGAATACAAAGCTGTTTCTCAGAAAGCTTCTTCTAGTATTTCCGGAAGATTTTTCCTTTTTCACCATAGCCCTCTAGGGGCTTCCAAATATCACTTTGCAAATTCCACAAGAACAGTCTTAGCGAAAGGCTCTTCAGGGGACAGCTGTAACTCTGTGAGGTGAATTAACAGAACACAAAGTAGTTTCTTAGACAGCTTCTTTCCAGATTTTAACTGAAGATATTTCCTTTTTCACCGTAGCCCTCTATGGGCTTCCAAATATCACTTTAGAAATTCCACAAGAACAGCCCTAGCAAAAGGCTTTTTGAAGGAAAAGCTGTAACTCTGTGAAGTGAATTAACAGAACACAAAGCAGTTTCACAGAAAGCTTCTTTCCAGTTTTTAACAAAAGATATTTAATTTTCACCATAGCCCTCTATGTGCTTCCATATATCACTTTGCAAATTCCAAAAGGACAGACTTAGCGGAAGGTTTCTTGACGGGAAAGCTGTAACTCTGTTAGATGAATTAACAGAACACAAAGCATTTTCCTAGAAAGCTACTTTCCATTTTTTAACTGAACATATTTCCTTTTCACCATAGCCCACTACGGGCTTCCATATATCACTTTTTCAATTTTACAAGAACAGCCTTAGCGGAAGGCTTCTTTAAGGAAAGCTGTAACTCTGGGAGATGAATTAACAGAAAACAAAGCAGTTTCTCAGAAGGCTTCTTTCCAGTTTTTTACGGAAGATATTTCCTTTTTCACCATAGTAATCTATGGGCTTCCAAATATCACTTTGCTAATTTCATAGGAACAGCCTTAGGGAAAGGCTTCTTGAAGGGAAAGTTGTAACTCCGTGAGATGAATTAACAGAGCAGAAAGCAGTGTCTCAGAAATCTTCTTTACAGTATTTAACGGAAGGTATTCCCTTTTTCACCATAGCCCTCCATGGGCTTCCAAATATCACTTTCTAAATTCCTCAAGAACAGCCTTAGCGAAAGGCCTCTTGAAGGGAAAGGTGTAACTCTGTGAGATGAATTAACAGAGCACAAAGCAGTTTCTCAGAAAGCTTCTTTCCAGTTTTTAACTGAAAATATTTCCTCTTTCACAAGAGCCCTCTATGGGCTTCCAAATATCACTTTGCCAATTCCACAAGAAGAGCCTTAGCGTAAGTCTTCTTGAAGGGAAAGCTGTAACACTGTGACATGAATTAACAGAACACAAAGCAGTTTCTCAGAATGCTTCTTTTCAGTTTTTAACTTAGGATATTTCCTTTTTCAACGTAGCCCTCTATTGGCTTCCAAATGTCACCTTGCATATTCCACAAGAACAGTCTTAGCGAAAGGTTTCTTGAGGGGAATGCTGTAAATCTGTGAGATGAAATAAGAGAACACAAAGCAGTTTCTCAGACAGCTTCTTTCCAGTTTTTAACGGAGGATATTTCCTTTTTCACCACAGCCAACTAAGGGCTTCCAAATATCACTTTGCAAATTCCACAAGAACAGCCTTAGCGAAATTCTTATTGAAGGGAAAGCTGTAATTCTGTGAGATGAATTAACGGAACACAAAGCAGTTTCTCCGAATGCTTCTTTTCAGTTTTTACCTTAGGATATTTCCTTTTTCACCATAATCCTGTATGGGCTTCCAAATATAACTTTCCAAATTCCGCAAGAACAGCCTTAGCGAAAGGCATCTTGAAGGGAAAGCTGTAACTCTGTGAGATGAATTTACAGAACACAAAGCAGTTTCTCAGAAAGATTCTTTCCAGTTTTTAACGGAAGATATTTCCTTTTTTACCATAGCCCTCTATGGACATGCAACTATCACTTTCCAAATTCCACAAGAACAGTCTTAGCGAAAGGATTCTTGAGGGGAAAGCTGTAACTCTGTGCGATGAATTAACAGAACACATAGCAGTATCTCAGACAGCTTCTTTCCAGTTTTTAACTGAAGATATTTCCTTTTCACCATAACCCTCTATGGGCTTCCAAATATTACTTTGCAAATTCCACAAAAACAGCCTTAGCGAAAGGCTTCTTGAAGGGAATGCTGTAACTCTGTGAGATGAATTAACAGAACACAAAGCAGTTTCTCAGAAAGCTTCTTTCCAGTTTTTAACTTAAGGTATTTCCTTTTTCACCGTAGGCCTCTATGGGCTTCCAAATATCACTTTGCAAATTCCACAAGAACAGTCTTAGCGAAAGGCTTCTTGAGGGGAAAGGTGTAACTCAGTGAGATGAAATAACAGAACACAAAGCAGTTTCTCAAACAGCTTCCTTCCAGTATTTAACTGAAGATATTTCCTTTTTCACCACAGCCCTCTAAGGGCTTCCAAATATCACTTTGCAAATTCCACAAGATTGGCCTTAGCGATAGGCTTCTTGAGGGGCAAGCTGTAACTCTGTGAGATGCATTCACAGAACACAAAGCAGTTTCTAAGAGAGCTTCTTTCCAGTTTTCAACGGAAGATATTTCCTTTTTCACCGTAGCCCTGTATGGGCTTCCAAATATCACCTTGTAAATTCCTCAAGAATAGTCTTAGCGACAGTGCTCTTGAGGGGAACAGAGTGGCTCTGTGAGATGAATTAACAGAGCACAAAGCACTTTCTCAGGAAACTTCATTCTAGTTTTTAACGGAACATATTTCCTTTTTCACCATAGCTCTCTAGGGGCTTCCAAATATCTCTTTGCAAATTCCGCAAGAACAGTCTTTGCGAAAGGCTTCTTGAGAGGAAAGCAGTAACTCTGTGAGATGAATTAACAGAACACAAAGCAGTTTGTCAAAAAGGTTCTTTCCAGTTTTTTACGGAAGATATTTCCTTTTTCACCATAGCCCTCTATTGGCTTCCAAATATCACTTTGCGAATTCCACAAGAACAGCCTTAGCGAAAGGCTTCTTGAAGGGAAAGGTGTAAATCTGTGAGATGAATTCACAGAACACAAAGCAGTTTCTCAGATAGCTTCTTTCCTGTTTTTAACGGAACATATTTCCTTTTTCACCACAGCCCTCTATGGGCTTCCAAATATCACTTTCCAAACTCCACAAGAACAGCGTTAACGTAAGGCTTCTTGCATGGAAAGCTGTATCTCTGTGAGATGATTTAACAGAACACAAAGCAGTTTCTGAGAAAACTTCTTTCCGGTTTTTAACGGAAGATATTTCCTTTTTCACCATAGCCCTCTAAGGGTTTCCAAATATCACTTTGCAAACTCCCCAAAATCAGTCTTAGCAAAAGGCTTCTTCAGGGGAAAGCTGTAACTCTGTAAGAAGAATTCACAGAACACAAAGCAGTTTCTCAGAAAGCTTCTTTCCAGTTTTACACGGAAGATATTTCCGTTTTCACCATAGCCCTTTAGGGACTTCCAAATATCACTTTGCAAATTCCACAAGAACAATCTTAGCGAAAGGCTTCTTGAGGGGAAAGCAGTAACTCTGTGAGATGAATTAACAGAACACAAAGCAGTTTCTCAGAAAGACTCTTTCCAGTTTTTAATTGAAGATATTTATTTTTTCACCATAGCCCTTTAAGGGCTTCCAAATATCAGTTACCAAATTCCAAAAGAACAGCCTTAGTGAAAGGCTTCTTGAAGGGAAACCTATAACTTTGTGAGATGAATTAACAGAATACAAAGCAGTTTCTCAGAAAGCTTCTTTCTAGTTTTTCCGGAAGATATTTCCTTTTTCCCCAGAGCCCTCTATGGGCTTCCAAATATCACTTTGCAAATTCCACAAGAAGAGCCTTAGATAAAGGCTTCCTGAAGGGAAAGCTGTAACTCTGTGAGATGAATAAACAGAACACAAAGCAGTTTCTCCGAATGTTTCTTTTCAGTTTTTAACTTAGGATATATCCTTTTTCACCGTAGCCCTCTATGGACTTCTAAATATCACTTTGCAAATTCCATAAAAACAGTCTTAGCGAAAGGCTTCTTGAGGGCAAAGCTGTAACTCAGGGAGATACATTAACAGAACACAAAGCAGTTTCTCAGAAAGCTTCTTTCCAGTTTTTAATGGAAGATATTTCGTTTTTCAAGGTAGCCCTCTATGGGCTTCCAAATAGCACTTTACAAATTCCACAAGAACAGCCTTAGCGAAAGGCTTTTTGAAGGGAAAGCTGTAACGCTGTGAGATGAATTAACAGAACTCAAAGCAGTTTCTCAGAAAGCTTCTTTCCAGTTTTTAACGGAAGCTATTTCCTTTTTCATCATAGCCCTCCATGGGCTTCCAAACATCACTTTGCAAATTACAAAAGAACAGTCTTAGCGAAAGGTTTCTTGAGGGGAAAGGTGTAACTCTGTGAGATGAATTAGCAGACCACAAAGCTGTTTCTCAGACAGCCTCTTTCTAGTGTTTAACAGAAGATATTTCCTTTTTCACCATAGCCCTCTATGGCCTTCCAAATATCATTTTGCAAATTCCACAAGAACAGCCTTAGCGAAAGGCTTCTTGAGGGGAAAGCTGTAACTCCGTGAGATTAATTAACAGAACACAAAGCAGTGTCTCAGAAAGCTTCTTTCCAGTTTTTAAATGAAGATATTTCCTTTTTCACCATAGCCCTCTATGGGATTCCAAATATCTCTTTGAAAATTCCACGAGAACAGTCTTCCCGAAAGGATTCCTGAGGGGAAACTGTAACTCTGTGAGATGAATTAACAGAACACAAACAGTTTCTCAGACAGCTTCTTTCCAGTTTTTAACTGAAGATATTTCTTTTATCACCATAGCCCTCTGTGGGCTTCCAAATATCACTTTTTAAATTCCACAAGAACAGCCTTAGCGAAAGTCTTCTTGAAGGGAAAGCTGTAACACTGTGAGTTGAATTAAGAGAACACAAAACAGTTTCTCAGAAAGTTTCTTTCCAGTTTTTAAAGGAAGATATTTCCTTTTTCACCATAGCCCTCTGTGGGCTTCAAAATATCACTTTCTAAATTCCACAAGAACAGCCTTAGCGAAAGTCTGCTTGAAGGAAAAGCTTTAACTCTGTGAGATGAATTAACAGAACACAAAGTAGTTTCTCAGAAACCTTCTTTCCAGTTTTTAATGGATGATATTTCCTTTTTCAGCATAGCCCTCTATGGGTTTCCAAATATCACTTTGAAAATTCCAGAAGAACAGTCTTAGCGAAAGGCTTCTTGAGGGGAAAGCTGTAACTCTGTGAGATGAATTAACAGAACACAAATCACTTTCTCAGAAAGCTTCTTTCTAGTTTTTAACGGAAGATATTGCCTTTTTCACCCTAGCCCTCTAAAGGCTTCCAAATATCACTTTCCAATTCCACAAGAACAGTCTTAGCGAAAGAGTTCTTGAAGGGAAAGCTGTAACTCTGTGACATGAATTAACAGAACACAAAGCAGTTTCTCAGAATGCTTCTTTTCAGTTGTTAACTTAGGATATTTTCTTTTTAACCGTAGCCCTCTATGGGCTTCCAAATATCTCTTTTCAAGTTCCAAAAGAACAGTCTTATCGAAAGGCTTCTTGAAGGGAAAGCTGTAACTCTGTGAGATGAATTAACAGAGCACAAAGCTGTTTCTGAGAATGCTTCTTTTCAGTTTTTATCTTAGGATATTTCCTTTTTCACCACAGCTCTCTATAGGCTTCCAAATATCACCTTGCAAATTCCAAAAGAACAGTCTTAGCGAAAGGCTTCTTGAAGGGAAAGCTGTAACTCTGTGAGATGAATTAACAGAGCACAAAGCTGTTTCTGAGAATGCTTCTTTTCAGTTTTTATCTTAGGATATTTCCTTTTTCACCCCAGCTCTCTATAGGCTTCCAAATATCACCTTGCAAATTCCAAAAGAACAGTCTTAGCAAAAGTCTTCATGAGGGGAAACCTGTAACTCCGTGAGAAGAATTAACAGAACACAAAGCAATTTGTCAGAAAGCTTCTTTCCAGTTTTTAACGGAAGATATTTCGTTTTTCACCATAGCCCTCTAGTGGCTTCCAAATATCACTGCGCAAATTCCAGAAGAACAGTCTTAGCGAAAGGATTCTTGAGGGGAACGCAGTAACTCTGTGAGATGAATGAAGAGAACACAAAGCAGTTTCTCAGAAAGCTTCTTTCCAGTATTTTACGGAAGATATTTCCTTTTTCACAATAGCCATCTATGGGCTTCCAAATATCACTTTGCAAATTCCACAAAAACCGTCTTAGCGAAAGGCTTCTGGAGTGGAAAGCTGTAACTCCTTGAAATGAATTAACAGAACACAAAGAAGTTTCTCAGAAAGTTTCTTTCCAATTTTTTTACGGAAGATATTTCCTTTTTCACCGTAGCCCTCTTCGGGATTCCAAATATCACTTCGTAAATTCCACAAGAACAGTCTTAGCGAAAGGCTTCTTGAAGGGAAAGGTGTAACTCTGTGAGATGAATTAACAGAACACCAAGCAGTTTCTCAGAAAACTTTTTATCGATTTTTAACGGAAGATATTTCTATTTCAACCTAGCTCTCTAGGGGCTTCCAAATATCACTTTGCAAATTCCACAAGAACAGTCTTTGCGAAGGGCTTCTTGGGGGGAAGGCAGTAACTCTGTGAGATGAATTAACAGAACACAAAGCGGTTTCTCAAAAAGCTTCTTTCCAGTATTTAACTGATGTTTTTTCCTTTTTGACCACAGCCCTCTATGGGCTTCCAATATCACTTTCCAAACACCACAAGAACAGCCATAGCGAAAGGCTTCTTGAAGGGAAAGCTGTAACTCTGAGAGATGAATTAACAGAACACAAAGCAGTCTCTCAGAAATCTTCTTTCCAGTTTTTAACTGAAGGTATTTCCTTTTTCATCATGGCCGTTTATGGGCTTCCAAATATCACTTTGCAAATTCCACAAGAAGAGAGTTAGCAAAAGGTTTCTTGAAGGGAAAGCTGTAACTCCGTGACATGAATTAACAGAACACAATGCAGTTTCCCAGAAAGCTTCTTTTCAGTTTTTATCTTAGGATATTTCCTTTTTCACCATAGCCCTCTATGAGTTTCCATATATCACGTTGTAAATTCCACACACCAGTCTTAGCGAAAGGCTTCTTGAGGAAAAGCTGTAACTGTCTGATATGAATTTAAAAAAACACATAGCAGTTTTTTAGAAATATTCTTTCCAGTTTTTAACGGAAGATATATCCTTTTCCACCATAGACCTTTATGGGCTTCCAAATATCATTTTGCAAATTCCACAAGAACAGTCTTAGAGAAAAGTTTCTTAAGGGAAAAGCTGTAACTCTGTGAGATGAATTAACAGAACACAAAGCAGTTTCTCAGTAAGAGTCCTTTGGGTTTTTATTTTGAGATATTTACTTTTTCACCATTGCTCTGTATGGGCTTCCAAATATCACTTTGCAAAATTCCAAAAGAACAGACTTAGGGAAAGGCTTCTTGAGGGGAAAGCAGCAACTCTGTGAGATGAAATAACGGAACACAAAGCAGTCTCTCAGAAATCTTCTTTCCAGTTTTTAACGGAAGATATTTCCTTTTTCACTTTAGCCCTCTGTGGGCTTCCAAATATCACTTTGCAAATTCCCCAAGAAAAGTCTTAGCGAAAGGATTCTTGACGAGAAAGCTCTAACTCTGTGCGACGAATTAACAGAACACAAAACTGTTTCTCAGAAAGCTTCTTTCCAGTTTTTAAAGGAAAATATTTCATTTTTCACCGTAGCCCTCTATGGGCTTCCAAATATCACGTTGCAAATTCCACAAGAACAACCTCAGGGAAAGGCTTCTTGAGGGGAAAGCTCTAACTCTGTGAGATGAATTAACAGAACACAAAGCAGTTTCTCAGGAAGCTTCTTTTCAGTATTTAACGGAGGATATTTCCTTTTTCACTTTAGCCCTCTATGGGCTTCCAAATATCAGTTTGCAAATTTCACAAAAACTGTCTTAGCGAACGTCTTCTTGAAGGGAAAGCTGTAACTCTGTGAGATGAACTAACAGAACACAAAAGAGTTTCCAGAAAGCTTCTTTTCGGTTTTCATCGTAGGATATTTCCATTTTCACCTTAGCCCTCGATGGGCTTCCAAATATCACTTTACAAATTCCACAAGAACAGTCTTAGCGAAAGGCTTCTTGGAGGGAAAGCTGTAACTCTGTGAGATGAATTAACAGAAGACAAAGCAGTTTCTCAGAAAATTTCTTTTCGGTTTTCATCTTAGGATATTTCCATTTGCACCACAGCTCTCTATGGGCTTCCAAATATCACATTGCCAATTCCAAAAGAAGAGTCTTTGCGAAAGGCTTCTTAAACGGAAAGCTGTAGGCCTCTGAGATGAATTAACAGAACCGAAAGCAGTTCCTCAGAAAGCTTTTTTTCAGTTTTTATCTTAGGATATTTCCTTTTTCACCATAGCCCCCTAAGGGCTTCCAATTATCACTTTGCAAATTCCACGAGAACAGTCTTAGCGAAAGGCTTCTTGAGGAGAAAGCTGTAACTCTGTGAGATGAATTAACGGAACCCAAAGGGGCTTCTGAGAAAGATTCTTTCCAGTTTTTAACGGAAGATATTTCCTTTTTCAACATAGCCCTCTATGGCATTCCAAATATCACTATGCAAATTCCACAAGAACAGTCTTAGGGTTAGGCTTCTTGAGGGGAAAGCTGTCACTCTGTGCGATGAATTAACAGAACACAAAGCAGTTTCTCAGAAAGCTTCTTTTCTGTTTTTATCTTAGCATAATTCCATTTTCACCATAGCCCTCTATGGGCTGCGAAATATCACTTTGCAAATTCCACAAGAACAGTGTTAGCGAAAGGCTTCTTGATTGGAAAGATGTAACTATGTGAGATAAATTAACAGAACACAAATCCGTTTCTCAGAAAGCTTCATTCAGTTTTTACCTTAGGATATTTCCTTTTTCACCATAGCCCTCTATGGGCTCCAAATGTCACTTCGCAAATTCCACAAGAACAGCCTTACCGAAAGGCTTCTTAAGGGGAAAGCTGTAACTCTGTGAGATGAATTAACAGAACACAAAGCAGTTTCTCAGAAATCTTCTTTCCGGTTTTTAACGGAAGATAATTCCTTTTTCACCATAGCCCTCTATGGGCTTCCAAATATCACCTTGCAAATTCCACAGCAACAGTCTTAGTGAATGGCTTCTTGAAAAAAGAGCTATAACTCTGTTAGATAAATTAAGAGAACACAATGCAGTTTCTCAGACAGCTTCCTTTCGGTTTTTATCTTAGCATATTTTCTTTTTCGCCATAACCCTGTATGGTCTTCCAATATCACTTTGCAAATTCCACAAAAACAGTCTCAGTGAACGGTTTCTTCAGAGGAAAGCTGTACCTCTGTGAGATGAATTAACAGAACACAAAGTAGTTTCTCAGAAACCTTCTTTTCAGTTTTTAACAGAAGATATTTCCTTTTTCACCATAGCCCTCTATGGTCTTCGAAATATCACTTTGCAAATTCCACAAGAACCGTCTTAGCGAAAGGCTTCTTGAGGGGAAAGCTGTAGCTGTATGAGATGAATTAACAGAACACAAAGCAGTTTCTCAGAAAGTTTCTTTTCAGTTTCTGTCTTAGGATATTTCCTTTTTCACCATAGCCCTCTTTGGGCTTCCAAATATCACTTTGCAAATTCCAGAAGAACAGTCTTAGCGAAAAGCTTCTTGAGGAGAAAGCTGTAACTCTGTGAGATGAATTAACAGAACACAATGCAGTTTCTTAGAAGGCTTCTTTTCATTTTTTATCTTAGGATATTTCATTTTGCACCATAGCCCTCTATCGGCTTACAAATATCGCTTGGCAAATTCCACAAGAACTGTCTTAGCGAAAGGCTTCTTGAGGGCAAAGCTTTAACTCTGTGAGATGAATTAACGGAAGACAGAGCTGTTTCTCAGAAAGCTTTATTCCAATTTTTAACTGAAGATGTTTCATTTTTCACCATAACCCACTATGGGCTTCCAAATATCACTTTGCAAATTCCACAAGAACAGTCTTAGCGAAAGACTTCTTGAGGAGAAAGCTGTAGCTCTGTGACATGAATTAACAGAACACAAAGCAGTTTCTCAGAAAGATTCTTTCCAGTTTTTAACGGAAAATATTTACTTTTTAACCATAGCCCACTATGGACTTCTAAATATCACTTTGCAAATTCCACAAGAACAGTCTTAGCGAAAGGCTTCTGGAGGAGAAAGCTGTAATTCTGTGAGATGAATTAACAGAACACAAAGCAGTTTCTCAGAAAGCTTCTTTCCAGTTTTTAACGGAAGATATTTCCTTTTTCGCCATAGCCCTCTATGGGCTTCCAAATATGGCTTTGAAAATTCCACAGGAACCGTCTTACTGATAGGCTTCTTGAGGGGAACCGTATAACTCTGTGAGATTAATTAAGAGAACACAATGCAGTTTCTGAGAAAGCTTCTTTTCGGTTTTTATCTTAGGATATTTCCTTTTTCCCCATAACCATCTATGGTCTTCCAGTATCACTTTGCAAATTCCCCAAGAACAGTCTCAGTGAATGGTTTCTTGAGGGGAAAGCTGTATCTATGTGAGATGAATTAACAGAACACAAAGCAGTCTCTCAGAAATCTTCTTTCCAGATTTTAACGGAAGATACTTCCTTTTTTACCATAGCCTCCTCTGGGCTTCCAAATATCACTTTTCAAAATCCACAAGATCAGCCTTAGCTAAAGGTTTCTTGAGGAGAAATTTGTAACACTGTGAGATGAATTAACAGAACACAAAGAAGTTTCTCAGAAAGCTTCTTTTCGGTTTTTATCTTAGGATATTTCCATTTTTATCATAGCCCTTTATGGTCTTCGAAATATCACTTAGAAATTCCACAAGAACCGTCTTAGCAAAAGGCTTCTTGAGCGGAAAGCTGTAACTCTGTGTGATGAATTAACAGAACACAAAGCAGTTTCTCAGAAAGTTTGTTTTCAGTTTCTATCTTAGGATATTTCCGTTTTCACCATAGACCTCTTTGGACTTCCAAATATCACTTTGCAAATTCCACAAGAACAGTCTTAGGGAAAGGCTTCTTTAGTGGAAATCTGTAACTCTGTGAGATAAATTGACAGAACACAAAGCAGTTTCTCAGAAAGCTTCTTTCCAGTTTTTAACGGAAGATATTTCCTCTATCTCCATAGCTTTCTATGGGCTTCCAAATATCACTTTCCAAATTCTACAAGAAAAGCCTTAGCAAAAGGATTCTTGAAGATAAAGGTGTAACTCTGTGAGATGAATTAACAGAACACAAAGCAGTTTCTCAGAAAGCTTCTTGCCAGTTTTTAACGGAAGATATTTCCTTTTTCACCATTGCCCTCCATGGGCTTCCAAATATCACTCTGCAAATTCCAAAAGAGCAGTCTTAGCGAAAGGCTTCTTGAGGGAAAAGCTGTAATTGTGTGGGATGAATTAAGAGAATACAAAGCAGTCTCTCAGAGGGCTTCTTTCCAGTTTTTAACTGAAGATATTTCCTTTTTCACCATAGCCCTCTATAGGCTTCCAAATATCACTTTGCAAATTCCACAAGAACAGTCTTAGGGAAAGGCTTCTTTAGTGGAAATCTGTAACTCTGTGAGATAAATTGACAGAACACAAAGCAGTTTCTCAGAAAGCTTCTTTTCAGTTTTTATCTCAGGATATCTCCTTTTTCACCATAGCCCTCTGTGGGCTTACACATATCACTTTGCAAATTCCACAAGAACAGTCTTAGGGAAAGGCTTCATGAGGGGAACTCTGTAAGTCTCTGAGATGAATTAACAGAACACAAAGTAGTTTCTCAGAAATCTCCTTTCCAGATTTTAATGGAAGATACTACTTTTTTCACCATAGCCCCCTATGGGCTTCCAAATATCACTTTTCAAATTCCACAAGATCAGCCTTAGGTAAAGGTTTCTTGAGGAGAAATTTGTAACACTGTGTGATGAATTAACAGAACACAAAACAGTTTCTGAGAAAGCTTCTTTTCGGTTTTTATCTTAGGATATTTCCATTTTCAACATAGCCCCTATGAGCTTCCAAATATCACTTTGCAATTTTCACAAGATCAGTCTTAGAGAAAGACTTCTTGAGGGGAAATCTGTACCTCTCTGAGATGAATTAACAGAACACAAATCAGTTTCTCAGAAAGCTTCTTTTCAGTTTTTATCTTAGGATATTTCCTTTTTCACCATAGCCTTCTAAGGTCTTCCAAATATCCCTTTGCAAATTCCACAAGAACACTCTTAGCGAAAGGCTTCTTGAGGGGAAAGCTGTAACTCTGTGAGATGAATTAACAGAACACAAAGCAGTTTCTCAGAAAGCTTCTTTCCAGTTTTTAACTGAAGATATTTCCTTTTTCACCGTAGCCCTCCATGGGTTTCCAAATGTCACTTTTCAAATTCCACAAGAACCGCCATCGCGAAAGTCTTCTTGAGGGGAAAGCTGTAACTCTGTGAGATAAATTGAGAGAACACAAAGCAGTTTCTCAGAAATCTTCTTTTCAGTTTTTATCTTAGGATATTTTCTTTTTCACCATAGCCCTCTGTGGGCTTCCAAATATCACTTTGCAAATTTCACAAGAACAGTCTTAGGGAAAGGCTTCATGAGTGGAAAGCTGTAAGTCTCTGAGATGAATTAACAGAACACAAAGTAGTTTCTCAGAAATCTTCTTTCCAGATTTTAACGGAAGATACTTCCTTTTTCACCATAGCCCCCTATGGGCTTCCAAATATCACTTTTCAAATTCCACAACATCAGCCTTAGCTAAAGTTTTCTTGAGGAGAAATTTGTAACACTGTGAGATGAATTAACAGAACACAAAGCAGTTTCTCAGAAAGCTTCTTTCCACTTTTTAACGGAAGATATTTCCTTTTTCACCATAGCCCGCTATGGGCTTCCTAATATCACTTTGAAAATTCCACAAGAACAGTCTTAGCGAAAGGCTTCTTGAGGGGAAAGCTGTAACTCTGTGAGATGAATTAACAGAACACAAAGCAGTTTCTCAGAAAGCTTCTTTCCAGTTTTTAACTGAAGATATTTCCTTTTTCACCATAGCCCTCTATGGGCTTCCAAATATCACTTTGCAAATTCCAGAAGAACAGTCTTAGGCAAAAGCTTCTTGAGGAGAAATCTGTATCTGTGTGAGATGAATTAACAGAACACAATGCAGTTTCTTAGAAGGCTTCTTTTCAGTTTTTATATTAGGATATTTCCTTTTACACCATAGCCCTCTATGGGCTTCCAAATATCACTTTGCAAATTTTACAAGAACAGCTTTAGCGAAAGGCTTCCTGAGGGGAAAGCTGTAACTCTGTGAGATGAATTAACAGAACACAAAGCAGTTTCTCAGAAAGCTTCTTTCCAGTTTTTAACAAAAGGTATTTCTTTTTTCACCATATCCTTTTATGGCTTTCCAAATATCACTTTGAAATTCCACAAGAACAGTCTTATTGAAAGGCTTCTTGAGGGGAAAGCTGTAACTCTGTGAGATGAACTATCAGAACACAAAGCAGTTTCTCAGAAATCTTCTTTTTGGTTTTTATCTTAGTATATTTCCTTTTTCACCATAGCCCTCTATGGGCTTCCAAATATCACTTTGAAATTCCACAAGAACAGTCTTAATGAAAGGCTTCTTGAGGGGAAATCTGCAACTCTCTGAGATGAATTAACAGAACACAAAGCAGTTTCTCAGAAAGCTTTTTTTCACTTTTTTTTTTTAATATTACATGCTTAATTTCTTTTTTATTTATATAATTTTGTGTAACAATCACTCATGAAATATCTGAATTCTTATTACTTTGTACATAAAGAATATTCAAGAAATATTGTTGCAGTAGAAAGCTAGTCAAGTATGAGCAGGGCAGGAGAGGGCTCCCCTCTTCCACACACCAAATGTGTTGGGAGACCCTCTGGTGATGGTCAAGGGGTTGTTAACTGTTTCTCTAAAGTAGTAATTGGTCATACCTGGTGTCAAGGAAAGGCAGGCTTCTACTAGAAAACACCTGAAACTGATCAGCAACTTCCCAATGAGATCTCAGGAGTGAGGAGAAGTAAGGCAAGATCCCGGAAATATGCCAATGTATAAAACCCCAAGTCAAGAAGTCAAGCTGTGCACTTGGCTTCTCAAGTCTCCCACTTGGCCCTCTTCCAGGTTGTACTTCCCTTCTTCTCCTTTCTGTTTTAAAGCCTTTTAATAATCATTCACTCCTGCTCTGAGAATTACCTCTGTCTCACTTTCTGCCTTATGCCCCTTAGTGGAATTCCTTCTGAGGAAGCAAGAATGGAGGGTGCTGCAAACCTATACAGATTTGCCGCCAATGTCTCCAGAACTCGGATGTCTTCCACAGGTAATAACATTGCTTTCAATATTTTTCATAATTATATCATGCTAAAAAACTAAGTATAACAGTGTCAAATACAAATATAATTAAAGCTTTTTGAATTCTATTTTACTTTACAAGATTTTTTAAATCAAGTATGATTTTTCCTGGTGCAATTAAATTATAATTCTTTTCATATTTATATTTAATCATTTTATATAGAATTATTTTATATTTCTAGTACTTATTATTCTAGTATATCTCTTTTAGGCTTACTTTATGTCTCACTTTTATAAAAATAAGTAAAATATATATTTGATACATTACAATAACTTAGCAAAATGCTCAGGTATAATGCTATTTAAAAATTAATATGCCATATTTATATAATAATGCTATAATTTTCTCATAAAATAATAAATCTTTTTAATGTTTGAAATTATAGGATGATAAGTGGTCTTTAATTTTTTCCCCTTGTTTGAATTTTCAGTAGTGAATATGTTCTTTCAAAAATATTTTTATGATAAATTCCAAATGCATACAATAGTGGATTACCTCTAGGTACTCATCATTCATTTCACCAACATCAAGACTTGTCCAATTCCTTTTATCTTCACTCACTTCTCCCCATTTCCCCCAACCGCATTCCTGCCACAACTGCTGACTCAAACCGTTCAAAGGTTCGTTTGGTCAATCCTTTTGTAACAATTTAGTTATGTGCTTTTCCTAAAAAATAAGTGGAAGATTATTTTTTATTTTTATTGTTTATTTTTTAAAATTATTTATTTCAATTTTGTGGGTATATAGTAGATGTGTGTATTTATGGGGTGCATGAGATGTTCTGATTCAGGCATGCAATGAATAATAATCACACCATGTAAAATGGGGTATCCATTCTCTCAAGCATTTATCCTTTGTGTTACAAGCAATCCAATTAGACTCTTTTAGTTATTTTCAAATGCACAGTTAAATTATTCCTGACTATAGTCGCCTTGTTGTGCTATTAAATACTAGATCTTATTTATTCTTTCTGTTTTTTTGTACCCATTAACCATCTCCAGCTTTGCCTCAAACCCCCACTACCCTTCCCAGCCTCTGGTAACCATGCTTCTACTCTCTATCTCCATGAGTTCAATTGTTTTGATTTTTAGATCTCACAAATAAGTGAGAACATGAAATTAGAATTATTATTAAACAGATCTCAAAATGTGACTTAGTTGCGTATCTTCTCCTCCTCCCCCTGTATCAACCTGTTTCAGCCTGGAAGCCTCTAGTGGGAAGGAGGGATGTGCTTGGTTGCTTCTTTTTTTTTTTTTTTTTTTTTTGGGGTGTTTTTCAAGAAATTGTTCAGTTTATTAATATTATCATTTATTTATTTAATTTTTTTTTAGATAAGGTCTCACTCTTGTCGCCCAGGTTGGAGTGCAGTGATATGATTACAGTTCACTGCAGCCTCGACCTTCCCGGGCCCAGGTGATCCTGCCACCTCAGCCTCCTGGGCAGCCGGGACCACAGGTGCACACCACCGCGCTGGACTAATTTTTGTATTTTTTGTAGAGACAGGGTTTTAAGCTCTAGGGTACATGTGCATAACGTGCAGGTTTGTTACATATGTATACTTGTGCCCTGTTGCTGTGCTGCACCCATCAACTCGTCAGCACCCATCAACTCGTCATCTACATCAGGTATAACTCCCAATGCAATCCCTCTCCCCTCCCCCCTCCCCATGATAGGCCCCGGTGTGTGATGTTCCCCTTTCCGAGTCCAAGTGATCTCATTGTTCAGTTCCCGCCTATAAGTGAGAACATGCGGTGTTTGGTTTTCTGTTCTTGTGATAGTTTGCTAAGAATGATGGTTTCCAGCTGCATCCATGTCCCTACAAAGGACACAAACTCATCCTTTTTTATGGCTGCATAGTATTCCATGGTGTATATGTGCCACATTTTCTTAATCCAGTCTGTCACTGATGGACATTTGGGTTGATTCCAAGTCTTTGCTATTGTGAATAATGCCGCAATAAACATATGTGTGCATGTGTCTTTATAGCAGCATGATTTATAATCCTTTGGGTATATACCCAGTAATGGGATGGCTGGGTCATATGGTACGTCTAGTTCTAGATCCTTGAGGAATCGCCATACTGTTTTCCATAATGGTTGAACTAGTTTACAATCCCACCAACAGTGTAAAAGTGTTCCTATTCCTCCACATCCTCTCCAGCACCTGTTGTTTCCTGACTTTTGAATGATCGCCATTCTAACTGGTGTGAGATGGTATC
Organism: Chlorocebus sabaeus; assembly: GCF_047675955.1. Lineage (NCBI taxonomy): Eukaryota > Metazoa > Chordata > Mammalia > Primates > Cercopithecidae > Chlorocebus > Chlorocebus sabaeus. The sequence goes on from NW_027327848.1 coordinate 1,251,189, forward strand.
TCAGTGTGGTTTTGATTTGCATTTCTCTGACGGCCAGTGATGATGAGCATTTTTTCATGTGTCTGTTGGCTGTATGAATGTCTTCTTTTGAGAAATGTCTGTTCATATCCTTTGCCCACTTTTGGATGGGGTTGTTTGTTTTTTTCTTGTAAATTTGTTTGAGGTCTTTGTAGGTTCTGGATATTAGCCTTTGTCAGATGAGTAGATTGCAAAAATTTTCTCCCATTCTGTAGGTTGCCTGTTCACTCTGATGGTAGTTTCTTTTGCTGTGCAGAAGCTCTTTAGTTTAATGAGATCCCATTTGTCAATTTTGGCTTTTGCTGCCGTTGCTTTTGGTGTTATAGACATGAAGTCTTTGCCCATGCCTATGTCCTGAATGGTACTACCTAGGTTTTCCTCTAGGGTTTTTATGGTATTAGGTCTAACCTTTAAGTCTCTAATCCATCTTGAATTAATTTTCGTATAAGGAGTAAGGAAAGGATCCAATTTCAGTTTTCTGCTTATGGCTAGCCAATTTTCCCAGCACCATTTATTAAATAGGGAATCCTTTCCCCATTTCTTGTTTCTCTCAGGTTTGTCAAAGATCAGATGGCTGTAGATGTGTGGTATTATTTCTGAGGACTCTGTTCTGTTCCATTGGTGTATATCTCTGTTTTGGCACCAGTACCATGCTGTTTTGGTGACTGTAGCCTTGTAGTATAGTTTGAAGTCAGGTAGCGTGATGCCTCCAGCTTTGTTCTTTTGACATAGGATTGTCTTGGAAATGCGGGCTCTTTTTTGGTTCCATATGAACTTTAAAGCAGTTTTTTCCAATTCTGTGAAGAAACTCATTGGTAGCTTGATGGGGATGGCATTGAATCTATAAATAACCTTGGGCAGTATGGCCATTTTCACAATATTGATTCTTCCTATCCATGAGCATGGTATGTTCTTCCATTTGTTTGTGTCCTCTTTTATTTCATTGAGCAGTGGTTTGTAGTTCTCCTTGAAGAGGTCCTTTACATCCCTTGTAAGTTGGATTCCTAGGTGTTTTATTCTCTTTGAAGCAATTGTGAATGGAAGTTCATTCATGATTTGGCTCTCTGTTTGTCTGTTACTGGTGTATACGAATGCTTGGGATTTTTGCACATTAATTTTGTATCCTGAGACTTTGCTGAAGTTGCTTATCAGCTTAAGGAGATTTCGTGCTGAGACAATGGGATTTTCTAAATATACAATCATGTCATCTGCAAACAGGGACAATTTGACTTCTTCTTTTCCTAAATGAATCCCCTTGATTTCTTTCTCTTGCCTGATTGCCCTAGCCAGGACTTCAAACACTATGTTGAATAGGAGTGGTGAGAGAGGGCATCCCTGTCTTGTGCCAGTTTTCAAAGGGAATTTTTCCACGTTTTGCCCATTCAGTATGATATTGGCTGTGGGTTTGTCATAAATAGCTCTTATGATTTTGAGGTACGTTCCATCAATACCGAATTTATTGAGCGTTTTTAGCATGAAGGGCTGTTGAATTTTGTCAAAAGCCTTTTCTGCATCGGTTGAGATAATGATGTGGTTCTTGTCTTTGGTTCTGTTTATATGCTGGATTATGTTTATTGATTTGCGAATGTTGAACAAGCCTTGCATCCCAGGGATGACGCCCACTTGATCATGGCGGATTAGCTTTTTGATGTGCTGTTGAATACGTTTTGCCAGTATTTTATTGAGGATTTTTGCATCGATGTTCATCAGGGATATTGGTCTAAAATTCTCTTTTTTTGTTGTGTCTCTGCCAGGCTTTGGTATCAGGATGATGTTGGCCTCATAAGATGAGTTAGGGAGGATTCCCTGTTTTTCTATTGATTGGAATAGTTTCAGAAGGAATGGTACCAGCTCCTCTTGTACCTCTGGTAGAATTCAGCTGTGAATCCATCTGATCCTGGACTTTTTTTCGTTGGTAGGCTATTAATTATTGCCTCAATTTCAGAGCCTGCTATTGGTCTATTCAGGGATTCAACTTCTTCCTGGTTTAGTCTTGGAAGAGTGTAAGTGTCCAGGAAATTATCGATTTCTTCTAGATTTTTCTAGTTTATTTGCATAGAGGTGTTTATAGTATTCTCTGATGGTAGTCTGTATTTCTGTGGGGTCGGTGGTGATATCCCCTTTATCATTTTTTATTGCGTCTATTTGATTCTTCTCCCTTTTCTTCTTTATTAGTCTTGCTAGCGGTCTGTCAATTTTGTTGATCTTTTCAAAAAACCAACTCCTGGATTCATTGATTTTTTGGAGGGATTTTTGTGTCTCTATCTCCTTCAGTTCTGCTCTGATCTTAGTTATTTCTTGCCTTCTGCTAGCTTTTGAATGAGTTTGCTCTTGCTTCTCTAGTTCTTTTAATTGTGATGTTAAAGTGTCAATTTTAGATCTTTCCTGCTTCCTCTTGTGGGCATTTAGTGCTATAAATTTCCCTCTACACACTGCTTTAAATGTGTCCCAGAGATTCTGGTATGTTGTATCTTTGTTCTCATTGGTTTCAAAGAACATCTTTATTTCTGCCTTCATTTCGTCATGTACCCAGTAGTCATTCAGGAGCAGGTTGTTCAGTTTCCATGTAGTTGAGCGGTTTTGATTGAGTTTCTTAGTCCTGAGTTCTAGTTTGATTGCAGTGTGGTCTGAGAGACAGTTTGTTACAATTTCTGTTCTTGTACATTTACTGAGGAGTGCTTTACTTCCAACTATGTGGTCAATTTTGGAATAAGTGCGATGTGGTGCTGAGAAGAATGTATATTCTGTTGATTTGGGGTGGAGAGTTCTATAGATGTCTATTAGGTCTGCTTGCTGCAGAGATGAGTTCAATTCCTGGATATCCTTGGTAATTTTCTGTCTCGTTGATCTGTCTAATGTTGACAGTGGACTGTTGAAGTCTCCCATTATTATTGTATGGGAGTCTAAGTCTCTTTGTAAGGCTCTAAGGACTTGCTTTATGAATCTGGGTGCTCCTGTATTGGGTGCATATATATTTAGGATAGTTAGCTCTTCCTGTTGAATTGATCCCTTTACCATTATGTAATGGCCTTATTTGTCTCTTTTGATCTTTGATGGTTTAAAGTCTGTTTTATCAGAGACTAATATTGCAACCCCTGCTTTTTTTTGTTCTCCATTTGCTTGGTAAATCTTCCTCCATCCCTTTATTTTGAGCCTATGTATGTCTCTGCGTGTGAGATGGGTCTCCTGAATACAGCAGACTGATGGGTCTTGACTCTTTATCCAGTTTGCCAGTCTGTGTCTTTTAATTGGAGCATTTAGTCCATTTACATTTAAGGTTAATATTGTTATGTGTGAACTTGATCCTACCATTATGATATTAACTGGTTATTTTGCTCGTTAGTTGATGCAGTTTCTTCCTAGCCTTGATGGTCTTTACATTTTGGCATGTTTTTGCAATGGCTGGTACCGGTTGTTCCTTTCCATGTTTAGTGCTTCCTTCAGGGTCTCTTGTAAGGCAGGCCTAGTGGTGACAAAATCTCTAAGCATTTGCTTATCTGTAAAAAATTTTATTTCTCCTTCACTTATGAAACTTAGTTTGGCTGGATATGAAATTCTGGGTTGAAAATTCTTTTCTTTAAGAATGTTTAATATTGGCCCACACTCTCTTCTGGCTTGAAGAGTTTCTCCCGAGAGATCTGCTGTTAGTCTGATGGGCTTCCCTTTGTGGGTAACCCGACCTTTCTCTCTGGCTGCCCTTTTAGACTTTTAGTTTCTTTGCGCTAGGTACGTAATTCCTCCTATAGCTCTGAGAAGTTTGATGGACTGAAGCCTTCTTCTATCATCTCGTCAAAGTCATTCTCCGTCCAGCTTTGATCCGTTGCTGGCGATGAGCTGCGCTCCTTTGCTGGAGGAGATGTGCTCTTATTTTTTGAAATTCCAGATTTTCCGCCCTGCTATTTCCCCATATTTGTGGCTTTATCAGCCTCTGGTTTTTAACGGAAGATATTTCCTTTTTCACCATAGCCCTCTAAGGGCTTCCAAATATCCCTTTGCAAATTTCACAAGAACAGTCTTTGTGAACGGCTTCTTGAGGGGAAAGCTGTAACTCTGTGTGATGAATTAACAGAACACAAAGCAGTTTCTCAGAAATCTTGTTTCCAGTTTTTAACGAAAGATATTTCCCTTTTCACCATAGACCCCATGGGCTTCGAAATATCACTTTTCAAATTCCACAAGAACAGTCTCAGCGAAAGGGTTCTTGAGGAGAAAGGTGTAACTCTGTGAGATGAATTGCCAGAACACAAAGCAGTTTCTCAGAAAGATTCTTTTCCGTTTTTATCTTAGGATATTTTCATTTTCACCGTAGCCCTCTATGGGCTTCCAAATATCACTTTGCAAATTCCACAAGAACAGTCTTAGCGAAAGGCATCTTGAGGGGAAAGCTGTAAATCGGTGAGATGAATTAACAGAACACAAAGCAGTTTCTAAAAAACATTCTTTCCAGTTTTTAACGGAAGATATTACCTTTTTCTTCATAGCCCTCTATGGGCTTCCAAATATCACCTTGAAAATGCCACAGGAACAATCTTAGTGAATGGCTTCCTGAGGGGAAAGCTATAACTCTGTGAGATGAATTAAGAGAACATAATGCAGTTTCTCAGAAAGCTTCTTTTCGGTTTTTAACTTAGAATATTTCCTTTTTGCCATAACCCTCTATGGGCTTCTAAAATCACTTTGCAAATTCCACAAGAACAGTCTTAGCGAAAGGCTTCTTGAGGAGAAAGCTGTAACTCTGTGAGATGAATTAACGGGACACAAAGCACTTTCTCAGAAAGCTTCTTTCCAGTGTATAACGGAAAATATTTCCTTATTCACCATAGCCCTCTAAGGCCTTCTAATTACCACTTTCGAAATGACACAAGAACAGTCCTAGCGAAAGACTTCTTGAGGGGAAAGCTGTAACTCTGTGAGATGAATTAACAGAACACAAAGCAGTTTCTCAGAAAGCTTCTTTCCAGTTTTCAACTGAAGATATTTCCTTTTTAACCATAGCCCTATATGGGCTTCCAAATATCACTTTGCAAATTCCACAAGAACAGACTTAGTAAAGGTCTTCTTGAGGGGAAAGCTGTAACTCTGTGAGATGAATTAACAGAACACAAAGCAGTTTCTCAGAAAGCTTCTTTCCAGTTTTTAACGGAAGATATTTCCTTTTTCACCAAAGCCCTCTATGGGCTTCCAAATATCACTTTAAATATTCCACAAGAACAGTCTTATCAAAAGGCTTATTGAGGGGAAAGCTGTAACTCTGTGAGATGAATTAACAGAACACAAAGCAGTTTCTCAGAAAGCTCCTTTCCAGTTTTTAACTGAAAATATTTCCTTTTTCACCGTAGCCCTCTATGGGCTTCCAAATATCACTTTGCAAATTCCACAAGAGCAGTCTTAACGAAAGGCTTCTTGAGGGAAAAGCTGTAAACAGAAAGCTTCTTTCGAGTTTTTAACTAAAGATATTACCTTTTACACCATAGCCCTCTAAGGACTTCCAAATATCACTTTAAATATTCCACAAGAACAGTCTTATCAAAAGGCTTCTTGAGGGGAAAGCTGTAACTCTGTGAGATGAATTAACAGAACAAAAAGCAGTTTCTCAGAAAGCTTCTTTCCAGTTTTTAACGGAAGATATTTACTTTTTCACCAAAGCCCTCTATGGGCTTCCAAATATCACTTTGAAAATTCCACAAGAACAGTCTTAGCGAAAGGCTTCTTGAGGAAAAAGCTGTAAGTATGTGAAATGAATTAATAGAACACAAAGCAGTTTCTCAGAAAGATTCTTTGCAGTTTTTAACGGAAGAGAATTCCTTTTTCACCATAGCCCTCTCGGGGCTTCCAAATATCACTTTGCAAATGACACAAGAACACTCTTAGCGACAGGCTTCTTGAGGGGAAAGCTGTAACTCTGTGAGATGAATTAACAGAACACAAAGCAGTTTCTCAGAAAGCTTCTTTCCAGTTTTTAATGGAGGATATTTCCTTTTTCACCCTAGCCCTCTATAGGCTTCTAAATATCACGTTCTAAATTGCACAAGAACAGTCTTAGCGAAAGGATTCTTGAGAGGAAAGCTGTAACTCTGAGATGAATTAAGAGAACACAAAGCAGTTTTTCAGAAAGCTTATTTTCAGTTTTTGTCTTAGGCTATTTCCTTTTTCACCGTAGACCTCTGTAGGCTTCTAAATATCACTTCCCAAATTCGACAAGTACAGTCTTAGGGAAAGGCTTCGTTAGGGGAAAGCTGTAACTTTGTGAGATGAATTAACAGAACACAACGCTGTGTCTCAGAAAGCTTCTTTCCAGTTTTTAACTGAGGATATTTCCTTTTTCACCATAGCTCTCCATGGCTTTCGAAATGTCACTTTGCAAATTCCACAAGAACAGTCATAGCGAAAGGCTTCCTCAGGGGAAAGCTGTAATTCTGTGGGATGAATTCACAGATCAGAAAGCTGTTTCTCAGAAAGCTTCTTTCTCACTTTTATGGCAGATATTTCCTTTGGCCCTATAGTCTTCAAAGGGAACCGAATTATCCCTTCTCAGATTCCACAGAAATAAGGTTAGCAAACAGCTCTATGACATATACCTCTCACTCAGTGAGTGGAAGTCACATATCACAAAGCAGTTTCTCAGAAAATTCTTTTCAGTTTTTATCTTAGGATATTTCCTTTTTCACCATGACCCTCTATGGGCTCACAAGTACCACTCTGCAAATTCCACAAGAACAGTCTTAGCGAAAGGCTTCTTAAGGGGAAAGCTGTAACTCTGTGAGGTGAATTAACAGAACACAAAGCAGTTTCTCAGAAAGCTTCTTTTCAGCTTTTATCTTAGGATATTTCCTTCTTCACCATAGCCCTATAAGGGCTTACAAATATCACTATGAGTATTACACAAGAAGAGTCTTAGCAAAAGTCTTTTTGAGTGTAAAGCTGTAACTCTTTGAGATGAATTAACAGAACACAAAGCAGTTTCTTAGAAAGCTTCTTTCCATTTTTTAACTGAAGATATTTCTTTTTTCACCACAGCCGTCTATGGGCTTCCAAATATCACTTTGCAAATTCAAAAAGAACAGTCCTAGTGAAAGGCTTCTTGAGTGGAATGCTGTACCTCTGTGAGATGAATTCACAGATCTCAGAGCAGTTTCTCAGAAAGCTTCCTTCTCACTTATAGCGGCAGATATTTCCTTTGGCCCTATAGTCTTCAAAGGGATCCAAAATAACAGTTCTCTGATTCCATAGAAATAAGGCTATAAAACAGCTCTAGGAAATACAGCTGTAACTCAGTGAGTGGAAGTCACATAATACTAAACCATTTCTCAGAAAGCCTCTTTCAGTTTTTAACTGATGCTATATCCTTTTTCACCGTAGCCGTCTATGGGCTTCAAAATATCACTTTGAAAATACAACAAGGACAGTCTTAGCGAAAGGCTTCCAGAGGGGAAAGCTGTAACTCTGTTAGGTGAATTAACAGAACACAAAGCAGTTTCTCAGGAATTTTCTTTATAATTTTTATCTGAAGATATATCCTTTTTCACCATAGCCCTCTATGTGCTTCCAAATATCACTTTTCAAATTCTACAAGAACAATCTTAGCGAAAGACTTCTTGAGGGGAAAGCTGTAAGTCTGTGAGATGAATTAAAAGAACACAAAGCAGTTTCTCAGAAAGCTTCTTTCCAGTTTTTATCTGAGGATATTTCGTTTTCACCATAGCCGTCTATTGGCTTCCAAATATCATTTTTCAAGTTGCGGAAGAATAATCTTAGCGAAAGCCTTCTTGAGAGGAAAGCTGTAACTCTGTGAAATGAATTCGCAGGTCACGAAGAAGTTTCTCAGAAAGCTTCTTTCTAACTTTTAGCGACGGATATTTCCTTTGGCCCTACAGTCTTCAAAGGGATCCGAAATAACAGTTCTCAGATTCCACAGAAATTAGGCTAGCAAAGAGCTCTAAGAAATACAACTATAACTCAGTGAGTGGAAGTCATATATCAAAAAGCAGTTCAGAAACCTTCTTTTAAGTTTTTAACTGAAGATATATCTTTTTTCAGCATAGCCATCTAAGGGCTTCCAAATATCACTTTGCAAATTCCAGAAGAACACTCTTATCGAAAGGATTCTTGAGGGGAAAGCTGTAACTCTTTGAAATGAATTAACAGATCACAAAGCAGTTTCTAAGAAAGCCTCTTTCCAATTTTTAACTGAAGATATTTCCTATTTCACCATAACCATCTATGGGCTTACAAATATAACTTTGCAAATTCCACAAGAACAGTCTTAGCGAAAGGCTTCTTGAGGGAAATGCTGTAGCTCTGTGAGATGTATTAACAGAACACAAAGCTTTTTCTCAGAAAGATTCTTTCCAGTTTTTATGTTAGGATATTTCCTTTTTCACCGTAGCCCTATATAGGCTTAAAAATATCACTTTGAAAATTAAACAAGAACAGTCTTAACAAAAGTCTTCTTGAGGGTAAAGCTGTAAGTCGTTGACATGAATTAACAAAACACAGAGCAGTTTCTCAGAAAGCTTCTTCCCAGTTTGTAACTGAAGATATTTCTTGTTTTACCATAGCCCTCTATGGGCTTCCAAATATCACTTTGCAAATTCCACAAGAGCAGTCTTCGGGAAAGGCTACTTGAGGGGAAAGCTGTAACTCTGTGAGATGAAGTAAAAGAACACAAAGCAGTTTCTCAGAAAGCTTCTTTCCAGTTTTTAACTGAAGATATTTCCTTTTTCAAAGTAGCCCTCTATCGTCTTCCAAATATCACTTTGCAAATTCCAAAAGAACAGTCTTAGCGAAAGGCTTCTTGAGGGGAAAGCTGTAACTGCCTGAGATGAATTAACAGAACACAAAGCAGTTTCTCAGCAAACGTCTTTTCAGTATTTATCGTAGGATATCTCCTTTTTCACATTAGCCCTCTAAGGGCTTACAAATATCACGTTGCAAATTCCACAAGAAACGTCTTAGCGAAAGGCTTGCTGAGGGGAAAGCTGTAACTCTTTGAGATGAATCAACAGAACACAAAGGAGTTTCTCAGAAAGCTTCTTTCCACTTTTTATCTTAGGATATTGCCTTTTTCACCATAGCCCTATTTGGGCGTAAAATATCACTTTGAAAATTACACAAAACAATGTTAACAAACGTCTTCTTGAGGGTAAAGCTCTAACACTTTGAGAGGAATTATCAGAACACGAAGCAGTTTCTCAGAAAGCTTCTTTGCAGATTTTAATTGAAGTTATTTCCTTTTTCATCGTAGACCTCTATGGGCTTCCAAATATCACTTTGCAAATTCCGCAAGAACAGTCTTAGCGAAAGGCTTCTTGACGGGAAAGCTGTAACTTTGTGAGATGTATTAACAGAACACAAAACAGTTTCTCAGAAAGCTGCTTTCCAGTTTTTAGCTGAAGATATTTCCTTTTTCACCGTAGCCCTCTGTGGGCTTCCAAATATCACGTTGCAAATTACACAAAAGCAGTCTTAGGGAACGGCTTCTTGAGGGGAAAGCTGTCACACAGTGAGATGAATTAATAGAACACAAAGCAGTTTCTCAGAAAGCTTCTTTTCAGTTTTTATGTTAGGATATTCAATTTTTCACCAAAGCCCTCTATGGGCTTCCAAATATCACTCTGCAAATTCCCCAAGAAAAGTGTTAGCGAAAAACTTCTTGAGGGTCAAGCTGTAACCCTGTGAGATGAATTCACAGATCACAAAGAAGTTTCTCAGAAGCTTCTTTCTCACTTTTAGCAGAGGATATTTCCTTTATCCCTATAGTCTTCAAAGGGATTCGAAATAACAGTCCTCAGATTCCACAGAAATAAGGCTAGCACACAGCTCTACGAAATACAGCTGTAACTCAGTGACTGGCAGTCACATATCACAAAGCAGTTTCTCAGAAAGGTTCTTTTCAGTTTTTATCAGAAGATACATCCTTTTTCTCCTTAGCTCTCTATGGGCTTCCAAATATCACTTTGCAAATTCCACAAGAACAGTCTTAGCGAAAGGCTTTTTGAGGGGAATGCTGTAATTCTGTAAGATGAATTAACAGAACACAAAGCAGTTTCTCAAAAGCTTCTTTCTAGTTTTTATGTTAGAATGTTTCTTTTTTCACCATAGCCCACAATGGGCTTCCAAATATCACTTTGCAAATTCCACAAGAAGTGTCTTAGCGAAAGGCTTCTTGAGGGGAAAGCTGTAACTCTATGAGAGGAATTAACAGAACACAAAGCAGTCTCTCAGAAAGCTTCTTTCCAGTTTTTTAACTGAAGATATTTCCTTTTTCACCTTAGCCCTCTAAGGATTTCCAAATATCACTTTGCAAATTCCACAGCAACATTCTTAGTGAACGGCTTCTTGAAGGGAAAGCTGTAACTGTGTGTGATGAATTAACAGAACACAAAGCAGTTTCTCACCAAGCTTCTTTCCAGTTTTTAACTGAGACATGTTTTTTTTTCACCATAGACCTCTACTGGCTTTCAAATATCACTTTGCAAATTCCCCAAGAACACTCTTAGTGAACGACTTCTTGAGGGGAAAGCTGTAAATCTGTGGGATGAATTAACAGAACGCAAAGCAATTTCTCAGAAAGCTTCCATCCAATTTCTATCTGAGGACATTTCCTTTATCACCATAGCCCTCTATGTGCTTCGAAATATCACTTTGAAAATTCCACAAGAACAGTCTTAGCGAAAGGCTTCTTGAGGGGAAAGCTTTAACCATGTGAGATGAATTAACAGAACACAAAGTAGTTTCTCAGAAAGCTTCTTTTAAGTTTTTATCTGAGGACAGTTCCTTTTTCACCTTAGACCTCTCTGGCTTCCAAATATCACTTTGTAAATTCCACAAGAACGGTCTTAGGAAAGGCTTCTTGAGGGGAAAGCTGTAACTCAGTGAGATGAATTAACAGAACACAAGCAGTTTTTCAGAAAGTTTCTTTACAGTTTTTTACAGAAAATATTTCTTTTTTAACCGTAGCCCACTATGGGCTTCCAAATATCACTTTGCAAATTCCTCAAGAACAGTATTAGTGAATGGATTCTTGAGGGTAAAGCTGCCACGCTGTGAGATGAATTAACAGAACACAAAGCAGTTTCTCAGAAAGCTTCTTTTTAGTTTTTATCTTAGGATATTTCCTTTTCCACCATAGCCCTCTTTGGGCTTCCCAATATCACTTTGCAAATTCTCCAAGAACAGTCTTCGTGAACGGCTTCTTGAGGGGAAAGCTGTAACTCGGTAGATCAATTAACAGAACAAAAAGAAGTTTCTCAGAATGCTTCTATTCAGTTTTTATCTTAGGATAGTTCCTTTTTCACCATAGACCTCTATGGGCTTCTAAGTATCACATTTCAAATTCCACAAGAACTGTCTTAGTAAACGGCTTCATTAGGGGAAAGCTGTAAATCTGTTAGATGAATTCAAAGAACACAAAGCAATTTCTCAGAAAGCTTCTTTTCAGTTTTTATCAGGAGATATTTCCTTTTTCACCATAGCCCTCAATGGGCTTCCAAATCACACTTTGCAAATTCCACAAGAACAGTCTTCGTGAATGGCTTCTTTAGAGGAAAGCTGTAACTCTGTGAGATGAATTAACAGAACAGAAAGCAGTTTCTCAGAAAGCTTCTTTCCAGTTTTTAACTGAAGATATTTCCTTTTTCACCGTAGCCCTTTAAGAGGTTGCAAATATCACTTTGCATATTCCACAAGAACAGTCTTAGTGAACGACTTCTTTAGGGCAAACTGTAACTCAGTGAGGTGAATTAACAGAACAAAGCAGTTTCTAAAGCTTCTTATCAGTTTTTATGTTAGGATATTTCCTTTTCAACCATAGCCCTCTATGTGCTTTCAAATATCACTTTGCAAATTCCACAAGAACAGTCTTAGCGAAAGGCTTTCTGAGGGGAGAGCTGTAACTCTTTGAGATGAATTAACAGACCATAAAACAGTTTCTCAGAAAGCTTCTTTCCAGTTTTCAACTGAAGATATTTCCTTTTCACCACAGCCCTCTATTGGATTCCAAATATCACTTTGCAAATACCAGAACAGTCTCAGCGAAAGGCTTATTGAAGGGAAAGCTGTAACTCTGTGAGATGAATTCACAGCACACAAAGAAGTTTCTCAGAAAGCTTCTTTCTCACATTTAGCGGTCGATATTTCCTTTGTCCCGATAGTTTTCAAAGGGATCCGAAATAACAGTTCTCAGATTCCACAGTAATAAGGCTAGAAAACAGCTCTACGAAACACAGCTGAAACTCAGTGAGTGGAAGTCACATATCACAAACCAGTTTCTCTGAAAGCCTATTTTCCGTTTTTAACTGAAGAAATATCCTTTTTCACCATAGCCATCTATCGGTTTCCAAATATCACTTTGAAAATTCCACAAGAACAGTCTTAGCCAAAGGCTTCCTGAGGGGAAAGCTGTAACTCTGTGAGATAAATTAAGAGACCACAAAGGAGTTTCTCAGAAATCTTCTTTCCAGTCTTTAACGGAAGATATTTCATTTTTCTCCATAGCCCTCTATGGGCTTCCAAATGTCACTTTGCAAATTCCACAAGAACAGTCTTAGCGAAAGCCTTCTTGAGAGAAAAGCTGTAACTCTGTGAGATGAATTAACAGAAAACAAAGCAGTTTCTCAGAACGCTTCTTTCCAGTTTTAAACTGAAGATATTTCCTTTTTCACCATAGCCCTCTAGGGGTTCCAAATACCACTTTGCAAAATCCACAAGAACAGTCTTAGCGAAAGGCTTCTTGAGGGTAAAGCTTTAACTCTGTTGGATGAATTAACAGAACACAAAGCAGTTTTCCAAAGCTTCTTTGCAGTTTTTATCTTAGGATATTTCATTTTTCTTCCTAGCCCTCTATGGGCTTCCAAATATCACTTTGCACGTTCCACAAGAATAATGTCTGCAACTGGCTTCTTGAGGAGAAAGCTGTACCTCTGTGAGATGAATTAACAGAAAACAAAGTAGTTTCTCAGAATGCTTCTTTTCAGTTTTTATCTTAGGATATTTCTTTTTTCACCTTATAACTCCATGGGCTTGAAAATAACACTATGAAAATTCCATAAGAACAATCTTAGCGAAAGGCTTCTTTAGGTGAAAGTAGTGACACTGTGAAATGAATTAACAGAACACAAAGCAGTTTCTCAGAAAGCTTCTTTCCAGTTTTTAACGGAAGATATTTCCTTTTTCACCATAGACCTCTATGAGCTGCCAAATATCACCTTGCCAATTCCACAAGAAGAGTCTTAGCGAAAAACTTCTTGAAGGGAAAGTTGTAACTCTGTGAGATGAATTAACACAACACAAAGCAGTTTCTCAGAAAGCTTCTTACCACTTTTTAATGGACGATATTTCCTTTTTCACCTTAACCCTCTATGGGCTTCCAAATATCACTTTGCAAATTCCACAAGAACAGTCGTAGCGAAAGGCTTCTTGAGGGGAAAGCAGTAACTGAGAGATGAATTAATCGAACACAAAGCAGTTTCTCAGAAAGCTTCTTTCCACTTTTTAAGGGAAGATATTTCATTTTCACCGTAGCCCTCTATGGGCTTCCAAGTATCACTTTGCGAATTCCACAAGAACAGTCTAAGCGAAATGCTTCTTGAGGGGAAAGCTGTAACTCTGTGAGATGAATTATCGCAACACAAAGCATTTTCTCAGAAAGCTTCTTTCCAGTTTTTAACAGAAGATATTTCCTTTTTCATCATAGCCCTCTATGGGCTTCCAAATATCACTTTGCACATTCCACAAGAACAGTCTTAGCGAATGGCTTCTTGTGGGGAAAGCTGTAACTGTGTGAGATGAATTAACAGAAGAAAGAGCAGTTTCTCAGAAAGCGTCTTTTCAGTTTTTAACTGAAGATATTTCCTTTTTCACCCTAGGCCTCTATGGGCTTCCAAATATCACTTTGCTAATTCTACAAGAAAATTCTTAGCGAAAGGCTTCTTGAGGGGAAAGCTGTAACTGTGTGAGATGAATTAACAGAACACAAAGCAGCTTCTCAGAAAGCTTCTTTCCAGTTTTTAAGTGAGGATATTTCCTTTTTCACCATAGCCCTCTGTGGGCTTCCAAATATCACTTTGAAAGTTACACAAGAACACTCTTAGCAAAAAGGTTCTTTAGGGGAAAGCAGTAACGCTGTGAGATGAATTAACTGAATACAAAGCAACTTCTCACATACCTTCTATTTAGTTTTTATCATAGGATATTTCCTTTTACACCATAGCTCTCTATGGGCTTCCAAATTGCAAATTTCACAAGAACAGTCTTAGTGGACGGGATCTTTAGGGGAAAGCTGTAACTCTGTGAGACGAATTAACCGAACACAAAGCAGTTTCTGAGAAAGCTTCTTTTCAGTTGTTGTCTTAGGATATTTCCTTTTTCTCTGTAGCCCTCTATGGGCTTACAAATATGACATTGCAAATTCCACAAGAACAGTCTTAGCGAAAGGCTTCTTGAGTGAAAAGCTGTAACTCTGAGGGAAGAATTAACAGAACACAAAGCAGTTTCTCAGAAAGCTTCTTTCCAGTTTTTAACGGAAGATATTTCCTTCTTCACCATAGCCCTCTATGGACTTCCAAATATCACTTTGCAAATTCCACAAGAACAGTCTTAGCGAAAGTCTTCTTGAGGGTAAAGCTGTAACTCTGTGAAATGAATTAACAGAACACAAAACAGTTTCTCAGAGAGCTTCTTTCCGGTTTTTAACGGAAGATCTTTCCTATTTCACCTTAGCCCTCTATGGGCTTCCTAATATCACTTTGCAAATTCCAAAAGAACAATCTTAGCGAAAGGCTTCTTTAGGGGAAAGCTGTAACTCTTTGAGATGAATTAACAGAACACAAAGGAGTTTCTCTGAAAACGTCTTTCCAGTTTTTAACGGAATATATTTCCTTTTCGACAATAGCCCTCTAGGGGCTTCCAAATATCACTTTGCAAATTCCACAAGAACAGACTTAGCGAAAGGCTTCTTGAGGGGAAAGCTGTACCTCTGTGAGATGAATTAAGAGAACACAAAGCAGTCTCTCAGAAAGCCTCTTTCCGATTTTTAAAGAAAGATATGTCCTTTTTCAACATAGCCCTCTAAGGGCTTCCAAATATAACTTTGCAGATTCCACAAGAACAGCCTTAGCGAAAGGCTTCTTGAGGGGAAAGCTGTAACTCTGTGAGATGAATTAACAGAACACAAAGCAATTCCTCAGAAAACTTCTTTCCTGTTTTTAAATAAGATATTTCCTTTTTAACCATAGCCCTCTATGGGCTTCCAAGTATCACTTTCCAAATTCCAGAAGAACAGTCTTAGCGAAAGTCTTCTTGAGGGGAAAGCTGGTACTCGGTGAGATGAATTAACAGAACACAAAGCAGTTTCTCAGAAAGCTTCTTTGCAGTTTTTAATGGAAGATATTTCCTTTTTCATCGTAGCACTTTATGGGATTCCAAATATCATTTTGCAAATTCCACAAGAACAGTCTTACCGAAAGGCCTCTTGAGGGGAAAGCAGTAACTCTGTGAAATGAATTAAGAGAACACAAAGCAGTTTCTCAGAAAGCTTCTTTCCAGTTTTAAACTGAAGATATTTCCTTTTTCACCATAACCCGCTATGGTCTTCCAAATATCACTTTCCAAAATCCACCAGAACTGCCTTAGCAAAAGGCTTCTTGGTGGGAAAGCTGGAACTCTGTGAAATGAATTAACAGAACACAAAATAGTTTCTCAGAAAGCTTCTTTCCTGTTTTTAACGGAAGATCTTTCCTATTTCACCTTAGACCTCTATGGGCTTCCTAATATCACATTGCAAATTCCAAAAGAACAATCTTAGCGAAAGGCTTCTTGACGGGAAAGCAGTAACTCTGTGAGATGAATTAACAGAACACAAAGGAGTTTCTCTGACAGCTTCTTTCCAGTTTTTAACGGTAGATATTTCCTTTTCAATCATAGCCCTCTAGGGGCTTCCAAATATCACTTTGCCAATTACACAAGAACAGACTTAGAGAAAGGATTCTTGAAGGCAAAGCTGTAACTCTGTCAGATGAATTAACAGAACACAAAGAAGTTTCTCAGAAAGCTTCTTTCCAGTTTTTAACGGAAGATATTTCCTTTTTCACCATAGTCTTCTAAGGACTACCAAATATCACTTTCCAAATTCCATAAGAACAGCCTTAGCCAAAGGCTTCTTTACGGGAAAGCTGTAACTCTGTGAGATGAATTAAGAGAACACAAAGCAGTTTCTTAGAAAGCTTCTTTCCAGTTTTTTACCTGAGATCCTTCCTTTTTCACCAGAGCCCTCTATGGGCTTCCAAATATCCCTTTGCAAAATCCACAAGAACCGACTTAGCGAAAGGCTTCTTGAAGGGAAAGCTGTAACTCTGTGAGATCATTAACAGAACACATAGCAGTTTCTCAGTTACCTTCTTTTCAGTTTTTATCTTAGCATATTTCCTTTTTCAATATAGCCCTCTAAGGGCTTCCAAATATCACTTTGCAAACTCCACAAGAACAGCCTTAGTGAACGGTTTCTTGCGGAGAAAGCTGTAACTCTGTGAGATGAATTAACAGAACACAAAGCAGTTTCTCAAAAAGATTCTTTCCAGTTTTTAACGGAAGATATTTCCTTTTTCACCATAGCCCTCTATGGGCTTCCAAATATCACTTTGGAAATGCCAAAAGAACAGTCTTAGCAAAAGGATTCTTGAGGCGAAAGCTGTAACTCTGTGAGATAAATTAACAGAACACAAAGAAGTTTTTCAGAAATCTTCTCTCCAGTTTATAACGGAAGATATTTCTTTTTCACCATAGCCCTCTAAGGGCTTCCAAATATCACTTTGGAAGTTCCACAAGAACAATCTTAGCGACAGGCTTCTTGAGGTGAAAGCTGTAACACACTGAGATGAATTAACAGAACACAAAGCAGTTTCTCAGAAAGCTTCTTTCTAGTTTTTAATTTAAGGTATTTCCTTTTTCACCATAGCCCTCTAAGGGCTTCCAAATATCACTTTGCAAATTTCACAAGAACAGTCTTAGCGAAAGGCTTCTTAAGGGGAAAGCTCTAACTCTGTGAGATGAATTAACAGAACACAAAGCATTTTCTCACAAATCTTCTTTCCAGTTTTTAACGGAAGATATTTCCTTTCCCACCATAGTCATCTATGGGCTTCCAGCTATCACTTTGCAAATCCCACAAGAACAGTCTTAGCGAAAGGCTCCTTGAGAGGAAAGCTGTAACTCAGTGAGACGTATTAATAGAACACACGGCACTTTCTCAGAATGCTTCTTTCCAGTTTTTAACGGAACATATTTCCTTTTTCACCATAGTCCTCTATGGGTTTCCAAATTTCACTTTCCAAATTTCACAAAACAGTCTTAGTGAGCGGCTTCTTTAGTTGAAAGCTGTAGCTCTTTGAGATGAACTAACAGAACACAAAGCAGTTTTTCAGACAGCTTCATTTCGGTTAGTACCTTAGGATATTTCCATTTTCACCATAGCCATCTATGGGCTTCCACATATCACTTTGGAAATTGCGCAAAAACAGTCTTAGCGGAAGGCTTCTTGAGGGGAAAGCTGTAACTCTTTGAGATGAATTAACAGAACACAAAGCAGTTTCTCGGAAAGCTTCTTTTCATTTTTTAACTGAGAGTATTTCCTTTTTCACCATAGCTCTCTCTGGGCTTCCAAATATCACTTTGCAATTTCCACAAGAACAGTGTAAGCGAAAGGTTTCTGGAGGGGAAAATTGTAACACTGTGAGACGAATTAACAGAACACAAAGCCGTTTCTCAGAAAGCTTCTTTTCAGTTTTTGTCTTAGGATGTTTCCTTTTTCACCATAGCCCACTGTGGGCTTCCAAATATCACTTTGCAAATTCCACAAGAACAGTCTTAGTGAACGGCTTCTGGAGGGGAAAGCTGTAACTCTGTGAGATGAATTAACAGAACACAAAGCTGTTTCTCAGCAATCTACTTTCCAGTTTTTAACGGAGGATATTTTTTTTTTCCACCATAGCCCTCTATGGGGTTCCAAATATCACTTTGCAAATTCCTCAAGAACAGTGTAAGCGAAAGACTTCTGGAGGGGAAAACTGTAACTCTGTGAGATGAATTAACAGAACACAAAGCAGTTTCTCAGATATCTTCTTTCCAGTTTTTAACGAAAGATATTTCCTTTTTCACCGTAGCCCTCTATGGGCTTTCAAATATCACTTTGCAAATCCCACAAGAACTGTCTTGGCGAAAGCCTTCTTGAGGGGAAAGCTGTAACTCAGTGAGATGCTTTAACAGAACACACGGCAGTTTCACAAAAAGCTTCTTTCAAGTTTTTAACGGAAGATATTTCCTTTTTCACCATAGCCCTCTGTGAGTTTTCTAATATCACTTTGCAAATTTCACAAGAATTGTCTCAGTGAACTGCTTCTTGAAAGGAAAGCTGTAACTCTGTGAGATGAACTAACAGAACACAAAGCAGTTTATCAGAAAGCTTCTTTACAGTTTTTAACGGAAAATATTTCCTTTTTCACCACAGCCCTCTATGAGATTCTAAATATCACTTTCCAAATTTTAGAAGAACAGTCTTAGTGAACGGCCTCATGAGGGAAATCTGTAACTCTTTGAGATGAATTAACAGAACACAAAGCAGTTTCTCAGAAAGCTTCTTTTCGGATTTTGTCTTACTATATTTCCTTTTTCAACATAGCCCTCTATGGTCTTCCAAATATCACTTTGCAAATTACACAAGAACAGTCTTTGTGAAAGACTTCTTGAGGGGAAAGCTGTAACTCTCTGAGATGAATTTACAGAACAGAAAGCAGTTTCTCAGAAGGCTTCTTTTCATTTTTTTTCTTAGGATATTTCCTTTTTGAGCATAGCCCTCTATGGGCTTCCAAAAACATTTTGCAAATTCCACAAGAACAGTCTTAGCGAGAGGATTCTGGAGGGGAAAGCTGTAAATCTGTGAGACGAATTAACAGAATGCAAAGCAGTTTCTCAGAAACCTTCTTTTCATTTTTTATGTTGCGATATTTCCATTTTAACCATAGCGCTATAGGGGTTCCAAATATCACTTTGCAAATTCCAGAACAGTATTAGCGAAAGGCTTCTTGAGGGTAAAGCTGAAACTCTGTAAGATAAATTAACAGAACACAAAACATTTTCTCAGAAACCTACTTTTCAGTTTTTACCTTAGGATATTTCCTTTTTCACCATAGCCCTCTATGGGATTCCAAATATCACTTTTCAAATTCCACATGAACAGTCTTAGCGAAAGTCTTCTTGAGGGGAAAGCTGTAACTCTGTGAGATGAATTAACAGAACACAAAGCAGTTTCTCAGAAACATTCTTTCCAGAGTTTAACGCAAAATATTTCCTTTTTCACCGTAGCCCTCTACGGGATTCCAAATATCACTTTGCAAATCCCACAAGAACAGTCTTAGCGAAAGGCTTCTTGAGAAGAAAGCTGTAACTCGGTGAGATGTATTAACAGAACACACGGCAGTTTCTCAGAATGCTTCTTTCCAGTTTTTAAAGGAAGATATTTTCATTTTCACCATAGCCTTCTATGGGCTTCCAAATATCACTTTGCACATTCCGCAAGAACAGTCTTAGTGAACGACTTCTTGATGGGAAAGCTGTAAGTCTGTGAGATAAACTAACAAAACACAAAGCAGTTTCTCAGACATCTTCTTTTCGGTTTTTATCTTAGGATATTTCCATTTTCACCATAGTCCTCTATGGGCTTCCAAATATCATTTTGCAAATTTCACAAGCACAGTCTTAGTGAACGACTTCTTGAATGGAAAGCTGTAACTCTGTGAGATGAATTAACAGAACACAAAGCAGTTTCACAGAAAGCTTCATTTCAGTTTTTATCTTTGGATGATTTCTTTTTCACCCTAGCCCTCTATGGGCCGCCAAATATCACTATGCAAATTCAACAAGAAAAGTCTTAGTGAACGGCTTCTTGAGGGGAAAGCTGTAACTCTGTGAGATGAATTAACAGAACACAAAGCAGTTTCTCAGAAAGCTTCTTTCCAGTTTTTAACGGAGGATATTTCCTTTTATTCCATAGCCCTCTATGGGCTTCCAAATATCACTTTGCAAGTTTCACAAGAACAGCCTTAGCGAAAGGCTTCCTGTGGGGAAAGTTTTAACTATGTGAGATGAATTAACTGAACACAAAGCAGTTTCTCAGAAAGCTTCTTTTCAGTTTTTATCTTACGATATTTCCTTTTTCACCATAGACCTCTATGGGCTTCCAAATATCACTTTGCAAATCCCACAAGAACAGTCTTAGCGAAAGTCTTCTTGAGGGGAAAGCTGTAACTAGGTGAGGTCTATTATCAGAACACATGGCAGTTTCTCAGAAAGCTTCTTTCCAGTTTTTAACTGAAGATATTTCCTTTTTCACCATAGCCCTCTATGGGCTTCCAAATATCACTTTGCAAATTCGACAACAACAGCCTTAGCGAAAGGCTTTTAGAGGGAAATGCTGGAACTCTGTGAGATGGATTAACAGATCACAAAGCAGTTTCTCAGAAACCTTCTTTCCAGTTTTTAACGGAAAATAATTCCTTTTTCACCATAGCCCTCTGTGGGATTCTAAATATCACTTCCCAAATTTCAGAAGAACAGTCTTAGTGAACGGCCTCTTGAGGGTAAATCTGTAACTCTCTGAGATGAATTAACAGAACACAAAGCAGTTTCTCAAATAGCTTCTTTACGGATTTTATCTTACTATAATTCCTTTTTCAACATAGCCCTATATGGTCTTCCAAATATCACTTTGCAAATTAAACAAGAACAGTCTTTGTGAAAGACTTCTTGAAGGGAAAGCCGTAACTCTCTGAGATGAATTAACAGAACACAAAGCAGTTTCTCAGGAAGCTTCTTTTCAGTTTTTATCTTAGGATATTTCCTTTTTCAGCATAGCCCTCTATGGGCTTCCAAAAACATTTTGCAAGTTCCACAAGAACAGTCTTAGCGAAAGGATTCTGGACGGGAAAGCTGTAACTCTGTGAGATGAACTAACAGAACACAAAGCGGTTTCTCAGAAACCTTCTTTTCGTTTTTTATCTTAGGATATTTCCTTTTTCACCAAAGCCATCTATGGGCTTCCAAATATGACTTTGCAAATTCCAGAAGAACAGTATTAGCGAAAGGCTTCTTGAGGGTAGAGCTGTAACTCTGTAAGATGAATTAACAGAACACAAAACATTTTCTCAGAAACCTACTTTTCAGTTTTTACCTTAGGATATTTCCTTTTTCACCATAGCCCTCTATGGGATTCCAAATATCACTTTACAAATTCCACATGAACAGTCTTAGCGAAAGGCTTCTTGAGGGGAAAGCTGTAACTCGGTGAGATGAATTAAGAGAACACAAAGCAGTTTCCTAGAAAGATTCTTTCCAGTATTTAACGCAACATATTTCCTTTTTCTCCGTAGACCTGTATGGGCTTCCAACTATCACCTTGCAAACTCCACAGGAACAGTCTAGGTGAATGGCTTCTTGAGGGGGAAGTTGTAATTCTGTGAGATGAATTAAGAGAACATAATGCACTTTCTCAGAAAGCTTCTTTTCGGTTTTTATCTTAGGATATTTCCTTTTTTGCCATAACCCTCTATGGGCTTCCAATATCTCTTTGCAAATTCAACAAGAGCCGTCTGAGTGAACGGCTGCTTGAGGGTAAACTGTAACTCTGTGAGATGAATTAACAGAACATAAAGCAGTTTCTCAGAAAGCTTCTTTGAAGTTTTTAACGGAGGATATTTCCTTTTTCTCCGTAGCCCTATATGGGCTTCCAAATATCACTTTGAAAGCTCTACAAGAACAATCTTAGCGAAAGGTTACTGAGGGAAAAGCTGTAATTCTGTGAGATGAATTAACAAAACACAAAGCAGTTTCTCAGCAATCTTCTTTCCAGTTTGTAACGGTGGATATTTCCTTTTTCACCATAGCCCTCTAAGGGCTTCCAAATATCACATTGCAAATTCCACAAGAACAGTCTTAGCGAGAGGGTTCTTGAGGGGAAAGCTGTAACTCGGGGAGATGTATTAACAGAACACACGGCAGTTTCTCAGAATGCTTCTTTCCAGTTTTTAACGGAAGATATTTTCATTTTCAACATAGCCTTCCATGAGCTTCCAAATATCACTTTGCAAATTTCACAAGAACAGTCTTAGTGAACGACTTCTTGAGGGGAAAGCTGTAACTCGGTGAGATAAACTAACACAAAACAAAGCAGTTTCTCAGACAGTTTCTTTTCGGTTTTTATCTTAGGATATTTCCATTTTCACCATAGCCTTCTATGGGCTTCCAAATATCATTTTGCAAATTTCGCAAGAACTGTCTTAGTGAACGACTTCTTGAGGGCAAAGCTGTAACTCTGTGAGATGAATTAACAGAACACAAAGCAGTTTCACAAAAAGCTTCATTTCAGTTTTTATCTTAGGATGTTTTCTTTTTCACCATAGCCCTCAATGGGCCTCCAAATATCACTGTGCAAATTCCACAAGAAAGTCTTAGTGAACGACTTCTTGAGGGGAAAGCTGTAACTCTGTGAGATGAATTAACAGAACACAAAGCAGTTTCTCAGAAAGCTTCTTTCCAGTTTTTAACGGAGGATATTTCCTTTTATTCCATAGCCCTCTATGGGCTTCCAAATATACCTTTGCAAGTTTCACAAGAAACGTCTTAGCGAAAGGCTTCTTGATGGGAAAGTTGTAACTGTGAGATGAATTAACAGAACACAAAGCAGATTCTCATAAAGCTTCTTTCCAGTTTTTACCCGAAGATATTTCCTTTTTCAACATAGCCCACTATGGGCTTCCAAATATCACTTTGCAAATTCCACAAGTACAGACTTAGCGAAAGGCTTCTTGAGGGAAAAACTGTAACTCATTGAGATGAATTAACAGAACACAAAATAGTTTCTCAGAAAGCTTTTTTTCAGTTTTTTTCTTAGGATATTTCCTTTTTCACCATAGCCCTCTATGGGCTTCCAAAAACATTTTGCAAATTCCACAAGAACAGTCTTAGCGAAAGGATTCTGGAGGGGAAAGCTGTAATTCTGTGAGATGAATTGAAAGAACACAAAACAATTTTTCAGAAATCTTCTTTCTTATTTTTAACGGAAGATATTTCCTTTTTCACCATAGCCCTCTAGGGGCTTCCAAATATCACTTTGCAAATTCCACAAGAACAGTCTTAGCGAAAGGTTTCTTGAGGGGAAAGCTGTAACTCTGTGAGATGAACTAACAGAACACAAAGCAGTTTCTCAGAAACCTTCTTTTCGGTTTTTATCTTAGGATATTTCCATTTTCACCATAGCTCTCTAGGGGTTTCAAATATCACTTTGTAATTTACACAAGAACAGTCTCATCGAAAGGCTTCTTGAGGGGAAAGCTGTAAGTCTGTAAGATGAATTAACAGAACACAAAACAGTTTCTCAGAATCCTTCTTTTCAGTTTTTATCATAGGATAATTACTTTTTCACCACAACCCTGTATGGGATTCCAAATATCACTTTGCAAATTCCACATGAACAGTCTTAGCTAAAGGCTTCTTGAGGGGAAAGCTGTAACTCAGTGAGATGAATTAACAGAACACAAAGCAGTTTCTCGGAAAGATTCTTTCCAGTTTTTAACGGAACATATTTCCTTTTTCACCGTAGCCATCTATAGACTTCCAACTATCACCTTGCAAATTCCACAGGAACAGACTTAGTGAACGGCTTCTTGACGGGAACGCTGTAACTCTGTGAGATGAATTAAGAGAACACAAAGCAGTTTCTCAGAAATATTCTTTCCAGGTTTTAACGGAAGATTTTTCCTTTTTCACCATAGCCCTCTATGGGCTTCCAAATATCACTTTGCAAATAAAACAAGAACAGCCTTCGCGAAAGGCTTCTTGAGAGGGAAGCTGTAACACTGTGAGATGAACTAACAGAACACAAAGCAGTTTCTCAGAAAGCTTGTTTTCTGTTTTATCTTAGGATATTTCCATTTTCACCATAGCCCTCTATTGGTTTCAAAATATCAGTTTGCAAATCCCACAAGAACAGTCTTAGGGAAAGGCTTCTTGAGAGGAAAGCTGTAATACTGTGAGATGAATTAACAGAATACAAAGCAGTTTCTCAGAAAGCTTCTTTCCAGTTTTTTACGGAAGATATTTCAATTTACACCATAGCCCTCTATTGGCTTCCAAATATCACTTTCCAAATTCCACAAGAACAGTCTTAGTGAATGGCTTCTTGGGGAGAAAGCTGTAACACTGTGAGATGAACTAACAAAACCAAAGCAGTTTTTCATAAAGCTTCTTTTCGGTTTTTATCTTAGTATAATTCGTTTTTCACCATAGCCTTCTATGGGCTTCCAAATATCACTTTGCAAATTACATAAGAACTGTCTGAGTGAACGGCTTCTTGAGGGGAAAGCTGTAACTCTGTGAGATGAACTAACAGAACACAAAGCAGTTTCTCAGAAAGCTTCTTTTCGGTTTTTATCTTAGGATATTTCCATTTTCACCACAGCCATCTATGGGCTTCCAAATATCACTTTGCAAATTCCACAAGAACAGTTTTAGCAAAAGGCTTCTTTAGGAGAAAGCTGTAACTCTGTGAGATGAATTAACAGAACACAACACAGTTTCCAGAAAGCTTCTTGCCAGTTTTTAACTGAAGATATTTCCTTTTACACCATAGACCTCTAAGGGCTTCAAAATATGACTTTGCAAATTCCACAAGAACTGCGTTATTGAAAGGCTTCTTGAGGGGAAAGCTGTAACCCTCTGAGATGAATTAACAAAACACAAAGCAGTTTCTCAGAAAGCTTCTTTTCAGTTTTTATCTTAGGATATTTCCTTTTTCACCAGAGCCCTGTATGGGTATCCAAATATCACGTTGTAAATTCCACACAGCAGTCTTAGCGAAAGGCTTCTTGAGGAAAAGCTGTAATTCTCTGAGATGAATTTAAAAAAACACAAAGCAGTTTCGTAGAAATATTCTTTCCAGTTTTTTAACGGAAGATATATCCTTTTTCACCATATCCCTCTATGGGCTTCCAAATATCACGTTGCAAATTCCACAAGAACAACCTTAGCGAAAGTCTTCTTTAGGGGAAAGTTGTAACTCTGTGAGATGAATTAACAGAACACAAAGCAGTTTCTCAGGAAGCTTCTTTTCAGTTTTTATCTTAGGTTATTTCCTTTTTCACCATAGCCCTCTATGGGCTTCCAAATATCACTTTGCAAATTCCACAAGAACAGTCTTAGCGAAAGGTTTCTTGAGGGGAATGCTGTAACTCTGTGAGATGAACTAACAGAACACAAAGCAGTTTCTCAGAAACCTTCTTTTCGGTTTTTATCTTAGGATATTTCCATTTTCACCATAGCCCTCTAGGGGTTTCAAATATCACTTTGTAATTTACACAAGAACAGTCTCATCGAAAGGCTTCTTGAGGGGAAAGCTGTAAGTCTGTAAGATGAATTAACAGAACACAAAACAGTTTCTCAGAATCCTTCTTTTCAGTTTTTATCATAGGATAATTCCTTTTTCACCACAACCCTGTAAGGGATTCCAAATATCACTTTGCAAATTCCACATGAACAGTCTTAGCTAAAGGCTTCTTGAGGGGAAAGCTGTACTCAGTGAGATGAATTAACAGAACACAAAGCAGTTTCTCAGAAAGATTCTTTCCAGTTTTTAACGGAACATATTTCCTTTTTCACCGTAGCCATCTATAGACTTCCAACTATCACCTTGCAAATTCCACAGGAACAGACTTAGTGAACGGCTTCTTGACGGGAACGCTGTAACTCTGTGAGATGAATTAAGAGAACACAAAGCAGTTTCTCAGAAACATTCTTTCCAGGTTTTAACGGAAGATTTTTCCTTTTTCACCATAGCCCTCTATGGGCTTCCAAATATCACTTTGCAAATAAAACAAGAACAGCCTTCGCGAAAGGCTTCTTGAGAGGGAAGCTGTAACTCTGTGAGATGAACTAACAGAACACAAAGCAGTTTCTCAGAAAGCTTGTTTTCTGTTTTATCTTAGGATATTTCCATTTTCACCATAGCCCTCTATTGGTTCCAAAATATCAGTTTGCAAATCCCACAAGAACAGTCTTAGGGAAAGGCTTCTTGAGAGGAAAGCTGTAATACTGTGAGATGAATTAACAGAACACAAAGCAGTTTCTCAGAAAGCTTCTTTCCAGTTTTTTATGGAAGATATTTCAATTTACACCATAGCCCTCTATTGGCTTCCAAATATCACTTTCCAAATTCCACAAGAACAGTCTTAATGAATGGCTTCTTGGGGGGAAAGCTGTAACACTGTGAGATGAACTAACAAAACCAAAGCAGTTTTTCATAAAGCTTCTTTTCGGTTTTTATCTTAGTATAATTCGTTTTTCACCATAGCCTTCTATGGGCTTCCAAATATCACTTTGCAAATTTCATAAGAACTGTCTGAGTGAACGGCTTCTTGAGGGGAAAGCTGTAACTCTGTGAGATGAACTAACAGAACACAAAGCAGTTTCTCAGAAAGCTTCTTTTCGGTTTTTATCTTAGGATATTTCCATTTTCACCACAGCCATCTATGGGCTTCCAAATATCACTTTGCAAATTCCACAAGAACAGTTTTAGCAAAAGGCTTCTTTAGGAGAAAGCTGTAACTCTGTGAGATGAATTAACAGAACACAACACAGTTTCCAGAAAGCTTCTTGCCAGTTTTTAACTGAAGATATTTCCTTTTACACCATAGACCTCTAAGGGCTTCAAAATATGACTTTGCAAATTCCACAAGAACTGCGTTATTGAAAGGCTTCTTGAGGGGAAAGCTGTAACCCTCTGAGATGAATTAACAAAACACAAAGCAGTTTCTCAGAAAGCTTCTTTTCAGTTTTTATCTTAGGATATTTCCTTTTTCACCAGAGCCCTGTATGGGTATCCAAATATCACGTTGTAAATTCCACACAGCAGTCTTAGCGAAAGGCTTCTTGAGGAAAAGCTGTAATTCTCTGAGATGAATTTAAAAAAACACAAAGCAGTTTCGTAGAAATATTCTTTCCAGTTTTTTAACGGAAGATATATCCTTTTTCACCATATCCCTCTATGGGCTTCCAAATATCACGTTGCAAATTCCACAAGAACAACCTTAGCGAAAGTCTTCTTGAGGGGAAAGCTGTAACTCTGTGAGATGAATTAACAGAACACAAAGCAGTTTCTCAGGAAGCTTCTTTTCAGTTTTTATCTTAGGTTATTTCCTTTTTCACCATAGCCCTCTATGGGCTTCCAAATATCACTTTGCAAAGTTCACAAAAACTGTCTTAGTGAACGGCTTCTTGAGGGGAAAGCTGTAACTCTGTGAGATGAACTAACAGAACACTACACAGTTTCCCAGAAAGCTTGTTTTCGGTTTTCATCTTAGGATATTTCCGTTTTCACCTTAGCCCTCGATGGGCTTCCAAATATCACTTTACAAATTCCACAAGAACAGTCTTAGCGATAGGCTTCTTGAGGGGAATGCTGTAACTCTGTGAGATGAATTAAGAGAACACAAGGTCGTTTCTCAGAAAGCTTCTTTCCAGTTCTTACCTGAATATATTTCCTTTTTCTCCATAGCCCTCTATGGGCTTCGAAATATCACTTTGCAAATTCGACAAGAACAGTCTTAGCGAAAGGCTTCTTGAGGGGAAAGCTGTAACTCTGTGAGATGAATTAACAGAACACAATGCATTTTCTCGGAAAGCTTCTTTCCCCTTTTAACAGAAGAGATTTCCTTTTTCACCATAGCACACTATGGGCTTCAAATATCACTGTGCAAATTCCACAAGAACAGTCTTATCGAAAGGCTTCTTGAGGGGAAAGCTGTAACTCTGTGAAATGAATTAGGAGAACACAAAGCCATTTCTCAGAAAGCTTCTTTCCAGTTTTTAACTGAAGATATTTCCTTTTTCACCAAAACCCTCCATGAGCTTCCAAATATCACTTTGCAAATTCCACAAGAACAGTCTTAGTGAAAGGCTTCTTGAGGGGAAAGCTGTAACCCTGTGAGATGAATTAACAGAGCACAAATCTGTTTCTCAGAAAGCTTCTTTTCAGTTTTTAACGGAAGACATTTCCTTTTTCACCATAGACTTCTAGGGGCTTTCAAATATCACTTTGCATATTCCACCAGAACAGTCTTAGCGAAAGGCTTCTTGAGGGGAAATGTGTAACCCTGTGGGATGAATTAACAGAACACAAAGCCGTTTCTCAGCAAGCTTCTTTCCAGTTTTTAACTGAAGAGATTTCCTTTTTCACGATAGCCCTCTATGGGCTTCCAAATATCACTTTGCAAATTCCACAAGAACAGTCTTAGCGATTGGCTCCTTGAGGGGAAAGCTGTTACTCTGTGAGATGAATTAAGAGAACACAGAGCCGTTTCTCAGAAAGCTTCTTTCCAGTTCTTACCTGAATATATTTCCTTTTTCTCCATAGCCCTCTGTGGGCTTCGAAATATCACTTTGCAAATTCGACAAGAACAGTCTTAGCGAAAGGCTTCTTGAGGGGAAAGCTGTAACTCTGTGAGATGAATTAACAGAACACAATGCATTTTCTCGGAAAGCTTCTTTCCCCTTTTAACAGAAGAGATTTCCTTTTTCACCATAGCACACTATGGGCTTCAAATATCACTGTGCAAATTCCACAAGAACAGTCTTATCGAAAGGCTTCTTGAGGGGAAAGCTGTAACTCTGTGAAATGAATTAGGAGAACACAAAGCCATTTCTCAGAAAGCTTCTTTCCAGTTTTTAACTGAAGATATTTCCTTTTTCACCAAAACCCTCCATGAGCTTCCAAATATCACTTTGCAAATTCCACAAGAACAGTCTTAGTGAAAGGCTTCTTGAGGGGAAAGCTGTAACCCTGTGAGATGAATTAACAGAGCACAAATCTGTTTCTCAGAAAGCTTCTTTTCAGTTTTTAACGGAAGACATTTCCTTTTTCACCATAGACTTCATGGGGCTTTCAAATATCACTTTGCATATTCCACCAGAACAGTCTTAGCGAAAGGCTTCTTGAGGGGAAATGTGTAACCCTGTGGGATGAATTAACAGAACACAAAGCCGTTTCTCAGCAAGCTTCTTTCCAGTTTTTAACTGAAGAGATTTCCTTTTTCACGATAGCCCTCTATGGGCTTCCAAATATCACTTTGCAAATTCCACAAGAACAGTCTTAGCGATTGGCTCCTTGAGGGGAAAGCTGTTACTCTGTGAGATGAATTAAGAGAACACAGAGCCGTTTCTCAGAAAGCTTCTTTCCAGTTTTCAACGGAATTGATTTCCTTTTTTACCATAGCCCTGTATGGGCTTCCAACTATCACTTTGCAAATTCCACAAGAATAGTCTTAGCGAAAGGCTTCTTCAGGTGAAAGCTGTTACTCTGTGGGATGAATTAACAGAACAAAAAGTAGTTTCTCAGAAAGCTTCTTTCCAGTTTTTAACGGAAGAGATTTCCTTTTTAACCATAGCCCTCTATGGACTTTAATTATCACTTTGCAAATACCACAAGAACACTCTTAGCAAAAGGCTTCCTGAGCGGAAAGCTGTAACTCTGTGAGATGAATTAACAAAACACAATGCAGTTTCTAAGAAAGCTTCCTTTCGGTTTTTATCTTAGGATATTTCCTTTTTCGCCATAAACCTCTAGTGGCTCCCAAGAGCACTTTGAAAATTCCACCAGAGCCATCTCAGTGAACGGTTTCTTCAGGGGAAAGCTGTAACTCTGTGAGATGAATTAACAGAACACAAAAAGCAGTTTCTCAGAAAATTTCTTTGCAGTTTTTAACAGAAGAGATTTCCTTTTTCACCATAGCCCTCCAAGGGCACGCAAATATCTCTTTGCAAATTCCACAGGAACAGTCTTAGAGAATGGCTACTTGAGGGGAAAGCTGTAACTCTATGAGATGAATTAACAGAACACAAAGCAGTTTCCCAGAAAACTTCTTTTCAGTTTTTATCCTAGGATGTTTCCTTTTTCACCTTAGCCCTGTATGGGCTTCCAAATATCACTTTGCAAATTCCACAAGAACAGTCTTAGCAAAATTCTTCCTGAAGGGAAAGCTGTAACTCTGTGAGATGAATTAACAAAACACAAGGCAGTTTCCCAGAAAGCTTCTTTCCAGTTTTTAACGGAAGATATTCCCTTTTTCACCATAGCCTTCTATTGGCTTCCAAATATCACTATGCCTATCCAACAAGAACAGTCTTAGGGAAAGGCTTCTTGAGGGGAAAGCTGTAACTCTGTAAGATGAATTAACAGAACACAAAGCAGTTTCTCAGAAAGCTTCATTTCAGTTTTTATCTTAGGATATTTCCTTTTTCACCATAGCCTTCTATGGCCTTCCAAATATCACTTTGCAAATTCCACAAGAACAGTCTTAGCAAAAGGTTTCTTGAGGGTCAAGCTGTAGCTCTGTGAGATGAATTAACAGAACACAAAGCAGTTTCTCAGAAAGCTTCTTTTCGGTTTTCATCTAAGGATATATCCTTTTTCACTATATCCCTCTATGTGCTTCCAAATATCACTTTGGAAATTCCACAAGAACAGTCTTAGCGAAAGGCTTGTTGAGCGGAAAGCTGTACGACTGAGAGATGTATTAACAGAACACAAAGCACTGTGTCTGAAAGCTTCTTTCTAGTTTTTCACTGAAGATATTTCCTTTTTCACCATAGCCCTCTATGGGCTTCCAAATATCACTTTGCAAATTCCACAAGAACAGTCTTAGCGAAAGGCGTCTTGAGGGAAAGCTGAAACTCTTTCAGATGAATTAACAGGACACAAAGCAGTTTCTCAGAAAGCTTCATTCCAGTTTTTAACAGAAGATTTCCTTTTTCACCATAGCCTTTTATGGGCTTCCAAATATCTCTTTGCAAATTCCACAAGAACAGCCTTAGCGAAAGGCATCTTGAAGGGAAAGCTGTAACTCTGTGAGATGAATTTACAGAACACAAAGCAGTTTCTCAGAAAGATTCTTTCCAGTTTTTAACGGAACATATTTCCTTTTTCACCGTAGCCATCAATAGACTTCCAACTATCACCTTGCAAATTCCACAGGAACAGACTTAGTGAACGGCTTCTTGAGGGGAAAGCTCTAGCTCTGTGAGATGAATTAACAGAACATCAAGCAGTTTCTCAGAAAGATTCTTTCCCGTTTTTAACGGAAGATATTTCCTTTTTCAAAGTAGCACTCTAAGGGCTTCGAAATATCACCTTGCAAATTCCACAGGAGCAGTCTCAGTGAATGACTTCTTGAGGGGAAAGCTAAAACTCTGTGAGATGAATTAGGATAACACAATGCAGTCTCTCAGAAAGCTTCTTTTCGGTTTTTATCTTAGAATATTTCCCTTTTCGCCATAACCCTCTATCGGCTTGCAATATCACTTTGCAAATTCCACAAGAACAGTCCAGTGAATGGATTCTTGACGGGAAAGCTGTAACCGTGTGAGATGAATTAACAGAACACAAAGCAGTTTCTCAGAAAGGTTCTTTTCAGTTTTTATCTTAGGACATTTCCTTTTTCACCATAGACCTCTATGGGCTTCCAAATATCACTTTTCAAATTCCACAAGAACAGACTTAGCGAAAGGCTTCTTGAGGAGAACGCTGTAACTCTGTGAGATGAATTAACAGAACACAAAGCAGTTTCTCAGAAAGCTTCTTTCCAGTTTTAAAGTGAGGTTATTTCCTTTCTCACCATTGCCCTCTATAGGCTTCCAAATATCACTCTGCAAATTCCACAAGAACAGCCTTAGCGGAAGGCTTCTTGAGGGGAAAGCTGTAACTCTGTGATATCAATTAACAGAACGCAAAGAAGTTTCTCAGAAAGCTTCTTTTCAGTTTTTATCTTCGCATATTTCCTTTTTCACCATTGCCCTCTATGGACTTCCAAATATCACTTAGCAAATTCCACAAGAACAGCCTTAGCGAAAGGCTTCTTGAGGGGAAAGCTGTAACTCTGTGAGATGAATTAACAGAACACAAACCAGTTTCTCAGAAATCTTGTTTCCAGTTTTTAACGAAAGATAGTTCCTTTTTCACCATAGCCCCCATCGGCTTCGAAATATCACTTTTCAAATTCCACAAGAACAGTCTTAGAGAATGGCTTCTAGAGGAGGAAGGTGCAACTCTGTGAGATGAATTACCAGAACACAAAGCAGTTTCTCAGAAAGCTTCTTTTCGGTTTTTATCTTACGATATTTCCATTTTAAACGTAGCCCTCTATGGGCTTCCAAATATCACTTTGCAAATTCCACAAGAACAGTATTAGCGAAAGGCATCTTGAGAGTTGTAAATCTGTTAGATGAATTAACAGAACACAAAGCAGTTTCTAAAAAACATTCTTTCCAGTTTTTAACGGAAGATATTTCCTTTTTCTTCATAGCCCTCTATGGGTTCCCAAATATCACCTTGAAAATTCCACAGGAACAAACTTAGTGAACGGATTCTTGAGGGGAAAACTATAACTCTGTGAGATGAATTAAGAGAACATAATGCAGTTTCTCAGAAAGCTTATTTTCGGTTTTTATCTTAGAATATTTCCTTTTTGCCCTAACCCTCTATGGGTTTCTAAAATCACTTTGCAAATTCCACAAGAACAGTCTTAGCGAAAGTCTTCTTGAGGAGAAAGCTGTAACTCTGTGAGATGAATTAACAGGACACAAAGAACTTTCTCAGAAAGCTTCTTTCCAGTTTATAACGGAAAATATTTCCTTATTCACCATTGCCCTCTCTGGCCTTCTAAATACCACTTTCGAAATGACACGAGAACATTCCTAGCGAAAGACTTCTTGAGGGAAAGCTGTAACTCTGTGAGATGAATTAACAGAACACAAAGCAGTTTCTCAGAAAGCTTCTTTCCAGTTTTCAACTGATGATATTTCCTTTTTAACCATAGCCCTCTATGGGCTTCCAAATATAACTTTGCAAATTCCACAAGAACAGTCTTAGCGAAAGGCTTCTTGAGGGAAAAGCTGTAATCAGAAAGCTTCTTTCGAGTTTTTAACTGAAGATATTTCCTTTTACACCATAGCCCTCTAAGGACTTCCAAATATCACTTTGCAAATTCCACTAGAACAGGCTTAGCGAAAGTCTTCTTGAGGGGAAAGCTGTAACTCTGTGAGATGAATTAACAGAACACAAAGCAGTTTCTCCGAAAGCCTCTTTCCAGTTTTTAACTGAAGACATTTCCTTTTCCACCATAGCCCTCGATGGGCATCCAAATACCACTTTGCAAATTCCACAAGAACAGCCTTAGCAAAGGGCTTCTTGAGGGGATAGCTGTAACTCTTTGAAATGAATTAACAGAACGCAAAGCAGTTTCTCAGAAAACTTCTTTTCAGATTTTATGTTAGGATATTCCCTTTTTCACCCTAGCACTCTAAGGGCTTCCAAATATCACTTTGCAAATTCCACAGGAACAGTCTTAGCGAAAGGCTTCTTGAGGAGAAAGCTGTAACTCTGTGAGATGAATTAACAGAACAAAAAGCAGTTTCTCCGAAAGCTTATTTTCAGTTTTTATCTCAGGCTATTTCCTTTTTCACCATAGACCTCTATGGGCTTCTAAATATCACTTTCCAAATTCCACAAGGACAGCCTTAGGGAAAGGCTTCTTAATGGGAAAGCTGCAACTCTGTGAGATGAATTAACAGAACACAAAGCAGTTTCTCAGATAGCTTCTATCCAGTTTTTAACTGAAGATATTTCCTTTTTCCCCACAGACCACTATGAACTTCCAAATATCATTTTGCAAACTCCACAAGAACAGTCTTAGTGATCGACTTCTTGAGGGGAATGCTATAACTCCGTGAGATGAGTTAAGAGAACACAATGCAGTTTCTCCGAAAGTTTCTTTTCGGTTTTTATCGTAGGATATTTTCTTTTTCAACATAGCCCTCTATGTTCTTCCAAATATCACTTTGCAAATTCCACAAGAACATTGTTAATGAATGGCTTCTCGAGGGGAAAGCAGTAACTCTGTGAGATGAAATAACAGAACACAAAGCAGTTTCTCAGAAAGCTTCTTTCCGATTTTTGATGGAAGATAATTCCTTTTTCATCATAGCCCTCTAAGGTTTCTAAATATCACTTTCCAATTCTACAAGAACAGTCTTAGCGAAAGGATTCTTGAGGGGAACGCTGTAATTCTGTGAGATAAATTAATAGTACACAAAGCAATTTCTCAGAAAGCTTCTTTCCATTTTTAACTGAAGATAATTCATTTTTTACCGTAACCCTCTATGAGCTTCCAAATATCACTTGGCAAATTCCACAAGAACAGTCTTAGCGAAAGTCTTCTTGAGGAGAAAGCTGTAACTCTGTGAGATGAATTAACAGGACACAAAGCAGTTTCTCAGAAAGCTTCTTTCCAGTTTTTAACGGAAGATATTTCCTTTTTCACCAAAGCCCACTATGGGCTTCGAAATATCACTTTGCAAACTCCGGAAGAACTGCCTTCGCGAAAGTTTTCTTGAGGGAAAAGCTGTAAGTCTGTGAAATGAATTAACAGAACACAAAGCAGTTTCTCAGAAAGATTCTTTCCAGTTTTTAACTGAAGATATTTCCTTTTTCACCATAGCCCTCGCTGGGCTTCCAACTATCACTTTGCAAATTCCACAAGAACAGTCTAAGCGAAAAACTTCTCGAGGGGAAAGCTGTAACTCTGTGAGATGAATTAACAAAACACAAAGAAGTTTCTCAGAAAGCTTCTTTCCAATTTTTAACTAAAGTTATTTCCTTTTTCACCATAGCCCTCTACGGGCTTCCAAATATCACTTTGAAAATTCCACAAGAACAGTCTTAGCGAAAGGCTTCTTGAGGGGAAAGCTGTAACTCTTTGAGATAAATTAACAGAACACAAATCAGGTTCTCAGAAAGCTTCTTTCCAGGTTTTAACGGAGGATATTTCCTTTTTCACCATAGCCCTCTATTGGCTTCTAAATATCACGTTCTAAATTGCACAAGAACAGTCTCAGTGAAAGGCTTCTTGAGAGGAAAGCTGTAACTCTGTGAGATGGATTAAGAGAACACAAAGCAGTTTTTCAGAAAGCGTATTTTCAGTTTTTATCTTAGGCTATTTCCTTTTTCTCCATAGACTTCTGTAGGCTTCTAAATATCACTTCCCAAATTCGACAAGAACAGTCTTAGGGAAAGGCTTCGTTAGGGGAAAGCTCTAACTTTGTGAGATGAATTGACAGAACACAACACAGTGTCTCAGAAAGCTTCTTTCCCTTTATAAACCGAAGATATTTCCTTTTCACCATAGCTCTCTATGGCCTTCGAAATGTCACTTTGCAAATTCCACAAGAACAGTCATAGCGAAAGGCTTCCTCAGGGGAAAGCTGTAACTCTGTGGGATGAGTTCACAGATCAGAAAGGTGTTTCTCAGAAAGTTTCTTTCCCACTTTTATGGCGGATATTTCCTTTGGCCCTATAGTCGTCAAAGGGAACCAAATTATCCCTTCTCAGATTCCACAGAAATAAGGATAGCAAACAGCTCTACGACATATAACTCTCACTCAGTGAGTGGAAGTCACATATCACAAAGCAGTTTCTCAGAAAAGTTCATGTCAGTTTTTATCTTAGGATATTTCCTTTTTCACCATAGCCCGCTTTGGGCTTCCAAATATCACTTTACAAATTCCAGAAGAACAGTCTTAGCAAAAAGCTTCTTGAGGAGAAAGCTGTAACTCTGTGAGATGAATTAACAGAACACAATGCAGTTTCTTAGAAGGCTTCTTTTCAGTTTTTATCTTAGGATATTTCCTTTTTCACCATAGCCCTCTATGGGCTTCCAAATATCGCTTTGCAAATTCCACAAAAACAGTCTTAGCGAAAGGCTTCTTGAGGGCAAAGCTGTAACTCTGTGAGATGAATTAACAGAAGACAAAGCTGTTTCTCAGAAAGCTATATTCCAGGTTTTAACTGAAGATGTTTCATTTTTCACCACAACCCACTATGGGCTTCCAAATATCACTTTGCAAATTCCACAAAACAGTCTTAGCGAAAGACTTCTTGAGAGGAAAGCTGTAGCTCTGTGACATGAATTAACAGAACACAAAGCAGTTTCTCAGAGAGATTCTTTCCAGTTTTTAACGGAAAATATTTACTTTTTCACCATAGCCCTCTATGGACTTCTAAATATCACTTTGCAAATTCCACAAGAACAGTCTTACCGAAAGGCTTCTTGAGGGGAAAGCTGTAACTCTGTGAGATGAATTAACAGAACACAAAGCAGTCTCTAAGAAAGCTCCTTTCCAGTTTTTAACTGAAGATATCTCCTTTTTCACCGTAGTCCTCTAGGGGTTCCAAATATAACTTTGGAAATTCCAGAGGAACAGTCTTAGCGAAATGCTTCTTGAGGGAAAAGGTGTAATCAGAAAGCTTCTTTCGAGTTTTTAAGTGAAGATATTTCCTTTTACACCATAGCTCTCTAAGGACTTCCAAATATCACTTTGCAAATTCCACAAGAACAGGCTTAGCGAAAGTCTTCTTGAGGGGAATGCTGTAACTCTGTGGGATGAATTAACAGAACACAAAGCAGTTTCTCCGAAAGCCTCTTTCCAGTTTTTAACTGAAGATATTTCCTTTTCCACCATAGCCCTCGAAGGCCTTCCAAATACCACTTTGCAAATTCCACAAGAACAGCCTTAGCAAAGGGCTTCTTGAGGGGATAGCTGTAACTCTGTGAAATGAATTAACAGAACGCAAAACAGTTTCTCAGAAAGCTTCTTTTCAGTTTTTATGTTAGGATATTTCCTTTTTCACCCTAGCACTCTATGGGCTTCCAAATATCACTTTGCAAATTCCACAGGAACAGTCTTAGCGAAAGGCTTCCTGAGGAGAAAGCTGTAACTCTGTGAGATGAGTTAACAGAACACAAAGCAGTTTCTCCAAAAGCTTATTTTCAGTTTTTATCTCAGGCTATTTCCTTTTTCACCATAGACCTCTATGGGCTTCTAAATATCACTTTCCAAATTTCACAAGAACAGCCTTAGGGAAAGGCTTCTTAAGGGGAAAGCTGTAACTCTGTGAGATGAATTAACAGAACACAAAGCAGTTTCTCAGAAAGCTTCTATCAAGTTTTTAACTGAAGATATTTCCTTTTTCCACATAGCCCTCTATGAACTTCCAAATATCATTTTGCAAACTCCACAACAACAGTCTTAGTGATCGACTTCTTGAGGGGAAAGCTATAACTCCGTGAGATGAGTTAAGAGAACACAATGCAGTTTCTCCGAAAGTTTCTTTTCGGTTTTTATCGTAGGATATTTCCTTTTTCAACATTGCCCTCTATGTTCTTCCAAATATCACTTTGCAAATTCCACAAGAACATTCATAATTAATGGCTTCTCGAGGGGAAAGCAGTAACTCTGTGAGATGAAATAAGAGAACACAAAGCAGTTTCTCAGAAAGCTTCTTTCCGATTTTTAATGGAAGATATTTCCTTTTTCACCATAGCCCTCTATGGTTTCTAAATATCACTTTCCAAATTCCACAAGAACAGTCTTAGCGAAAGGATTCTTGAGGGGAATGCTGTAACTCTGTGAGATAAATTAATAGTACACAAAGCAGTTTCTCAGAAAGCTTCTTTCCAGTTTTTAACTGAAGATATTTCATTTTTTTACCATAGCCCTCTATCAGCTTCCAAATATCACTTTGCAAATTCCACAAGAACAGTCTTAGCGAAAGGATTCTTGAGGGGAAAGCTGTAACTCTGTGAAACGAATTAGCAGAACACAAAGCAGTTTCTAAGAAAGCTTCTTTTCAGTTTTTATCTTAAGATATTTCCTTTTTCACCATAGTCCTCTATGTTCTTCCAAATATCACTTTGAAAATTCCACAAAAACAGCCTTAGTGAAAGGCTTCTTGAGGAGAAAGCTGTAACGCTGTGAGATGAATTAACAGAACACAAAGCAGTTTTTCAGAAAGCTTCTTTCCAGTTTTCAACTGAAGATATATCCTTTTTAACCATAGCCCTATATGGGCTTCTAAATATCACTTTGCAAATTTCACAAGAACAGACTTAGTAAAGTTCTCCTTGAGGGGAAAGCTTTAACTCTGTGAGATGAATTAACAGAACACAAAGCAGTTTTTCAGAAAGCTTCTTTCCAGTTTTCAACTGAAGATATTTCCTTTTTAACCATAGCCCTCTATGGGCTTCCAAATATCACTTTGAAAATTCCACAAGAACAGTCTTAGCAAAAGGCTTCTTGAGGAAAAAGCTGTAAGTATGTGAAATGAATTAAGAGAACACAAAGCAGTTTCTCAGAAAGCTTCTTTCCAGTTTTTAACGGAAGATAATTCCTTTTTCACCGTAGCCCTCTCTGGGCTTCCAAATATCACTTTGCAAATCCCACAAGAACAGTCTTAGCGAAAAGCTTCTTGAGGGGAAAGCTGTAACTCTGTGAGATGAATTAACAGAACAAAAAGCAGTTTCTCAGAAAGCTTCTTTCCAGTTTTTAACGGAGGATATTTCCTTTTTCACCATAGCCCTCTATGGGCTTCTAAATATCATGTTCTAAATTCCACAAGAACAGTCTTAGTGAAAGGCTTCTTGAGCGAAAGCTATAGCTCTGTGAGATGAATTAACGGAACACAAAGCAGTTTCTCAGAAAGGTTATTTTCAGTTTTTACCTTAGGCTATTTCCTTTTTCCCTGTAGACCACTGTAGGCTTCTAAATATCACCTTCCAAATTCCACAAGAACAGTCTTAGTGTAAGGCTTCTTAACGGGAAAGCTGTAACTCTGTGAGACGAATTAACAGAACACAAGGCAGTTTCTCGGAAATCTTCGATCCAGTTTTTAACGGCAGTTATTTCCTTTTTCACCATAGCCCTCTTTGGGCATCCAAATATCACTTTGCAAACTCCACAAGAACATTCTTAGCGAAAGGTTTCTTGGGGGAATGCTGTAAGTCTGTGAAATGAATTAACAGAACACAAAGCAGTTTCTCAGAAAGATTCTTTCCAGTTTTTAACTGAAGATATTTCCTTTTTCACCATAGCCCTCGCTGGGCTTCCAAATATCACTTTGAAAATCCCACAAGAACAGTCTTAGCGAAAGACTTCTCGAGGGGAAAGCTGTAACTCTGTGAGATGAATTAACAGAACACAAAGCAGGTTCTCAGAAAGCTTCTTTCCAGTTTTTAACGGAGGATATTTCCTTTTTCACCATAGCCCTCTATGGGCTTCTAAATATCACGTTCTAAATTGCACAAGAACAGTCTCAGTGAAAGGCTTCTTGAGAGGAAAGCTGTAACTCTGTGAGATGAATTAAGAGAACACAAAGCAGTTTTTCAGAAAGCTTATTTTCAGTTTTTATCTTAGGGTATTTCCTTTTTCACCGTAGACCTCTGTATTCTTCTAAATATCACTTCACAAATTCGACAAGAACAGTCTTAAGGAAAGGCTTCGTTAGGTGAAAGCTCTAACTTTGTGAGATGAATTAACAGAACACAACACAGTGTCTCAGAAAGCTTCTTTCCTGTTTTAAACCGAAGATATTTCCTTTTCACCATAGCTCTCTATGGCCTTTGAAATGTCACTTTGCAAATTCCACAAGAACAGTCATAGCGAAAGGCTTCCTCAGGGGAAAGCTGTAACTCTGTGGGATGAATTCACAGATCAGAAAGGTGTTTCTCAGAAAGCTTCTTTCCCGCTTTTATGGCGGATATTTCCTTCGGCCCTATAGTCTTCAAAGGGAACCAAATTATCCCTTCTCAGATTCCACAGAAATAAGGTTAGCAAACAGCTCTACGACATATAGCTCTCACTCAGTGAGTGGAATTCACATATCACAAAGCAGTTTCTCAGAAAAGTTCTTTTCAGTTTTTATCTTAGGATATTTCCTTTTTCACCATAACCCTCTATGGGCTTACCAATACCACTCTGCAAATTCCACAAGAACAGTCTTACCAAAAGGCTTCTTAAGGGGAAAGCTGTAACTCTGTGAGGTGAATTAACAGAACACAAAGCAGTTTCTCAGAATGCTTCTTTTCAGCTTTTTTCTTAGGATATTTCCTTTCTCACCATAGCCCTATAAGGGCTTACAAATATCACTATGAGTATTACACAAGAAGAGTCTTAGCAAAAGTCTTTTTGAGGGAAAATCTGTAACTCTTTGAGATGAATTAACAGAACACAAAGCAGTTTCTTAGAAAGCTTCTTTCCATTTTTTAACTGAAGGTATTTCCCTTTTCACCACAGCCGTCTATGGGCTTCCAAATATCACTTTGCAAATTCAAAAGGAACAGTCCTAGCGAAAGGCTTCTTGAGTGGAAGGCTGTAACTCTGTGAGATGAATTAACAGATCTCAGAGAAGTTTCTCAGAAAGCTTCTTTCTCACTTTTAGCGGCAGATATTTCCTTTGGCCCTATAGTCTTCAAAGGGATCCAAAATAACAGCTCTCCGATTCCATAGAAATAAGGCTATCAAACAGCTCTAGGAAATACAGCTGTAACTCAGTTAGTGGAAGTCACATAATACTAAACCGTTTCTCAGAGAGCCTCTTTCAGTTTTTAATTGAAGCTATATCCTTTTTCACCGTAGCCCTCTATGGGCTTCAAAATATCACTTTGAAAATACAACAAGAACAGTCTTAGCGAAAGACTTCTAGAGTGGAAAGCTGTAACTCTGTTAGGTGAATTAACAGAATACAAAGCAGTTTCTCAGGAATGTTCTTTACAGTTTTTATCTGAAGATATTTCATTTTCACCATAGCGCTCTATGGGCTTCCAAATATCACATCTCAAATTCCACAAGAAGAGTCTTAGCGAAAGACTTCTTCAGGGGAAAGCTGTAAGTCTGTGAGATGAATTAAAAGAACACAAAGCAGTTTCTCAGAAAGCTTCTTTCCAGTTTTTATCTGAGGATATTTCGTTTTCACCATAGCCGTCTATTGGCTTCCAAATATAATTTTTCAAATTGTGCAAGAATAATCTTAGTGAACGGCTTCTTGCGGTGAAAGCTGTAACTCTGTGAAATGAATTCGCAGATCACAAAGAAGTTTCTCAGAAAGCTTATTTCTAACTTTTAGCAGCGGATATTTCCTTTGGCCCTACAGTCTTCAAAGGGATCCGAAATAACAGTTCTCAGATTCCACAGAAATAAGGCTGCCAAACAGCTCTACGAAATACAGCTTTAACTCAGTGAGTGGAAGTCATATATCAAAAAGAAGTTTCTCAGAGAGCTTCTTTTCAGTTTTTAACTGAAGATATATCCTTTTTCACTATAGGTCACTATGAGCTTCCAAATATCACTTTGCATATTCCACAAGAACTGTCTTAGCGAAAGCCTTCTTGAGGGGAAACCTGTAACTCTGTGAGATGAAATAACAAAACACAAAGTAGTTTCTCAGAAAGTTTCTTTGCAGTTTTTATCTTAGGATATTTACTTTTTTACCATCGACTTCTATGGGCTTACAAATATCACTTTGCAAATTCCACAAGAACAGTCTTAGCGAAAGGCTTCTAGAGGGGAAAGCTGTAACTCTGTGAGGTGAATTAACAGAACACAAAACAGTTTCTCAGAAAGCTTCTTTCCAGTTTTTAACTGAAGGTATGTCCTTTTTCACCATAGCCCTCTACGGGCTTTCAAATATCACTTTGCAAATTCCACAAGAACAGTCTTAGCGAACGGCTTCTTGAGGGGAAAGCTGAAACTCTGTCAGATGAATTAACAGAACACAAAACAGTTTTTTCGAAACCTTCTTTCCAGTTTTTATCCGAGGACATTTCCTTTTACTCCATAGCCCTCTCATGGCTACCAAACATCACTTTGCAAATTCCACAAGAACCATCTTAGCGAAAGACTTCATGAGGGGAAGCTGTAACTCTGCGAGATGAATTTACAGAACACAAAGCAGTTTCTCAGAAAGCTTCTTTCTAGTTTTTAATTGAAGATATTTCCTTTTTCACCATATCCCTCCATGGGATTCCTAATATCACATTGCAAATTCCACAAGAACAGTCTTAACGAAATGCTTCATGAGGGGAAAGCTGTAACTCTGTGAGATGAATTAACAGAACACAAAGCAGTTTCTCAGAAAGCTTCTTTCCAGTTTTTATGTGAGGAAATTTCCTTTTTAACCGTACTCCTTTATAGGCTTCCAAATATCACTTTGTAAACTCCACAAGAACAGTCTTAGCGAAAGTATTCTTGATAGGAAAGCTGTAACCCTGTGTATGAATTAACAGAACACAAAGAAGTTTCTCAGAAAGCTTCTCTCCAGTTTTTAACTGAAGATATTTCCTTTTTCAACATAGCGCTCTATGGGCTTCCAAATATCTCTTTGGAAATTCGACAAGAACAGTCTTAGTGAAGGGCTTCTTGAGGGTAGAGCTGTAATATTGTGAGATGAATTAACAGAACACAAAGCAGTTTCTCAAAAAGCTTCTTTTCAGTTTTCATCTTAGGCGATTCCCTTTTTCACCATAGCCCTCGATGGGCTTCCAAATGTCACTTCTCAAATCCCACAAGAATTGTCTTAGCGAAAGGCTTCTTTTGGGGAAAGCTGTAACTCTTTGAGGTGAACTCACAGATCACAAAGAAGTTTCTCAGAAAATTCAGAAAATAATATCCGCACTTTCAGCAGCGGATAATTCCTTTGGCCCTATAGTCTTCAAATTGATCCGAAATTACAGTTCTCAGATTCCACAGAAATTAGGCTAGCAAACAGCTCTACGAAATACAGCTGTAACTCAGTGAGTGGAAGTCATATATCAAAAAGCAGTTTCTCAGAAACCTTCTTTTCAGTTTTTAACTGAAGATATATCTTTTTTCACCATAGCCATCTAAGGGCTTCCAAATATCACTTTGCAAATTCCAGAAGAACACTCTTATCGAAAGATTCTTGAGGGGAAAGCTGTAACTCTTTGAGATGAATTAACAGATCACAAAGCAGTTTCTAAGAAAGCCTCTTTCCAATTTTTAACTGAAGATATTTCCAATTTCACCATAACCATCTATGGGCTTACAAATATGACTTTGCAAATTCCACAAGAACAGTCTTAGCGAAAGGCTTCTTGAGGGAAAAGCTGTAGCTCTGTGAGATGTATTAACAGAACACAAAGCGGTTTCTCAGAAAGATTCTTTCCAGTTTTTATGTTAAGATATTTCTTTTTTCACCGTAGCACTATATAGGCTTAAAAATATCACTTTGAAAATTAAACAAGAACAGTCTTGACAAAAGTCTTCTTGAGGGTAAAGCTGTAAGTCTTTGAGATGAATTAACAAAACACAGAGCAGTTTCTCAGAAAGCTTCTTCCCAGTTTGTAACTGAAGATATTTCTTTTTTCACCATAGCCCTCTATGGGCTTCCAAATATCACTTTGCAAATTCCAGAAGAGCAGTCTTCGCGAAAGGCTACTTGAGAGGAAAGCTGTAACTCTGTGAGACGAATTAAAGGGCACAAAGCAGTTTCTCAGAACGCTTCTTTCCAGTTTTTAACTGAAGATATTTCCTTTTTCACCGTAGCCCTCTATGGTCTTCCAAATATCACCTTGCAAATTCCAAAAGAACAGTCTTAGCAAAAGGCTTCTTGACGGGAAAGCTGTAACTGCCTGAGATGAATTAACAGAACACAAAGCAGTCTCAGCAAACGTCTTTACAGTTTTTATCGTAGGATATCTCCTTTTTCACATTAGCCCTCTAAGGGCTTACAAATATCACGTTGCAAATTCCACAAGAACCGTCTTAGCGAAAGGCTTGCTGAGGTGAAAGCTGTAACTCTTTGAGATGAATCAACAGAACACGAAGGAGTTTCTAAGAAAGCTTCTTTTCACTTTTTATCTTAGGATATTGCCTTTTTCACCATAGCCCTATTTGGGCTTAAAATATCACTTTGAAAATTACACAAAACAATGTTAGCAAAAGTCTTCTTGAGGGTAAAGCTCTAACACTTTGAGAGGAATTATGAGAACACAAAGCAGTTTCTCAGAAAGCTTCTTTGCAGTTTTTAATTGAAGATATTTCCTTTTTCATCGTAGACCTCTATGGGCTTCCAAATATCACTTTGCAAATTCCACAAGAACAGTCTTAGCGAAAGGCTTGCTGAGGGGAAAGCTGTAACTCTTTGAGATGAATCAACAGAACACAAAGGAGTTTTTCAGAAAGCTTCTTTCCACTTTTTATCTTAGGATATTGCCTTTTTCACCATAGCCCTATTTGGGCTTAAAATATCACTTTGAAAATTACACAAAAAAATGTTAGCAAAAGTCTTCTTCAGGGTAAAGCTCTAACACTTTGAGAGGAATTATCAGAACACAAAGCAGTTTCTCAGAAAGCTTCTTTGCAGTTTTTAATTGAAGATATTTCCTTTTTCATCGTAGACCTCTATGGGCTTCCAAATATCACTTTGCAAATTCCATAAGAACAGTCTTAGCGAAAGGCTTCTTGAGGGGAAAGCTGTAACTTTGTGAGATGTATTAACAGAACACAAAACAGGTTCTCAGAAAGCTGCTTTCCAGTTTTTAGCTGAAGATATTTCCTTTTTCACCGTAGCCCTCTGTGGGCTTCCAAATATCACGTTGAAAATTACACAAGAACATTCTTAGGGAAGGGCTTCTTGAGGGGAACGCTGTTCCACAATGAGATGAATTAATAGAACACAAAGCAGTTTCTCAGAAAGCTTCTTTCCAGTTTTTATCTGAGGACATTTCCTTTTTCACCGTAGCCCTCTAT
This sequence comes from Chlorocebus sabaeus, assembly GCF_047675955.1. Taxonomy (NCBI): domain Eukaryota; kingdom Metazoa; phylum Chordata; class Mammalia; order Primates; family Cercopithecidae; genus Chlorocebus; species Chlorocebus sabaeus. The sequence continues at coordinate 1,295,895 of NW_027327848.1, forward strand.
GGGCTTAGAATATCACTTTGCAAATTCCACAAGAACAGTCTTAGTGAACGGCTTCTTGAGGGGTGTGTTGTAACACTGTGAGATGAATTAACAGAACACAAAGCAGTTTCTCAGAAAGCTTCTTTTCAGTTTTTATCTTAGGATATTCAATTTTTCACTAAAGCCCTCTATGGGCTTCCAAATATCACTTTGCAAATTCCCCAAGAAAAGTGTTAGCGGAAAACTTCTTGAGGGGAAAGTTCTAACTCTGTGAGATGAATTCACAGATCACAAAGAAGTTTCTCAGAAAGCTTCTTTCTCACTTTTAGCAGCGGATATTTCCTTTATCCCTATAGTCTTCAAAGGGATTCGAAATAACAGTCCTCAGATTCCACAGAAATAAGGCTAGCACACAGTTCTATGAAATACAGCTGTAACTCAGTGAGTGGCCGTCACATATCACAAAGCAGTTTCTCAGAAAGGTTTTTTTCAGTTTTTATCGGAAGATATATCCTTTTTCTCCTTAGCTCTATAGGGGCTTCCAAATATCACTTTGCAAATTCCACAAGAACAGTCTTAGCGAAAGGCTTTTTGAGGGGAATGCTGTAATTCTGTAAGATGAATTAACAGAACACAAAGCAGTTTCTCAAAGCTTCTTTCTAGTTTTTCTGTTAGAATATTTCCTTTTTCACCATAGCCCACAATGGGCTTCCAAATATCACTTTGCAAATTCCACAAGAAGAGTCTTAGTGAAAGGCTTCTTGAGGGGAAAGCTGTAACTCTATGAGATGAATTAACAGAACACAAGGCAGTTTCTCAGAAAGCTTCTTTCCAGTTTTTTAACTGAAGATATTTCCTTTTTCACCTTAGCCCTCTAAGGACTTCCAAATATCAGTTTGAAAATTCCACAAGAACAGTCTTAGCGAAAGGCTTCTTGAAGGGAAAGCTGTAACTCTGTGAGATGAATTAACAGAACACAAAGCAGTTTCTCAGAAAGCTTCTTTCCAGTTTTCAACAGACGATATTTCCTTTTTCACCTTAGCCCTCTAAGGGATCCCAAATATCACTTTGCAAATTCCACAAGAACAGTCTTTGTGAAAGGCTTCTTGAGGGAAAAGCTGAAACTGTGTGTGATGAATTAACAGAACACAAAGCAGTTTCTCACAAAGCTTCTTTCCAGTTTTGAACATACGATATTTCCTTTTTCACCTTAGCCCTCTAAGGGATTCCAAATATCACTTTGCAAATTCCACAAGAACAGTCTTTGCGACAGGCTTCTTGAGGGGAAAGCTGTAATTGTGTGTGATGAATTAACAGAACACAAAGCAGTTTCTCACAAAGCTTCTTTCCAGTTTTTAACTGAGACATATTTCCTTTTTCCCCATAGCCCTCTACTGGCTTTCAAATATAACTTTGCATATTCCACAAGAACACTCTTAGTGAACGACTTCTTGAGGGGAAAGCTGTAACTCTGTGGGATATATTAACAGAACACAAAGCAGTTTCTCAGAAAGCTTCTTTTCAATTTCTACCTGAGGGCATTTCCTTTTTCACCATAGCCCCCTATGTGCTTCGAAATATCACTTTGAAAATTCCACAAGAACAGTCTTAGTGAAAGGCTTCTTGAGGGGAAACGTTTAACCCTGTGAGATGAATTAACAGAACACAAAGTAGTTTCTCAGAATGCTTCTTTTAAGTTTTTAACTGAGGACAGTTCCTATTTCACCTTAGACCTCTCTGGCTTCCAAATATCATTTTGTAAATTCCACAAGAACGGTCTTAGGAAAGGCTTCTTGAGAGGAAAGCTGTAACTCTGTGAGATGAATTAACAGAACACAAGCAGTTTTTCAGAAAGTTCCTTTACAGTTTTTTACTGAAGATAATTCCTTTTTAACCGTAGCCCACTATGGGCTTCCAGATATCACTTTGCAAATTCCTGAAGAAAAGTATTAGTGAACGGATTCTTGAGGGTAAAGCTGCCACGCTGTGAGATGAATTAACAGAACACAAAGCAGTTTCTCCGAAAACTTCTTTTTAGTTTTTACCTTAGGATATTTCCTTTTTCACCATAGCCCTTTTTGGGCTTCCAAATATCACTTTGCAAATTCTCCAAGAACAGTCTTCGTTAACGGCTTCTTGAAGGGAAAGCTGTTACTCTGTGAGATGAATTTACAGAACACGAAGAAGTTTCTCTGAAAACTTCTTTCTCACTTTTAGCGGTCGATATTTCCTTTGTCCCGATAGTTTTCAAAGGGATCCGAAATAACAGGTCTCAGATTCCACAGTAATAAGGCTAGAAAACAGCTCTACGAAACAAAGCTGTAACTCAGTGAGTGGAAGTCACATATCACAAAGCAGTTTCTCTGAAAGCCTGTTTTCCGTTTTTAACTGAAAAAATATCCTTTTTCACCATAGCCATCTATCGGTTTCCAAATATCACTTTGAAAATTCCACAAGAACAGTCTTAGCGAAAGGCTTCCTGAGGGGAAAGCTGTAACTCTGTGAGATGAATTAACAGAACACAAAGCAGTTTCACAGAAAGCTTCTTTCCAGTTTTAACAGAAGATATTTCCTTTTTCCCCATAGCCCTCTATGGGCTTCCAAATGTCACTTTGCAAATTCCACAAGAACAGTCTTAGCGAAAGCCTTCTTGAGGGAAAAGCTATAACTCTGTGAGATGAATTAACAGAAAACAAATCAGTTTCTCAGAACGCTTCTTTCCAGTTTTAAACTGAAGATATTACCTTTTTCACCATAGCCCTCTATGGGCTTCCAAATACCACTTTGCAAAATCCACAAGAACAGTCTTAGCGAAAGGCTTCTTGAGGGAAAAGCTGTAGCTCTGTGAGATGTATTAACAGAACACAAAGCGGTTTCTCAGAAAGATTCCTTCCAGTTTTTATGTTAAGATATTTCTTTTTTCACCGTAGCACTATATAGGCTTAAAAATATCACTTTGAAAATTAAACAAGAACAGTCTTGACAAAAGTCTTCTTGAGGGTAAAGCTGTAAGTCTTTGAGATGAATTAACAAAACACAGAGCAGTTTCTCAGAAAGCTTCTTCCCAGTTTGTAACTGAAGATATTTCTTTTTTCACCATAGCCCTCTATGGGCTTCCAAATATCACTTTGCAAATTCCAGAAGAGCAGTCTTCGCGAAAGGCTACTTGAGAGGAAAGCTGTAACTCTGTGAGACGAATTAAAGGGCACAAAGCAGTTTCTCAGAACGCTTCTTTCCAGTTTTTAACTGAAGATATTTCCTTTTTCACCGTAGCCCTCTATGGTCTTCCAAATATCACTTTGCAAATTCCAAAAGAACAGTCTTAGCGAAAGGCTTCTTGAGGGGAAAGCTGTAACTACCTGAGATGAATTAACAGAACACAAAGCAGTTTCTCAGCAACGTCTTTTCAGTTTTTATCGTAGGATACCTCCTTTTTCACATTAGCCCTCTATGGGCTTACAAATATCACGTTGCAAATTCCACAAGAACCGTCTTAGCGAAAGGCTTGCTGAGGGGAAAGCTGTAACTCTTTGAGATGAATCAACAGAACACAAAGGAGTTTCTCAGAAAGCTTCTTTCCACTTTTTATCTTAGGATATTGCCTTTTTCACCATAGCCCTATTTGGGCTTAAAATATCACTTTGAAAATTACACAAAACAATGTTAGCAAAAGTCTTCTTCAGGGTAAAGCTGTAACACTTTGAGAGGAATTATCAGTACACAAAGCTGTTTCTCAGAAAGCTTCTTTGCAGTTTTTAATTGAAGATATTTCCTTTTTCATCGTAGACCTCTATGGGCTTCCAAATATCACTTTGCAAATTCCACAAGAACAGTCTTAGCGAAAGGCTTCTTGAGGGGAAAGCTGTAACTTTCTGAGATGTATTAACAGAACACAAAACTGTTTCTCAGAAAGCTGCTTTCCAGTTTTTAGCTGAAGATATTTCCTTTTTCACCGTAGCCCTCTGTGAGCTTCCAAATATCACGTTGAAAATTACACAAGAATATTCTTAGGGAACGGCTTCTTGAGGGGAAAGCTGTCACACAGTGAGATGAATTAAAAGAACACAAAGCAGTTTCTCAGAAAGCTTCTTTCCAGTTTTTATCTGAGGACATTTCCTTTTTCACCATAGCCCTCTATGGGCTTAGAATATCACTTTGCAAATTCCACAAGAACAGTCTTAGTGAACGGCTTCTTGAGGGGTGTGTTTTAACTCTGTGAGATGAATTAACAGAACACAAAGCAGTTTCTCAGAAAGCTTCTTTTCAGTTTTTATCTTAGGATACTAAATTTTTCACTAAAGCCCTCTATGGGCTTCCAAATATCACTTTGCAAATTCCCCAAGAAAAGTGTTAGCGAAAAGCTTGTTGAGGGGAAAGTTGTAACTCTGTGAGATGAATTCACAGATCACAAAGAAGTTTCTCAGAAAGCTTATTTCTCACTTTTAGCAGCGGATATTTCCTTTATCCCTATAGTCTTCAAAGGGATTCGAAATAACAGTCCCCAGATTCCACAGAAATAAGGCTAGCACACAGCTCTATGAAATACAGCTGTAACTCAGTGAGTGGCAGTCACATATCACAAAGCAGTTTCTCAGAAAGGTTCTTTTCAGTTTTTATCGGAAGATATATCCTTTTTCTCCTTAGCTCTCTATGGGCTTCCAAATATCACTTTGCAAATTCCACAAGAACAATCTTAGCGAAAGGGTTTTTGAGGGGAATGCTGTAATTCTGTAAGATGAATTAACAGAACACAAAGCAGTTTCTCAAAGCTTCTTTCCAGTTTTTATGTTGGAATATTTCCTTTTTCACCATAGCCCACAATGGGCTTCCAAATATCACTTTGCAAATTCTCCAAGAACAGTCTTCGTGAGCGGCTTCTTGAAGGGAAAGCTGTTACTCTGTGAGATGAATTCACAGAACACAAAGAAGTTTCTCCGAAAACTTCTTTCTCACTTTTAGCGGTCGATATTTCCTTTGTCCCGATAGTTTTCAAAGGGATCCGAAATAACAGGTCTCAGATTCCACAGTAATAAGGCTAGAAAACAGCTCTACGAAACACAGCTGTAACTCAGTGAGTGGAAGTCACATATCACAAAGCAGTTTCTCTGAAAGCCTATTTTCCGTTTTTAACTGAAGAAATATCCTTTTTCACCATAGTCATCTATCGGTTTCCAAATATCACTTTGAAAATTCCACAAGAACAGTCTTAGCGAAAGGCTTCCTGAGGGGAAAGCTGTAACTCTGTGAGATGAATTAACAGAACACAGAGCAGTTTCTCAGAAAGCTTCTTTCCAGTCTTTAACTGAAGATATTTCCTTTTTCCCCATAGCCCTCTACGGGCTTCCAAATGTCACTTTGCAAATTCCACAAGAACAGTCTTAGCGAAAGCCTTCTTGAGGGAAAAGCTGTAACTCTGTGAGATGAATTAACAGAAAACAAAGCAGTTTGTCAGAACGCTTCTTTCCAGATTTAAACTGAAGATAATACCTTTTTCACCATAACCCTCTATGGGCTTCCAAATACCACTTTGCAAAATCCACAAGAACAGTCTTAGTGAACGGCTTCTTCAGGGGAAAGCTGTAAATCTGTGAGATGAATTAACAGATCACAAAGCAGTTTCTCAGAAAGCTTCTTTTCAGTTTTTATCTTAGGATATTTCCTTTTTCACCATAGCCTTCTATGGGCTTCCAAATATCACTTTGAAAACTCCACAAGAACAATCTTAGCGAAAGGCTTCTTGAGGGGAAAGCTGTAAGTCTGTGAGATGAATTAACAGAACCCAAAGCAGTTTCTCAGAAAGTTTCTTTCCAGTTTTTATCTGAAGATATTTCCTTTTCACAATCGCCCTCTATGGGCTTCAAATATCACCTTGCAAACTCCACAAGAACAGTCTAGGTGATTGATTTCTTGAGGGGGAAACTGTAACTCTGTGAGATGAATTAACAGAACACAAAGTAGTTTCTCAGAAAGCTTCTTTGCGGTTTTTATCTGAAGACACTTCCTTTTTCACCGTAGCCCTCTATGGGCATTCCAATGTCACTTTGCAGATTCGACAAGAACAGTCTTAGTGAACGACTTCCTGAGGGGAAAGCTGTAACTCTGTGAGAAGAATTAACAGAACACAAAGCAAAGCTTCTTTCCAGTTTTTAACTCAAGATATCTCCTTTTTCACTCTAGCCCTCTGTGTATTTCCAAATATCACTTTGCAAATTCCACAAGAACAGTCTTAGTGAACCACTTCTTGTGGGGAAAGGAGTAAATCTGTGAGATGAATTAACAGAACACAAAGCCTTTTTTCAGAAAGCTTGTTTCCATTTTTTAACTGAAGATATTTTCGTTTTCACCCTTAGCCCTCTTTGGGCTGCGAAATATCATTTTGCAAATTCCGCAAGAACAGTCTTAGTGAACGGCTTCTTGAGGGGCAAGCTGTAACTCTGTGAGATGAATTAACAGAACACAAAGCAGTTTCTCAAAAAGTTTCTTTCCTGTTTTTATCTGAAGATATTTCCTTTTCACCGTAGCCCTCTATGGGTTTCCAAATATCACTTTGTAAATTCCCCAAGAACAGTCTTACCAAAAGCCTTCTTGAGGGGAAAGCTGAAATTCGGAGAGATGAATTCACAGAACACAAATAAGTTTCTCAGAAAGCTTCTTTCTCACATTTAGCGATGGATATTTTCTTTAATCTTATAGTCTTCAAAGGGATACGAAATAACAGTTCTCATATTACACAGAAATAAGGCTAGCAAACAGCTCTACGAAATACAACTGTAGCTCAGTGAGTGGAAGTCACATATCTCAAAGCACTTCCTCTGAAACCTTTTTTTCAGTTTTTAACAGAAGATATATCCTTTTTCACCATAGCCCATTATGGGCTTCCAAACATCACTTTGCAAATTCCACAAAACAGTCTTAGCGGAAGGCATTTGGAGGGGAAAGCTGTACCTCTGTGAGATGAATTGACAGAACACAAGGCAGTTTCTCAGAAAGCTTCTTTCCAGTTTTTAACTGAAGATATTCCTTTTTCACCAAGCCCACTATGGGCTTCCAAATATCACTTAGCAAATTCCACAAGAAGAGTCTTAGCGAACGGCTTCTTTAGGGAAAAGCTGTAACACTGTGAGATGAATTTACAGAACACAAAGCAGTTTCTCAGAAAGCTTCTTTCCAGCTTTTAACTGAACATATTTCGTTTTTCACCGTAGCCCTCTATGGGCTTCCAAATATCACTTTGCAAATTCCACAAGAACAGTCTTAGCGAAAGGTTTCTTGAGGGGAATGCTGTAACTCTGTGAGATGAATTAACAGAACAGGTTTCTCAGAAAGCTTCTTTCCAGTTTTTAAGTGAAGATATATCCATTTTCACCGTAGCCCTCTATGAGCTTCCAAATATCATTTTGCAAATTTCACAACAACAGTCTTAATGAACGGCATCTTGAGGGGAAAGCTATAACTCTGTGAGATGAATTAACGGAACACAAAGCAGTTTCTCAAAAACCTTCTTTTCAGTTTTTATATTAGGATATTTCCTTTTTCACCATAGACCTCTATTGTTTTCCAAATATCACTTTGCAAATTCCACGAGAACAATCTTAGCGAAAGGCTTCTTGAGGGAAAATTGTAGCTCTGTGAGATCAATTCACAGATCACAAAGAAGTCTCTCAGAAAGCTTCTTTCTCACTTTTAGCGGCGGATATTTCCTTTGGACCTATAGTCTTCAAAGAGATCCGAAGTAACATTTCTCAGATTCCACAGAAATAAGGCTAGCCAACAGTTCTACGAAATACAGCTGTATCGCAGTGACAGGAAATCACATATCACAAAGCAGTTCCTCAGAAAGTTTCTTTTCACTTTTTAACTGAAGCTATATCCTTTTTCACCATAGTGATCTATAGACTTCGAAAGACCACGTTGCAAATTCCACAAGAACAGTCTTGGTGAAAGGCTTCTTGAGGGGAAAGCTGTAACTCTGTGACATGAACTAAGAGAACACAAAGCAGTTTCTCAGAAAGCTTCTTTCCAGTTTTTAACTGAAGATATTTCCTTTTTCACCATAACCCTTTATGGGATTCCAAATATCACTCTGCAAATTCCACAAGAACAGTCTTAGGGAAAGGCTTCTTGAGGAGAAAGATGTAACTCTGTGAGATGAATTAACAGAACACAAAGCAGTTTCTCAGAAAGCTTCTTTCCAGATTTTAACGGAAGATATTTCCTTTTTCACCATAGCCCTCTATGGGCTTCCAAATATCACTTTGAAACTTCCACAAGAACAGTAGAGCGAAAGGCTTCTTGAGGGGAAATCTGTAACTCTGTGAGATGAATTAACAGAACACAAAGTAGTTTCTCAGAAAGCTTCTTTTCAGTTTTTAACGGAAGGTATTTCCTTTTTCACCATAGCCCTCTAAGGGCTTCCAATATCACTTTGAAAAATCCACAAGAAGAATCTTAGAGAATGTCTTCTTGCTGGGAAAGCAGTAACTCTGTGAGATGAATTAACAGAACACAAATGAGTTTCTCAGAAACCATCTTTCCAGTTTTTAACGGAAGATATTTCCTTTTTCACCATAGCCTTCTATGAGCTTCCAAATATCACTTTGCAAATCCCACAAGAACAGTCTTCGCGAAAGGCTTCCTGAGGGGAAAGCTGTAACTCTGTGAGATGAATTAACAGAACACAAAGTAGTTTCTCAGAATGCTTCTTTTCAGTTTTTATCTTAGGATAATTCCTTTTTCACCATAGCCCTCTATGGGCCTGAAAATATCACTATGAAAATTCCACAAGAACAGTCTTAGCGAAAGGCTTCTTGAGGTGAAAGCAGTGACTCTGTGAGATGAATTAACAGAACACAAAGCAGGTTCTCAGAAAGTTTCTTTCCAGTTTTTAACGGAAGATATTTCCTTTTTCACCATAGACCTCTATGGGCTTCCAAATATCACTTTGCCAATCCCACAAGAAGAGTCTTAGCGAAAGGCTTCTTGAAGGGAAAGCTGTAACTCCGTGAGATGAATTAACAGGACACAAAGCAGTTTCTCATAAAGCTTCTTTCCAGTTTTGGACGGAAGATATTTCCTTTTCCACCGTAGCCCTCTATGGGGTTCCTAATATCACTTTGCAAATTTCACAAGAACACTCTTAACGAAAGGCTTCTTGAGGGGAATGCTGTAACTCTGTGAGGTGAATTAACAGAACAGAAAGGAGTTTCTCAGAAAGTTTCTTTCCAGGTTTTAACGGAAGATATTTTCTTTTTCACCATAGTCTCTATGGGCTTCCAAATAACACCGCACAAATTCCACAAAAATAGATTTAGCGAAACGCTTCTTGAAGGGAAAGCTGTAACTCTGTGAGATGAATGAACAGAACACAAAGCAGTTTCTCACAAAGCTTCTCTCCAGTTTTTAACGGAAGATATTTTCTTTTTCACCGTAGCCCTCTATCGACTTCCAAATATCACTTTGCAAATTCCACATAAACAATAGTAGCGAAAGACTTCTTGAGATGAAAGCTCTAACTCTGTGAGATGAATTAACAGAACACAAAGCAATTTCTCAGAAAGCTTCTTTCCAGTTTTTAATGGAAGATATTTTCTTTTTCACCATAGCCCACTATGGGCTTCCAAATATCACTTTGCAAATTCCACAAGAACAGACTTAGAAAAGGCTTCTTGAAGGCAAAGCTGTAACTCTATGAGATGAATTAACAGAAAACAAAGTAGTTTCTCAGAAAGCTTCTTTCCACGTTTAACGGGAGATACTTTCTTTTTCACTGCAGCCCTCTATAGGCTTCCAAATATCACTTTGGCAATTGCACAAGAACAGTCTTAGCGAAAGGCTTCTTAAGGGGAAAGCTGTAACTCTGTGAGATGAATTAACAGAACACAAATGAGTTTCTCTGAAACCTTCTTTCCAGTTTTTAACGGAAGATATTTCCTTTTTCACCATAGCCCTCCATGGGCTTCCAAATATCACTTTGCAAAATACACAAGAACAGACTTAGAGAAAGGCTTCTGGAGGGGAAAGGTGTAACTCTGTGAGATGAAATAACAGAACACAAACGTGTTTCTCAGAAAGCTTCTTTCCAGTTTTTAACGGAAGATATTTCCTTTTTCACCATAGTCCTTTATGGGCTTCCAAATATCACTGTTCAAATACAACAAAAACAGACTTAGCGAAAAGCTTCTTGAAGGGAAAGCTGTAACTCTATGAGATGAATTAACAGAACACAAAACAGTTTCTCAGAAAGCTTCTTTCCAGTTTTTAACTGAAGTTATTTCCTTTTTCACCATAGCCCTCTATGGACTTCCAAAGATCACTTTGCAGATTCCACAAGAACAGTCTTCGCGAAAGGATTCTTCAGGGGAATGCTGTAATTCTGTGAGATGAATTAACAGAACACAAAGCAGTTTCTCAGAAAGCTTCTTACCAGTTTTTAACGGAAGATATTTCCTTTTTCATCTTTAACCCTCTAAGGGCTTCCAAATATCACTTTGCAAATTCCACAAAAACAGTCTTAGCGAAAGGCTTCTTGAGGGGAAAGCAGTAACCGTGAGATGAATTAACCGAACACAAAGCAGTTTCTCAGAAAGCTTCTTTCCAATTTTTAAGGGAAGATTTTCCTTTTTCACTATAGCCCTCTGTGGGCTTCCAAATATCACATTGCAAATTCCACAAGAACAGTGTTAGCGAAAGGCTTCTTGATGGGAAAGCAGTAACTCTGTGAGATGAATTAACAGAACATAGAGCAGTATCTCAATAAGCTAATTTCCAGTTTTTAACGGAAGATATTTCCTTTTTCACCATAGCACTCTATGGGCTTCCAAATATCACTTTGCAAATTCCAGAAGAACAGACTTAGCGAAAGGCTTTTTTAAGGGAAAGCTGTAACTCTGTGAGATGAATTAACAGAACACAAAGCACTTTCTCAGAAAGCTTCTTTCCAGTTTTTAACAGAAGATATTTCCTTTTTCACCATAACCCTCTATGGTCTTCAACATATCACTTTGCAAATTCCACAACAAGAGTCTTTGCGAAAGGCTTCTTAAGGGGAAAGCAGTGACTCTGTGAAATGAATTAAGAGAACACAAAACAGTTTCACAGAAAGCTTCTTTCCAGTTTTTAACGGAAGATATTTCGTTTTTCACCATAGCCCTCTATGAGCTTCCAAATATCACTTTGCAAATTCCACAAGAACAGACTTAGCGAAAGACTTCTTGAGGGGAAAGCTGTAACTCTGTGAGATGAATTAACAGAACACAAAGGAGTTTCTCAGAAAGCTTCTTTCCAGTTTTTAACGGAAGATATTTCCTTTTTCACCATAGTCCTCTATTGGCTTCCAAATATCACTGTGCAAATTCCACAAAAACAGATTTAACGAAAGACTTCTTGAAGGGAAAGCTGTAACTCTGTGAGATGAATTAACAGAAAACAAAGCAGTTTCTCAGAAAGCTTCTTTCCAGTTTTTAACGGAAGATATATCCTTTTTCACCATAGCGCTCTATGGACTTCCAAATATAACTTTACAAATTCCACAAGAACAGTCTTCGCGAAAGGCTTCTTGAGGGGAAAGCTGTAACTCTGTGAGATAAGTTAACAGAACACAAAGCAGTTTCTCAAACAGCTTCCTACCAGTATTTAACGGAAGATATTTCCTTTTTCACCTTAACCCTCTATGGGCTTCCAAATATCACTTTGCAAATTACACAATAAGTGACTTACCGAAAGGCTTCTTGAGGGAAAAGCAGTAATCGTGAGATGAATTAACCGAACACAACGCAGTTTCTCAGAAAGCTTCTTTCCAGTTTTTAAGGAAAGATTTTCCTTTTTCACCATAGCCCTCTATGGGCTTCCAAATATCGCAATGCAAATTCCACAAGAACAGACTTAGCGAAAGGCTTCTTGATGGGAAAGCTGAAACTCTGTGAGATGAATTAACAGAAAACAAAGCAGTTCCTCAGAAAGCTTCTTTCCAGTTTTTGACTGAAGATATTTCCTTTTTCACTATATCCCTCTATGTGCTTCCAAATATCACTTTGCAAATTCCACGAGAACAGTCTTAGCGAAAGGCTTCTTGAGGGGAACGCAGTAAACCTGTGAGATGAATTAACAGAACACAAAGCAATTTCTCAGAAACATTCTTTCCAGTTTTTAACGGAAGATATTTCCTTTTTCACCATAGCACACTATGGGCTTATAAAAATCACTTTGCAAATGCCACAAGAACAGACTTAGCGAAAGGCTTCTTGAAGGGAAAGCTGTAACTCTGTGAGATGAATTAACAGAACACAAAGCAGTTTCTCAGAAAGCTTCTTTCCAGTTTTAACGGAAGATATTTCCTTTTTCACCATAGTCCTCTATGGGCTTCCAAATATCACTGTGCAAATTCCACAAAAACAGACTTAGCGAAAGGCTTCTTGAAGGGAATGCTGTAACTCTGTGAGATGAATTAACAGAACACAAAGCAGTTTCTCAGAAAGTTTCCTTCCAGTTTTTAGCGAAAGATATTTCCTTTTTCACCATAGCCCTCTATGGGCTTCCAAATATCACTTTGCAAATTCTACAAGAACAGTCCTAGCGAAAGGCTTCTTAGGGGAAAGCTGTAACTCTGTGAGATGAATTAGCAGAAAGCAAAGCAGTTTCTCAGAAAGCTACTTTCCAGTTTTTAATGGAAGATGTTACCTTTTTCACCATAGCCCTCTAAGGGCTTCCAAATATCACTTTGCAAAATCCACCAAAAGAGTCTTAGAGAATGGCTTCTTGCTGGAAAACTAGTAACTCTGTGAGATGAATTAACAGAAGAGAAAGCAGTTTCTCAGAAAGCTTCTTTCCAGTTTTTAACGGAAGATATTTCCTTTTACACTATAGCCCTCTACGGGCTTCCAAATATCACTTTGCAAATTCCACAAGAAGAATCTTAGCGAAAGGCTTCTTTAGGAGAAAGCTGTATGTCTGTGAGATGAACTAAGAGAACACAAAGCGGTTTCTCAGAAAGCTTCTTTACAGTTTTTAACTGTAGATATTTCCATTTTCACCTTAACCCTCTAAGGGCTTCCATATATTACTTTGCAAATTGCATAAGAACAGTGTTAGCGAAAGGCTTTTTGAGGGGAAAGCAGTAACTGTGAGATGAACTAACCGAACACAAAGCAGTTTCTCAGAAAGCTTCTTTCCAGTTTTTAATGGAAGGTGTTTCCTTTTTCACCGTAGCCCTCTATGGGCTTCCAATATCACTTTGAAAAATCCAAAAGAAGAGTCTTAGAGAATGGCCTCTTGCTGGGAAAGCAGTAACTCTGTGAGATGAATTAACAGAACACAAAATAGTTTCTCAGAATGCTTCTTTTCAGTTTTTATCTTAGGATATTTCCTTTTTCACCTTAGCCCTCTATGGGCTTGAAAATATCACTATGAAAATTCCACAAGAAAAGTTTTAGCGAAAGACTTCTTGAAGGGAAAGCTGTAAGTCTGTGAGATGAATTAACAGAACACAAAGCAGTCTCTCAGAAAGCTTCTTTCCAGTTTTTAACGGAAGATATTTCCATTTTCACCATAGCCCTCTATGGGCATTCCAGATATCACTTTGCAAATTCCACAAGAACAGTCTTAGCACAAGGCTTCTTGAGGGGAAATCTGTAACTCTGTGAGATGAATTAACAGAACACAAAGCAGTTTCTCAGAAAGCTTCTTTCCCGTTTTTAACGGAAGATATTTCCTTTTTACTGTAGCCGTCTATGGGCTTACAAATATCACATTGCAAATTCTACAAAAACTGTCGTAGCAAAAGGCCTTTCAGGGGAAGGCTGTAACTCTGTGAGATGAATTAACAGAACACAAAGCAATTTCTCAGACAGGTTCTTTCCAGTTTTTAACTTAAGATAGTTCCTTTTTCAAAATAGCCCTCTATGGGCTTCCAAATATCACTTTGCAAATTTCACAAGAACAGCCTTAGCGAAAGTCTTCTTTAGGGCAAAGCTGTACCTCTGTGAGATGAATTAACAGAACACAAAGCAGATTCTCAGACAGCTTCTTTCGAGTTTTTAACTGAAGTTATTTCCTTTTTCACCATAGCCCTCTATGGCCTTCCAAATATCACTTTGCAAATTCCGCAAAAGCAGCCTTAGCAAAAGGCTTCTTGAAGATCAAGCTGTAACTCTGTGAGATGAATTAACAGAACGCAAAGCAGTTTCTCAGAAAGCTTCTTTCCCGTTTTTAACGGAAGATGTTGCCTTTTTCACCATATCCCTCTATGGGCTTCCAAATATCACTTTGCCAATTCCACAAGAACAGTCTTAGCGAAAGGCTTCTTGAGGGGAAATCTGTAACTCTGCGAGATGAAATAACAGAACACAAAGTAGTTTCTCAGAAAGCTTCTTTCCCGTTTTTAACGGTATATATTTCCTTTTTCGCCATAGCCCTCTATGGGTTTCCAAATATCACTTTGCAAATTACACAAGAACAGTTTAGGCTAAAGGCTTCTTGAGAGGAATGCTGTAACTCTGTGAGATGATATAAGAGAACACAAAGCAGTTTCTCAGAAAGCTTCTTTCCAGTTTTTAATGGAAGATATTTCCTTTTTCACCACAGCCCTCTGCGGGTTCCAAATATCACTTTCCAAATTCCACAAGAACAGTCGTAGCGAAAGGCTTCTTGAGCGGAAACCTGTAACTCTGTGAGATGAATTAACAGAAAACAGAGCAGTCTCTCAGGAAGCTTCTTTCCAGTTTTTTACGGAAGATATTTCCTTTTTCAGCATCGCCCTCTAAGGGCTTCCAAATATCACTTTGCAAATTCCACAAGAACAGCCTTAGCGAAAGGCTTCTTGAGGGGAATGCAGTAAACCTGTGAGATGAATTAACAGAACACAAAGCAATTTCTCAGAAACATTCTTTCCAGTTTTTAATGGAAGATATTTCCTTTTTCACCACAGCCCTCTGCGGGTTCCAAATATCACTTTCCAAATTCCACAAGAACAGTCTTAGCGAAAGGCTTCTTGAGGGGAAAGCTGTAACTCTGTGAGATGAATTAACAGAAAACAGAGCAGTGTCTCAGAAAGCTTCTTTCCAGTTTTTAACGGAAGATATTTCCTTTTTCAGCATCGCCCTCTAAGGGCTTCCAAATATCACTTTGCAAATTCCACAAGAACAGTCTTAGGGAAAGGCTTCTTGATGGGAAAGCTGTAATTCTGTGAGATGAATTAACAGAACACAAAGCAGTTTCTCAGAAAGGTTCTTTCCAGTTTTTAACTGAAGATAATTCGTTTTTCACCATAGCACTCTAAGGGCTTCCGAATATCACTTTGCAAATTCCACAAGGACAGCCTTTGCGAAAGTTTCTTGAGGGGAAGGCTGTAACTCTTGAGATGAATTAACAGAACACAAAGCAGTTTCTCAGACAGCTTCTTTCCTGTTTTTAACTGAAGATAGTTTCTTTTTCACCATAGCCCTCGATGGGCTTCCAAATATCACTTTGAAAATTCCACAGCAATAGCCTTAGTGAAAGGCTTCTTGAAGGGAAAGCTGTAACTCTGTGAGATGAATTAAGAGAACACAAAGCAGTTTCTCAGAATGCTTCTTTTAAGTTTTTATCTTAGGATGTTTCCTTTTTCACCATACGCCTCTATGGGCTTCCAAATATCACATTGCAAATTCCACAAGAACCGTCTTAGTGAAAGGCTTCTTGGGGGAAAGCTGTAACTCTGTGAGTTGAATTGACAGAACACAAAGCAGTTTTTCAGAAAGCTTCTTTTCAGTTTTTGTCTTAGGCTATTTCCTTTTTCACCATAGCCCTCTAGGGGCTTCCAAATATCACTTTGCAAATTCCACAAGAACAATCTTAGTTAACGGCTTCTTGAAGGGAAAGCTGTAACTCGGTGTGATGAATTAACAGAACACAAAGCAGTTTCTCAGAAAGCTTCTTTACAGTTTTTATCTTAGGATATTTCCTTTTTCATCATAGCCCTCTATGAGCTTCCAAATATCACTTTGCAAATTCCACAAGAATAGTCTTAGCGAAAGGCTTCTGCAGGGGAAAGCTGTAATTCTGTGAGATGAATTAACAGAACACAAAGCAGTTTCTATGAAAGCTTCTTTTCATTTTTTATCTTAGGATATTTCCTTTTTCACCATAGCCCTGTATGGGCTTCCAAATATCACTTTGCAAATTCCAAAACAGCAGTGTTAGCAAAAGTTTTCTGGAGGCGAAAGCAGTAACTCTCTGAGATGAATTAACAGAACAGAAAGCAGTTTCTCAGAAATCTTCTTTCCAGTTTTTAACAGAAGATGTTTCCTTTTTCACCTTAGCCCTCTATGGACTTCCAAATATCACTTTGGAAATCCCACAAGAACAGTCTTAGCGAAAGGCTTCTTGAGGGGAAAGCTGTAACTCTCTGAGATGAATTAACAGAACACAAAGCAGTTTCTCAGAAAGCTTCTTTCCAGTTTCTAACGGAAGATATTTCCTTTTTCACAATAGCCCTCTATGGGCTTCCAATTATCACTTTGGAAATGCAAGAAGAACAGTCTTAGCGAAAAGATTTTTGAGGGTAGAGATGTAACTCCGTGAGATGAATAAACAGAATCCAAAGCAGTTTCTCAGAAAACTTCTTTCCAGTTTTTAACTGAGGATGTTTCCTTTTTCACCATAGCCCTCTATGGGCTTCCAAATATCACTTTGAAAATCCCACAAGAACAGTCTTAGCGAATGGCTTCTTGAGGGGAAAGATGTGACTGTGTGAGATGAATTAACAGAACACAATGCAGTTTCTCAGAAATCTTCTTTCCAGTTTTTTAACGGAAGATATTTCCTTTCTCACCATAGCCTTCTAAGGTCTTCCAATTATCACTTTGGAAATTTCACAGAAACAGTCTTAGTGATCGGCTTCTTGAGTGCAAAGCTGTAAATCTGTGAGATGAACTAACAGAACAAAAAAAGGTTTCTCAGGAAGCTTCTATTCTTTTTTTATCTTAGGATATTTCCATTTTCACCATTGCCCTCTATGGGCTTCCAAATATCACTTTGCAATTTCCACAACAACCGCCTTAGCGATAGGCTTCTTTAAAGGAAAGCGGTAACTCTGTGAGTTGAATTAACAGAATACAAAGCAGTTTCTCGGAAAGTTTCTCTTCAGCTTTTAACTGCAGATATTTCCTTTTTCACCAAAGCCCTCTATGGGCTTCCAAATATCACTTTGCAAATTCCACAACAAAAGACTTAGTGAAAGCCTTCTTGAGGGGAAAGCTGTAACTCTGTGAGTTGAATGAACAGACCACAAAGCAGTTTCTCAGAAAGCTTTTCTCCAGTTTTTATCTGAAGATATTTCCATTTTCACCAAGCCCTCTATGGGCTTCCAAATATCACTTTGCAAATCCCACAAAAACAGTCTTAGTGAAAGGCTTTTTGATTGGAAAGATGTAACTCGGTGAGATGTATTAACAGAACACTCGGCAGTTTCTCAGAATTCTTCTTTCCAGTTTTTAACGGAAGATATTTCCTTTTCACCACAGCCCTCTACGGGCTTCCAAATAATTCTTTGCAATTTACACAAGAACAGTCTTAGTGAACAACTCCTTGAGTGGAAAGTTGTAACTCTGTGAGATGAACTAACAGAACACAAAGCAGTTTCACAGAAAGCTACTTTTCTGTTTTTATCTTATGATATTTCCATTTTCACCATTGCCCTCTGTGGGCTTCCAAATATCAATTTGTAAATACCACAAGGACAGTCTTAGCGGAAGTCTTCTTGAGGGAAAAGCTGTAACTCTGTGAGGTGAAATAACAGAACACAAAGGAGTTTCTCAGAAATCGTTTTTTTCTGTTTTTAACTGAGGATATTTCCTTTTTCACCAAAGCCGTCTACGGGCTTCCATATATCACTTAGCAATTTCCACAACAACAGCCTTAGCGAAAGGGTTCTTGAGGGGAAAGCTGTAAATCTGTGAGTTGAATTAACAGAACAAAAAGCAGTTTCTCAGAAAGCTTCTTTTCAGCTTTTAACTGAAGATATTTCCTTTTTCACCATAGCCCTCTATGGGCTTCCAAATATCCCTTTCCAAATACCACAAGAACAGTCTTAGCGGAAGGCTTCTTAAGGGGAAAACTCTAACCCTTTGAGATGAATCAACAGAACACAAAGCAGTTTTTCAGAAAGCTTCTTTTCAGTTTCTATCTTAGGCTATTTCCTTTTTCACCATAGCCCTCTATGGCCTTCCAAATATCACCTTGCAAATTCCACAAGAAGAGTCTTAGCGAAAGGCTTCTGGAGGGGAAAGCTCTAATTCGGTGAGATGTATTAACAGAAAACACACCATTTTCTCAGGAAGCTTCTTTCCCCTTTTTACGGGACATATTTTCTTTTTCACCATAGCCCTCTATGGGTTACCAAATATGAATTTGCAAATTGCACAAGAAGGGTCTTAGTGAACGGCTTCTTGAGGGGAAAGCTCAAATTCTGTGAGATGAACTAACAGAACACAAAGCAGTTTCTCAGAAAGCTTTTTTTCGGTTTTTAACGGAAGATATTCCCTTTTTCACCATAGCCATCTATGGGCTTCGAAATTTCTCTTTGTAAATTCCACAAGGACAGTCTTCGCGAAAGGCTTCTGCAGGGACAAGCTGAAACTCTGTGAGATGAATTAACAGTACACAAAGCAGTTTCTCAGAAAGCTTCTGTTCAGTTTTTATATTAGGATATTTCCTCTTTCACCATAGCCTTTTAAGGGCTCCAAATATCACTTTGCAAATTCCACAAGAACAGTCTTATCGAAAGGCTCCTTGAGGGAAAGCTGGAATTCTGTGAGTTGAATTAAGAGAACACAAAGTAGTTTCTGAGAAAGATTCTTTCCAGTTTTAAACTGAAGATATTTTCTTTTTCACCTTAACCCTCTACGGGCTTCGAATATCACTTTGCAAATTTCACAAGAACAGTCTCAGTGAACGGTTTCTTGAGGGTAAAGCTGTAACTCTGTGAGTTAAACTAACAGAACACAAGGCAGTTTCTCAGAAAGCTTCTTTTCGATTTTTATCTTAGGATATTTCCATTTTTACCATAGCCGTCTATGGGCTTCCAAATATCACTAGGCAAATTCCACAAAAACAGCCGTAGAGACAGATTTCTTGAGGGGAAAGCTGTAACTCTGTGAGTTGATTTAACAGAAAACAAAGCAGTTGCTCAGAAAGCTTCTTTTCAATTTTTATCTTAGGGTATTTCCTTTTTCACCATAGCCCTCTATGGGCTTCGAAATATCACTTTGAAATTCCACAAGAACAGTCTTAGCCAAAGACTTCTGGAGGGGAAAGCTGTAACTCTGTGAGATGAATTAACAGAACACAAAGCAGTTTCTCATAAAGCTTCTTTCCAGTTTTCAATGGAAGATATTTCCTTTTTCACCGTAGCCCTCTCTGGGCTTCCAAATATCACCTTTCATATTCCTCAAGAACAGTCTTAGTGAACGGCTTCTTGAGGGGAAAGCTGTAAATCGGTGAGATGAATAAACAGAACACAAAGCAGTTTCCCATAAAGTTTCTTTCCAGTTTTTAACTAAAGATATTTCCTTTTTCACCATAGCCCTCTATGGGCTTCCAAGATCAATTTGCAAATGCCACAACACCAGTCTTAGCGAAAGGCTTCTGGAGAGCAAAAGTGTAATTCTGTGAGATGAATTAACAGAACACATAGCAATTTCTCAGAAATCTTCTTTCCAGTTTTTATCTTAGGATATTTCCTTTTTCACCATAGCCCTCTATGGACTTCCAAATATCACTATGCAAATCCCACAGGAACAGTCTTAGCGAAAGGCTTCTTGTGGAGAAAGCTGTAACTCAGTGAGATACATTAACAGAACACGCGGCAGTTTCTCTGAGTGCTTCTTTCTAGTTTTTAAGGGAAGATATTTCCTTTCTCACCATAGCCCACTATGGGCTTCCAAATATCACTTTGAAAATTTCACAAAAACAGTCTTACTGAATGGCTTCTTGAGGGGAAAGCAGTAACACTGTGAGATTAACTAACAGAACACAAAGCAGTTTCTCAGAAAGCTTCTTCTCGGTTTTTATCTTAGGATATTTCCTTTTTCACCATAGCCATCTATGGGCTTCCACTTATCACTTTGCAAATTCCACAAGATCAGTCTTAGCGAAAGGCTTCTTGAAGGGAAAGCTCTAATTCTGTGAGATGCATTAATAGTACAGAAAGCAGTTTCTCCGAAAGCTTCTTTCCAGTTTTTAACGGAAGATATTTCCTTCTTTACCATAGCCCTCTATGGGCTTCCAAATATCACTTTGCAAATTCCACAAGAACAGTCTTAGCGAAAGGCTTCTTGAAGATAAAGCTGTAACTGTGTGAGATGAATTAACAGAACACAAATCAGTTTCTCAAAAAGCTTCTTTCCAGTTTGTAACGGACGATATTTCCTTTTTCACTATAGCCTCTACGGGCTTCCAGATATCACTTTACAAATTCCACAAGAACAGTCTTAGGGAAAGGCTTCCTGAGGGGAAATCTGCAACTCTGTGAGACGAATTAACAGAACACAGAGCAGTTTCTCAGAAATCTTCTATGCACTTTTTAACTGAAGATATATCCTTTTTACCATAGCCCTCTAGGGGCTTCCAAATATCACTTTCCAAATTGCACAAGAACAATCTTAGCGAAAGGCTTCTTGAAGGGAAAGCAACTCTGTGAGATGAATTAACAGAACACAAAAGCGTTTCTCAGAAAACTTTCTTCCAGTTTTTAACTGAAGTTATTTCCTTTTTCACCATAGCTTTCTATGGGATTCCAAATATCACTTTACAAATTCAACAAGAACAGTCTTAGGGAAACTCTTCTTGAGGGGAAAGCTGTAACTCTGTTAGATGAATGTACAGAACACAAAGTGGTTTCTCAGAAAGCTTCTTTTCATTTTTTATCTTAGGATATTTCCTTTTTCACCATCGCCCTCTAGGGGCTTCAAAATATCACTTTGCAAATACCACAAGAACAGTCTTAGCGAAAGGCTTCTTGAGGGGAAAGATGTAACTGTGCGACGAAATAACAGAACACAAAGCAGTTTCTCAGAAAGCATTTTTTCTGTTTTTAACTGAAGATATATCCTTTTTCACCGTAGCCTCTATGGGCTTCCATATATCAGTTTGAAAATTCCACAAGAACATTCTTAGCGAAAGGCTTCTTCAGGGGAAAGCTGTAACTCTGTGAGATGAATTAACAGAATACAAAGCAGTTTCTCACAAAATTTCGTTCCACTTTTTAACTGAAGATATATCCTTTTTCACCAGAGCCCTCTATGGACTTCCAAATATCACCTTCCAAATTTTACAAGAGCAGTCTTAGTTAATGGCTTCTTGAGGGGAAAGCTGTAACTCTGTGAGATGAATTAACAGAACACAAAGCAGCTTCTGAGAAATCTTCTTTGCGGTTTTTAACTAAAGATATTCCCATTTTCACCGTAGCCCTCTATGGGCTTCCAATTATCACTTTACAAATTCCACAAGAACAGTCTTAGGGAAAGGATTCTTCAGGGGAAAGCTGTAACTCTGTGAGATGAATTAACAGAACACAAAGCAGTTTCTCAGAAGGCTTCTTTCCAGTATTGAAATGAAGATAGTTCCTTTTTCACCGTAGCACACTATGGGCTTTGAAATATCCCTTTTCATTTCCACAAGAACAGTATTAGTGAACGGCTTCTTGAAGGGAAAGCTGTAACTCTGTGAGATGAATTAACAGAACACAAAGCAGTTTCTCAGAGAGCTTCTTTCCAGTTTTTAGCGGAAGATATTTCTTTTTCACCATAGAACTCTCTGGGCTTCCAAATATCACTTTGCAAATTCCACAAGAACAGTCTTAGCGAAAGGCTTCTTGAGGGGAAAGCTGCAAGTCTGTGAGATGAATTAACAGAACACAAAGCAGGTTCTCAGAAACCTTCTTTCCAGTTTTTAACGGAAGATATTTCCTTTTCCACCATAGCCCTTTATGGGCTTTCAAATATCACCTTGCAAATTCCACAAGAACTGTCTTAACGAAAGGGTTCTTGAGGGGAAAGCTGTAACCCTGTAGAAAGAATTAACAGAACACAATGCAGGTTCTTCGAAAGTTTCTTTCCAGTTTTAAATGAAGGTATTTCCTTTTTCACCATAGCCCTCTATGGGCTTCCAAATATCACTTTGCAAATTCCACAAGAACACACTTAGCGAAAGGCTTCTTGAAGGGAAAGCTGTAACTCTGTGAGATGAATTAGCAGAACACAGAACGGTTTCTCAGAAAGCTTCTTTCCAGAATTTAACGGAAGATATTTCCTTTTTCACCATTGCCCTCCATGGGTTTCCAAATATCACTTTGCAAATTCCACAAGAACAGTGTTAGCGAAATGCTACTTGAAGGGTAATCTGTAACTCGGTGAGATGAAATAACACACGACAAAGCAATTTCTCAGAAAGCTTCTTTTCAGTTTTTAACGGAAGACATTTCCTTTTTCTCCATAGCCCTCTATGGGCTTCCAAATATCACTTTGCAAAATCCACAAGAACAGTCATAGCGAAAGGCTTCTTCCTGGGAAAGAAGTAACTCCGTGAGATGAATCAAGAGAACACAGAGCAGTTTCTCAGAAAGCTTCTTTCCAGTTTTTAGCGGAAGTTATTTCCTTTTTCACCATAGCCCTCTATGGGCTTCCAAATATCACTTTGCAAATTCCAGAAGAACAGTCTTAGCGAAAGGTTTCTTGAGGGGAAAGCAGTAACCCTGTTAGATGAATTGACAGAAAACAAAGCAGTTTCTCAGAAAGCATCTTTCCAGTTTTTAATGGAAGATATTCCCTTTTTCATCATGACCCTCTATGGGATTCCAAATATCACTTTGCAAGTTCCGCAAGAACAACCTTAGCCAAAAGCTTCTTACAGAAAAGCTGTAACTCTGTGAGATGAATTATCAGAACACAAAGCAGTTTCTCAGAATGCCTCTTTTCAGTTTTTATCTTAGGATACTTCCTTTTCCACCGTAGTCCTCTAAGGGATTCCAAATATCACTTTGCCATTTCCACAAGAACAGCCTTAACGAAAGGTTTCTTGAAGGGAATGCTGTAAGTCTGTGAGATGAATTAACAGAACGCAAAGCAGTTTCTCAGAAAGCTTCTTTCCAATTTTTAACGGAAGATATTTCCTTTTTCACCATTGTCCTCTAGGGGCTTCCAAATATCACTTTGCAAATTCCACAAGAACAGTGTTAGCGAAATGCTACTTGAAGGGTAATCTGTAACTCGGTGAGATGAAATAACACACGACAAAGCAATTTCTCAGAAAGCTTCTTTTCAGTTTTTAACGGAAGACATTTCCTTTTTCTCCATAGCCCTCTATGGGCTTCCAAATATCACTTTGCAAAATCCACAAGAACAGTCATAGCGAAAGGCTTCTTCCTGGGAAAGAAGTAACTCCGTGAGATGAATCAAGAGAACACAGAGCAGTTTCTCAGAAAGCTTCTTTCCAGTTTTTAGCGGAAGTTATTTCCTTTTTCACCATAGCCCTCTATGGGCTTCCAAATATCACTTTGCAAATTCCAGAAGAACAGTCTTAGCGAAAGGTTTCTTGAGGGGAAAGCAGTAACCCTGTTAGATGAATTGACAGAAAACAAAGCAGTTTCTCAGAAAGCATCTTTCCAGTTTTTAATGGAAGATATTCCCTTTTTCATCATGACCCTCTATGGGATTCCAAATATCACTTTGCAAGTTCCGCAAGAACAACCTTAGCCAAAAGCTTCTTACAGAAAAGCTGTAACTCTGTGAGATGAATTCACAGAACACAAAGCAATTTCTCAGAAAGTTTCTTTCCAGTTTTTAACGGAAGATATTTCCATTTTCACCATAGCCCTCTATGGGCTTCCAAATATCGCTTTGCAAATTCCACAAGAACAGTCTTAGCGAAAGGCTTCTTGAGGGGAAATCTGTAACTCTGTGAGATGAATTAACAGAACACAAAGCAGTTTCTCAGAAAGTTTCTTTCCCGTTTTTAACGGAAGATATTTCGTTTTTACCATAGCCCTCTATGGGCTTACAAGTATCACATTGCAAATTCTACAAAAACTGTCGTAGCAAAAGGCCTTTCAGGGGAAGGCTGTAACTCTGTGAGATGAATTAACAGAACACAAAGCAATTTCTCAGACAGGTTCTTTCCAGTTTTTAACTTAAGATAGTTCCTTTTTCAAAATAGCCCTCTATGGGCTTCCAAATATCACTTTGCAAATTTCACAAGAACAGCCTTAGCGAAAGTCTTCTTTAGGGCAAAGCTGTACCTCTGTGAGATGAATTAACAGAACACAAAGCAGATTCTCAGACAGCTTCTTTCGAGTTTTTAACTGAAGATATTTCCTTTTTCACCATAGCCCTCTATGGCCTTCCAAATATCACTTTGCAAATTCCGCAAAAACAGCCTTAGCAAAAGGCTTCTTGAAGACCAAGCTGTAACTCTGTGAGATGAATTAACAGAACGCAAAGCAGTTTCTCAGAAAGCTTCTTTCCCGTTTTTAACGGAAGATGTTGCCTTTTTCACCATATCCCTCTATGGGCTTCCAAATATCACTTTGCCAATTCCACAAGAACAGTCTTAGCAAAAGGCTTCTTGAGGGGAAATCTGTAACTCTGCGAGATGAAATAAGAGAACACAAAGTAGTTTCTCAGAAAGGTTCTTTCCCGTTTTTAACGGAAGTTATTTCCTTTTTCGCCATAGCCCTCTATGGGCTTCCAAATATCACTTTGCAAATTACACAAGAACAGTTTTAGCTAAAGGCTTCTTGAGGGAAATGCTGTAACTCTGTGAGATGATATAAGAGAACACAAAGCAGTTTCTCAGACAACTTCTTTCCTGTTTTTAACTGAAGATATTTTCTTTTTCACCATAGCCCTCGATGGGCTTCCAAATAACACTTTGAAAATTCCACAACAACAGCCTTAGTGAAAGGCTTCTTGAAGGGAAAGCTGTAACTCTGTGAGATGAATTAAGAGAACACAAAGCAGTTTCTCAGAATGCTTCTTTTAAGTTTTTAACTTAGGATATTTCCTTTTTCACCATACGCCTCTATGGGCTTCCAAATATCACATTGCAAATTGCACAAGAACCGTCTTAGTGAAAGGCTTCTTGGGGGAAAGCTGTAACTCTGTGAGTTGAATTGACAGAACACAAAGCAGTTTTTCAGAAAGCTTCTTTTCAGTTTTTGTCTTAGGCTATTTCCTTTTTCACCATAGCCCTCTAGGGGCTTCCAAATATCGCTTTGCAAATTCCACAAGAACAATCTTAGTTAACGGCTTCTTGAAGGGAAAGCTGTAACTCGGTGTGATGAATTAACAGAACACAAAGCAGTTTCTCAGAAAGCTTCTTTACAGTTTTTATCTTAGGATATTTCCTTTTTCATCATAGCCCTCTTTGAGCTTCCAGATATCACTTTGCAAATTCCACAAGAATAGTCTTAGCGAAAGGCTTCTGGAGGGGAAAGCTGTAATTCTGTGAGACGAATTAACAGAACACAAAGCAGTTTCTATGAAAGCTTCTTTTCATTTTTTATCTTAGGATATTTCCTTTTTCACCATAGCCCTGTATGGGCTTCCAAATATCACTTTGCAAATTCCAAAACAGCAGTGTTAGCAAAAGGTTTCTGGAGGCGAAAGCAGTAACTCTCTGAGATGAATTAACAGAACACAAAGCAGTTTCTCAGAAATCTTCTTTCCAGTTTTTAACAGAAGATGTTTCCTTTTTCACCTTAGCCCTCTATGGACTTCCAAATATCACTTTGGAAATCCCACAAGAACAGTCTTAGCGAAAGGCTTCTTGAGGGGAAAGCTGTAACTCTCTGAGATGAATTAACAGAACACAAAGCAGTTTCTCAAAAAGCTTCTTTCCAGTTTTTAACGGAAGATATTTCCTTTTTCACAATAGCCCTCTATGGGCTTCCAATTATCACTTTGGAAATGCAAGAAGAACAGTCTTAGCGAAAAGATTTTTGAGGGTAGGGATGTAACTCTGTGAGATGAATAACAGAACCCAATGCAGTTTCTCAGAAAACTTCTTTCCAGTTTTTAACTGAGGATGTTTCCTTTTTCACCATAGCCCTCTATGGGCTTCCAAATATCACTTTGAAAATCCCACAAGAACAGTCTTAGCGAATGGCTTCTTGAGGGGAAAGATGTGACTGTGTGAGATGAATTAACAGAACACAATGCAGTTTCTCAGAAATCTTCTTTCCAGTTTTTAACAGAAGATATTTCCTTTTTCACCATAGCCTTCTAAGGTCTTCCAATTATCACTTTGGAAATTTCACAGAAACAGTCTTAGTGATCGGCTTCTTGAGTGCAAAGCTGTAAATCTGTGAGATGAACTAACAGAACAAAAAGCGGTTTCTCAGGAAGCTTCTATTCTTTTTTTATCTTAGGATATTTCCATTTTCACCATTGCCCTCTATGGGCTTCCAAATATCACTTTGCAATTTCCACAACAACCGCCTTAGCGATAGGCTTCTTTAAAGGAAAGCGGTAACTCTGTGAGTTGAATTAGCACAATACAAAGCAGTTTCTCGGAAAGTTTCTCTTCAGCTTTTAACTGCAGATATTTCCTTTTTCACCAAAGCCCTCTATGGGCTTCCAAATATCACTTTGCAAATTCCACAACAAAAGACTTAGTGAAAGCCTTCTTGAGGGGAAAGCTGTAACTCTGTGAGTTGAATGAACAGACCACAAAGCAGTTTCTCAGAAAGCTTTTCTCCAGTTTTTATCTGAAGATATTTCCATTTTCACCAAAGCCCTCTATGGGCTTCCAAATATCACTTTGCAAATCCCACAAAAACAGTCTTAGTGAAAGGCTTTTTGATTGGAAAGATGTAACTCGGTGAGATGTATTAACAGAACACTCGGCAGTTTCTCAGAATTCTTCTTTCCAGTTTTTAACGGAAGATATTTCCTTTTCACCACAGCCCTCTACGGGCTTCCAAATAATTCTTTGCAATTTACACAAGAACAGTCTTAGTGAACAACTTCTTGAGTGGAAAGTTGTAACTCGGTGAGATGAACTAACAGAACACAAAGCAGTTTCACAGAAAGCTACTTTTCTGTTTTTATCTTATGATATTTCCATTTTCACCATTGCCCTCTGTGGGCTTCCAAATATCACTTTGTAAATACCACAAGGACAGTCTTAGCGGAAGACTTCTTGAGGGAAAAGCTGTAACTCTGTGAGGTGAAATAACAGAACACAAAGGAGTTTCTCAGAAGTCTTTTTTTCTGTTTTTAACTGAGGATATTTCCTTTTTCACCAAAGCCGTCTACGGGCTTCCATAAATCCCTTAGCAATTTCCACAACAACAGCCTTAGCGAAAGGGTTCTTGAGGGGAAAGCTGTAAATCTGTGAGTTGAATTAACAGAACAAAAAGCAGTTTCTCAGAAAGCTTCTTTTCAGCTTTTAACTGAAGATATTTCCTTTTTCACCAAAGCCCTCTATGGGCTTCCAAATATCCCTTTCCAAATACCACAAGAACAGTCTTAGCGAAAGGCTTCTTAAGGGGAAAGCTCTAACCCTTTGAGATGAATCAACAGAACACAAAGCAGTTTTTCAGAGAGCTTCTTTTCAGATTCTATCTTAGGCTATTTCCTTTTTCACCATAGCCCTCTCTGGCCTTCCAAATATCACCTTGCAAATTCCACAAGAAGAGACTTAGCGAAAGGCTTCTGGAGGGGAAAGCTCTAATTCGGTGAGATGTATTAACAGAAAACACACCAGTTTCTCAGAAAGCTTCTTTCCCCTTTTCACGGGAGATATTTTCTTTTTCACCATAGCCCTCTATGGGTTACCAAATATGAATTTGCAAATTGCACAAGAAGGGTCTTAGTGAACGGCTTCTTGAGGGGAAAGCTCAAATTCTGTGAGATGAACTAACAGAACACAAAGCAGTTTCTCAGAAAGCTTTTTTTCGGTTTTTAACGGAAGATATTCCCTTTTTCACCATAGCCCTCTATGGGCTTCGAAATTTCTCTTTGTAAATTCCACAAGAACAGTCTTCGCGAAAGGCTTCTGCAGGGACAAGCTGAAACTCTGTGAGATGAATTAACAGTACACAAAGCAGTTTCTCAGAAAGCTTCTGTTCAGTTTTTATATTAGGATATTTCCTCTTTCACCATAGCCTTTTAAGGGCTCCAAATATCACTTTGCAAATACCACAAGAACAGTCTTAGCGAAAGGCTTCTTGAGGGAAAGCTGGAACTCTGTGAGTTGAATTAAGAAAACACAAAGTAGTTTCTGAGAACGATTCTTTCCAGTTTTAAACTGAAGATATTTTCTTTTTCACCATAACCCTCTACGGGCTTCCTATATCACTTTGCAAACTTCACAAGAACAGTCTCAGTGAACGGTTTCTTGAGGGTAAAGCTGTAACTCTGTGAGATGAACTAACAGAACACAAGGCAGTTTCTCAGAAAGCTTCTTTTCGATTTTTATCTTAGGATATTTCCATTTTCACCATAGCCGTCTATGGGCTTCCAAATATCACTAGGCAAATTCCACAAAAACTGCCGTAGAGACAGATTTCTTGAGGGGAAAGCTGTAACTCTGTGAGTTGATTTAACAGAAAACAAAGCAGTTGCTCAGAAAGCTTCTTTTCAATTTTTATCTTAGGGTATTTCCTTTTTCACCATAGCCCTCTATGGGCTTCGAAATATCACTTTGAAATTCCACAAGAACAGTCTTAGCCAAAGACTTCTGGAGGGGAAAGCTGTAACTCTGTGAGATGAATTAACAGAACACAAAGCAGTTTCTCATAAAGCTTCTTTCCAGTTTTCAACGGAAGATATTTCCTTTTTCACCGTAGCCCTCTCTGGGCTTCCAAATATCACTTTGCAAATTCCTCAAGAACAGTCTTAGTGAACGGCTTCTTGAGGGAAAAGCTGTAAATCGGTGAGATGAATAAACAGAACACAAAGCAGTTTCCCATAAAGCTTCTTTCCAGTTTTTAACTAAGGATATTTCCTTTTTCACCATAGCCCTCTATGGGCTTCCAAGATCACTTTGCAAATGCCACAACAACAGTCTTAGCGAAAGGCTTCTGGAGAGCAAAACTGTAATTCTGTGAGATGAATTAACAGAACACATAGCAATTTCTCAGAAATCTTCTTTCCAGTTTTTATCTTAGGATATTTCCTTTTTCACCACAGCCCTCTATGAGCTTCCAAATATCACTTTGCAAATTCCACAAGAACAGTCTTAGCGAATGGCTTCTTGAGGGGAAAGCTGTAACTCTGTGAAACGAATTACCAGGACACAAAGCAGTTTCTCAGAAAGCTTCTTTTCAGTTTTTATCTTAGGATATTTCATTTTTCACCATAGTCCTCTATGTTCTTCCAAATATCAATTTGAAAATTCCACAAAAACAGTCTTAGTGAAAGGCTTCCTGAGGAGAAAGCTGTAACTCTGTGAGATTAATTAACATAACACAAAGCAGTTTCTCAGAAAGCTTCTTTCCAGTTTTTAATTGAAGACATTTCCTTTTTCAACATAGCCCTCTATGGGCTTCCAAATATCACTTTGCAAATTTCAGAAGAACACTCTTAGCGAAAGGCATCTTGAGTGGAAAGCTGCATCTGTGTGAAGCTGCATCTGTGTGAGATGAATTAACAGAACACAAACCAGTTCCTCAGAAAGCTTCTTTTCAGTTTTTATCTTAGGATACTTTACTTTTCACCACAGACCTCTCTGGGCCGCCAAATACCACTTTGCAAATTTCACAAGAACAGCCTTAGCGAAAGGCTTCTTGAGGGGAAAGCTGTAAGGTCTGTGAGATGAATTAACGGAACACAAAGTAGTTTCTCAGAATTCTTGTATGCAGTTTTTAACTGAAGATATTTCCTTTTTCACCATAGCCCTCTATGGACTTCAAAACATCACTTTTAAAATTCCACAAGAACAGTCTATGCGAAAGGCTTCCTGAGGGGAAAGCTGTAACTCTGTGAGATGAATTAACAGAACACAAAGCAGTTTCTCAGAAAGCTTCTTTCCAGTTTTTAACTGAAGATATTTCCTTTTTCACCGTGGCCCCCTGTGGACTTCCAAATATCAGTTTCGAATTTCTACAAGAACAGTCTTAGCATAAGGCTTATTTAGGGGAAAGCTGCAACTCTTTGAGATGAATTAAAAAAAAAAGCAAAGCAGTTTCTCAGAAACCTTCTTTTCAGTTTTTAACGGGAGATATTTCCTTTTTCACCATAGCCCTCTATGGGCTTCCAAATATCACGTTGCAAATTCTACAAGAACAGTCTTAACGAAAGGCTTCTTGAAGGGAACGCTGTAACTCTGTGAGATGAATTAACAGAACACAAAGTAGTTTCTCAGAAAGCTACTTTCAAGTTTGTAATTAAAGATATTTCCTTTTTAACCGTAGCCCTCTATGGGCTTCCAAATATTACGTTCCAAATGCACAAGAAGAGCCTTAGCGAAAGGCTTCTTGAAGGGAAAGCTGTAACTCGGTGAGATGAATTAACAAAACACAAAGGAGTTTCTCAGAAAGCTTCTTTCCAGTTTTTAAGGGAAGATATTTCCTTTTTCACCATAGCCCTCTATGGGCTTCCAAATATCACTTTGCAAATTCCACAAGAACAGTTTTAGCGAAAGGCTTCTTGAGGGGAAAGCTGTAACTCTGTGAGATGAATTAACAGAACACAAAGGTGTTTCTCAGAAAGCTTCTTTCCAGTTTTTAATGGAAGATATTTCCTTTTCACCATATCCCTCTATGGGCTTCCAAATATCACTTTGGAAATTCCACAAGAACAGTTTTAGCGAAAGGCTTCTTGAGGGGAAAGCTGTAACTCTGTGAGATGAATTAACAGAACACAAAGGTGTTTCTCAGAAAGCTTCTTTCCAGTTTTTAATGGAAGATATTTCCTTTTCACCATATCCCTCTATGGGCTTCCAAATATCACTTTGGAAATTCCACAAGAACAGTTTTAGCGAAAGGCTTCTTGAGGGGAAAGCTGTAACTCTGTGAGATGAATTAACAGAACACAAAGGTGTTTCTCAGAAAGCTTCTTTCCAGTTTTTAATGGAAGATATTTCCTTTTCACCATATCCCTCTATGGGCTTCCAAATATCACTTTGGAAATTCCACAAGAACAGTCTTAGCGAAAGGCTTCTTGAGGGGAAAGCAGTAACTCTGAGATGAAATAAGAAAGCACAAAACAGTTTCTCCGAAAGCTTCATTCCAGTTTTTCACGGAACATACTTCCTTTTTCAGCAAAGCGCTCTATGGGCTTACAAATATCACTTTCCAGATTCCACAAGACAGCCTTAGCGACAGGCTTCTTGAAGGGAAAGCTGTAATTCCGTGAGTCGAATTAAGGGAAGACAAAGCAGTTTCTCAGACAGCTTCTTTCCAGTTTTTCACTGAAGATATTTCCTTTTTCACCCTAGACCACTTTGGGCTTCGAAATATCACTTTGCAAATTCCAGAAGAACAGTCTTAGCGAAAGGCTTCTTGAAGGGAAAGCAGTAACTCGGTGAGATGAATTAACAGAACACAAAGTAGTTTCTCACAAAGCTTCTTTGGAATTTTTAACGGAAGATATTTCTTTTTTCACCGTAGCCCTCTAAGGGCTTCCAAATATCACTTTGCAAGTTCCACAAGAACAGCCTTAGCGAAAGGCTTCTGGAGGGGAAAGCTCTAACTCTGTGAGATGAATTAACAGAACTCAAGGCAGTTTCTCAGAAAGCTTCTTTGCAGTTTTTAACCTAAAATATTTCCTTTTTCACCTTAGCCCTCTATGGACTTCCAAATATCACTTTCCAAATTCCACAAGAACAGTCTTAGCCAAAGGCTTCTTGCAGGGAATGCAATAACTCTGAGATAAATGAACAGAACACAAAACACTTTCTCAGAAAGCTTCTTTACACTTTTTAACGGAAGATATTTCCTTTTTCTGCATAGCTCTCTATGGGCTTACAAATATCACTTTGAAAATTCCACAAGAACAGTTCTATAGAAAGGCTTCTTGACGGGAAAGCAGTAACTCTCTGAGATGAATTAACAGAAGACAAAGCAGTTTCTGAGAAAACTTCTTTCCAGTTTTTAACTGAAAGTATTTCCTTTTTCACCGTAGCCCTCTATGGGCTTCCAAATATCACTTTCCAAATTCCACAAGAACAGCCTTACCGAAAGGCTTCTTGAAGGGAAAGCTGTAACTCTGTGAGGTGAATTAACAGAACACAAAGCAGTTTCTCAGAAAGATTCCTTCCAGTTTTTAACTAAAGATATGTCCTTTTTCACCATCGTTCTCTATGGGTTTCCACATGTTACTTCGAAAGTTCCACCAGAACAGCCTTAGCGAAAGGCTTCTTGAGGGGAAATCTGTAACTATGTGAGGTGAACTAACAGAACACAAAGCAGTTTCTCACAAAGCTTCTTTCCAGTTTTTATCTTAGGATATTTCCTTTTTCACCATAGCCCTCTATGTGCTTCCAAATATCACTTTGCAAATTCCACAAGAACAGTCTTAGCGAAAGGCTACCTGAGGGGAAAGCAATAACTCTGAGATGAATTAACAGAACACAAAACAGTTTCTCAGAAAGTATCTTTCCAGTTTTTAACGGAAGATATTACCTTTTTCAGCATAGCCCTCTATGGGTTTCCAAATATCACTTAGCAAATTCCCCAAGAACAGGCTTAGCAAAAGGGTTCTTGAGGGGAAAGCTGTACGTCTGTGAAATGAATTAACAGAACACATAGAAGTTTCTCAGAAAGATTCTTTTCAGTTTATATCTCAGGATATTTCCTTTTTCACCATAGACATCCATGGGCTTTCAAATATCACTTTGCAAATTCAACAAGCCAGTCTTAGCGAAAGGCTTCTTGAGAGGAAAGCTGTAACTCTGTGAGATGAATTAACAGAACACAAAGCAGTTTCTCAGAAAGCTTCTTTCCAGTTTTTAACGGAAGATATTTCCTTTTTCACCAAAGCCCTCTATGGCTTCCAAATATCACTTTGCAAATTCCACAAGAACAGTCTTTGCGAAAGGCTTCTTGAGGGGAAACCTGTAACTCTGTGAGATGAATTAACAGAACACAAACAGTTTCTCAGAAGGTTTCTTTTCTATTTTTATCTTAGGATATTTCCTTTGCCACACTAGACATCTATAGGCTTACAAATATTACTTTGAAAATTCCACAAGAACAGTCTTAGCGAAAGTCCTCTGGAGGGGAAGGCTGTAATTCTGGGAGATGAATTAACAGAACACAAAGCAGTTCCTCAGAAAGCTTCTTTTCAGTTTTTAACTGAAGATATTGCGTTTTTCACCGTAGCCTTCTATGGGCTCCAAAATATCAATTTTCAGTTTCCACAACAACAGCCTTAGCTAAAGTTCTCTTGAGGGGAAAGCTGTAACTCTCTGACATGAATTAACAGAACACAAGGCAGTTTCTCAGAAAGCTTCTTTTCAGTTTTTATCTTAGGCTATTTCCTTTTTCACCATAGCTTTCTATGGGCTTCCAAAGATCACGCTGCAGATTCCACAAGAACAATCTTAGCGAAAGGCTTCTTTAGGGGAAAGCTGTAACTTATTGAGATGAATTAACAAAACACAAAGCAGTTTCTCAGAAAGCTTCTTTCCAGTTTTTAACTGAAGATATTACCTTTTTCACCCTATCCCTCTATGGGCTTCCAAATATCACTTTGCAAATTCCACAAGAATAGTCTTAGCGAAAGGCTTCTTGACGGGTAAGCTGTAACTCTGTGAGATGAATTAACAGAACACAAAGCAGTTCTTCAGAAAGCTTCTTTCCAGTTTTTAACTGAAGATATTTCTTTTTCACCATAGACCTTTATGGGCTTCCAAATATTACTTTCCAAATCCCACAGAACTGTCGTAGCGAACGGCCTCTTGAGGGGAAAGCTGTAACTCGGTGAGATATATTTACAGTACACACGGCAGTTTCTCACAATGTTTCTTTCCAGTTTTTAACGGAAGATATTTCCTTTTTCACCGTTGCCCTCTATGGGCTTCCAAATATCACTTTGCAAATTTCACAAGAATAGTCTCAGTGAACGAATTCTTGAGGAGAAAGGTGTAACTCTGTAAGATGAACTAACAGAACACAAAACAGTTTCTCAGAAAGCTGCTTTTCGATTTTTATCTTAGGATATTTCCATTTTCATCATAGCCCTCTATGGACTTCCAAATATCAATTTGCATATTCCACAAGAACAGTCTTTGCCGAAGGGATCTTGAGGAAAAGCTGTAACTCTGTGTGATGAATTAACAGAACACAAAGCAGTTTCTCAGAAAGCTTCTTTTAAGTTTTTAACTGAAGTTATTTCCTTTTTCACCATTGCTCTCTATGGGCTTCCAAATATCACTTTGCAAATTACACAACAACAGCCTTAGTGAGAGGCTTCTTGAGGGTAAAGCTGTAACTCTGTGATTTGAATTTTCAAAATACAAAGCAGTTTCTCAGAAAGCTTCTCTTTAGTTTTTATCTTAGGGTATTTCCTTTTTGACCACAGCCCTGCATCGGCTTCCAAATATCCCTTTGCAAATTCCACAAGAACAGTCTTAGCGAAAACTTCTTGAGGGGAAAGCTGTAACTCTGTGAGATCAGCCAACAGAAAACAAAGCAGTTTCGCAGAAAGCTTGATTCCGGTTTTCATCTTAGTATATTTCCATTTTCACCATAACCCTCTAAGGGCTTCCAAATATCACTTTGCAAATTCCAACAGAACAGTCTTAGCGAAAGGCTTCTTAAGGGGAAAACTGTAACTCTTTGAGATGAATTAACAGAACACAAAGCAGTTTCGCAGAAAGCTTCTTCCCAGTTTTTAACGGAAGATATTTCCTTTTTCACCAAAGCCTTCTATGGACTTCCAAATATCACTTTTCAAATTCCACAAGAACAGTCTTAGCGAAAGGCTTCTTGAGGGGAAAGCTGTAACCCTGTGAGATGAGTTAACAAAACACAAAGCAGTTTCTCAGAAAGCTTCTTTCCAGTTTTTAACGGAAGATATTTCGTTTTTCACCATGAACACCTATGGGCTTACAAATATCAATTTGTAAATTCCACAAGAACAGTCTTAGCGACAGGCTTCTTGAGGGAAAAGCTGTAACTCTGTGAGATGAATTAACAGAACACAAAGCAGTTTCACAGAAAGCTTCTTTCCAGTTTTTAACTGGAGTTATTTCCTTTCTCACCGTAGCGCTCTATGCACTTCCAAATATCACTTTGCAAATCCCACAAGAACTGTCTTAGCGAAATATTTCCTTTGGGAAAAGTTGAAATTCTGTCCGATGTATTAACAGAACACACGGCAGTTTCTCAGAAAGCTTCTTTCCAGTTTTAAACGGAAGTTATTTCCATTTTCACCATAGCCCTCTATGGTCTTCCAAATATCACTTTGCAAATTTCATAAGAACAGTCTTAGTGAACGACTTCCTGAGGGGTTAGCTGTAACTCTGTGAGATGAACTAACAGAACACAGAGCAGTTTCTCAGAAAGCTTCTTTTCTGTTTTTATCATAGGATATTTCCATTTTCACCACAGCCCTCTAAGGGCTTCCAAATATCACTTTGCAAATTCCACAAGAACAGTCTTAGCGAAAGGCTTCTTGAGGGGAAAGCTGTAACTCTTTGAGATGAATTAACAGAACACAAAGCAGTTTCTCAGGAAGCTTCCTTTCAGATTTTAACTGAATATATTTCCTTTTTCACCATAGCCCTCTAGGGGTTCCAAATATCACTTTGCGAATTTCACAACAACAGCTTTAGTGAAAGGCTTATTGAGGGGAAAGCTGTAACTCTGTGAGTTGAATTAACAGATCACAAGTCAGTTTTTCAGAAAGCTTCTTTTCAGTTTTTATCTTAGGCTATTTTCTTTTTCACCATAGCCCTCTAGGGGCTTCCAAATATCACTTTGGAAATTCCACAAGAACAGTCTTAGTGAACGGCTTCTTCAGGGGAAAGCTGTAACTCTGTGAGATGAATTAACAGAACACAAATCAGTTTCTCATAAAGCTTCTATTCTGATATAATGGAAGATATTCCTTTTTCACCGTACCCCTCTATGGGCTTCAAATTTCACTTTGCAAAATCCACAAGAACATTCTTAGCGAAAGGCTTTTTGAGGGTAAAGCTGTAACTCTGTAAGATGTATTAACGGAACACTAAGCAGTTTCTGAGAAAGCTTCTTTTCAGTTTTTATCTTAGGATATTTCCTTTCTCACCGTAGCCCTCTATGGGCTTCCAAATATCACTTTGCAAATTTCACAAGAAGAGTCTTAGCGAACTGCTTCTTGAGGGGAAAGCTGTAACTCTGTGAGATGAATTAACAGAACACAAAGCAGTTTCTCATAAAGCTTCTTTCCAGTTTTTAACTGTAGATATTTTCTTTTTAACCATAGCCCTCTATGGGCTTCCAAATATCACTTTACATATTCCACAGGAAAAGTCTTAGCAAAAGGCTTCTTGAGGGGAAAGCTGTAACTCTGTGAGATGAATTAACGGAACACAAAGCAGTTTCTCAGAAAGCTTCTTTTCATTTTTTAACTGAAGATATTTAATTTTTCACCAAAGCCCCCTGTGGGCTTCCAAATATCACTTTCCAAATCCCACAAGAACAGTCGTAGCCAAAGACTTCTTTTGGGGAAAGCTGTAACTTGGTGAGATGTATTAGCAGAACACACGGCAGTTTCTCAGAAAGCTTCTCTCCAGATTTTAACGGAAGATATTTCCTTTTACACCATAACCCTCTATCGGCTTCCAAATATCACTTTTCAAATTTCACAAAAACAGTCTTAGTGAACGACTTGTTGAAGGGAAAGCTGTAACTCTGTGAGGTGAACTAACAGAACACAAAGAAGTTTTCAGAAAGCTTTTTTTCGATTTTCATCTTAGGATATTTCTATTTTCAACATAGCCTTCTATGGTCTTCCAAATATCACTTTGCATATTCCACAAGAACAGTCTTAGGGAAAGGCTTCTTCAGGGGAAAGCTGTAACCCTTTGAGATGAATTAACAGAACACAAAGTAGTTTCTCAGAAAGCTTCTTTGCAGTTTTTAACTGAAGATATTTCCTTTTTCACCACAGCCCTGCATGGGCTTCCAATATCACTTTG
This sequence comes from Chlorocebus sabaeus, assembly GCF_047675955.1. Classification (NCBI taxonomy): domain Eukaryota; kingdom Metazoa; phylum Chordata; class Mammalia; order Primates; family Cercopithecidae; genus Chlorocebus; species Chlorocebus sabaeus. Next base: position 1,332,972 of record NW_027327848.1, read on the forward strand.
CAAATTCCACAAAAACAGCCTTAGCGTAAGGCTTCTTGAGGGGAAAGCTGTAATTCTGTGAGTTGAATTAACAGAACACAAAGTAGTTTCTCAGACATCTTCTCTTCAGATTTTAACTTAAGCTATTTCGTTTTTCACCACAGCCCTATCTCGGCTTCCAACTATCACTTTGCAAATTCCACAAGAACAGTCTTAGTGAAAGGCTTCTTGAGAAGGAAGCTGTAACTCTGTGAGATGAATTAACAGAACACAAAGCAGTTTCTCAGAAAGGTTCTTTACAGTTTTTATCTTAGGTAATTTCCTTTTTCACCGTAGCCCTCTATGGGCTTCCAAATATCAGTTACCAAATTACAAAAGAACAGCCTTAGCGAAACGCTTCTTGAAGGGAAACCTGTAACTCTGTGAGATGAGTTAACAGAATACAAAGCAGTTTCTCAGAAAGCTTCTTTCCAGTTTTTCCGGAAGATATTTCCTTTTTCACCAGAGCCCTCTATGGGCTTCCAAATATCACTTTGCAAATTCCACAAGAAGAGCCTTAGATAAAGGCTTCTTGAAGGGAAAGATGTAACACTGTGAGATGAATAAACAGAACACAAAGCAGTTTCTCCGAATGTTTCTTTTCAGTTTTAAACTTAGGATATTTTCTTTTTCACCATAGCCCTCTATGGACTTCTAAATATCACTTTGCAAATTCCACAAAAACAGTCTTAGCGAAATTCTTCTTGAGGGGAAATCTGTAACTCAGTGAGATGAATTAACAGAACACGAAGCAGTTTCTCAGAAAGCTTCTTTCCAGTTTTTAACGGAAGATATTTCCTTTTTCACCGTAGCCCTCTATGGGCATCCAAATATCACTTTACAAATTCCACAAGAACAGCCTTAGCGAAAGGCTTCTTGAAGGGAAAGCTGTAAGTCTGTGAGATGAATTAACAGAACGAAAAGCAGTTTCTCAGAAAGCTTCTTTCCAATTTTTAACGGAAGATATTTCCTTTTTCACCATAGCCGTCTAGGGTCTTCAAAATATTTCTTTGAAAATTCCACAAGAACAGTCTTTGCGGAAGGCTTCTTGAAGGGAAAGCTGTAACTCTGTGAGATGAATTAACAGAACACAAAGCATTTTGTCAGAAAGCTTCTTTCCATTTTTTAACTGAAGATATTTATTTTTCACCATAGTCACTCTATGGGCTCCCAAATATCGCTTTGCAAATTCCAGAAGAACAGTCTTAGCGAACGGATTCTTGAGGGGAAAGCTGTAACTCTGTGAGACGAATTAACAGAACAGAGTGCACTTTCTCAGAAAGCTTCTTTCCAGTTTTTAACTGAAGATATTTCCTTTTTCACCATAGCCCTCTATGGGCTTCCAAATATCACTTTGCAAATCCCACAAGAACTGTCTTAGCGAAATATTTCCTTTGGGAAAAGTTGAAATTCTGTCCGATGTATTAACAGAACACACGGCAGTTTCTCAGAAAGCTTCTTTCCAGTTTTAAACGGAAGTTATTTCCATTTTCACCATAGCCCTCTATGGTCTTCCAAATATCACTTTGCAAATTTCATAAGAACAGTCTTAGTGAACGACTTCCTGAGGGGTTAGCTGTAACTCTGTGAGATGAACTAACAGAACACAGAGCAGTTTCTCAGAAAGCTTCTTTTCTGTTTTTATCATAGGATATTTCCATTTTCACCACAGCCCTCTAAGGGCTTCCAAATATCACTTTGCAAATTCCACAAGAACAGTCTTAGCGAAAGGCTTCTTGAGGGGAAAGCTGTAACTCTTTGAGATGAATTAACAGAACACAAAGCAGTTTCTCAGGAAGCTTCCTTTCAGATTTTAACTGAATATATTTCCTTTTTCACCATAGCCCTCTAGGGGTTCCAAATATCACTTTGCGAATTTCACAACAACAGCTTTAGTGAAAGGCTTATTGAGGGGAAAGCTGTAACTCTGTGAGTTGAATTAACAGATCACAAGTCAGTTTTTCAGAAAGCTTCTTTTCAGTTTTTATCTTAGGCTATTTTCTTTTTCACCATAGCCCTCTAGGGGCTTCCAAATATCACTTTGGAAATTCCACAAGAACAGTCTTAGTGAACGGCTTCTTCAGGGGAAAGCTGTAACTCTGTGAGATGAATTAACAGAACACAAATCAGTTTCTCATAAAGCTTCTATTCTGATATAATGGAAGATATTCCTTTTTCACCGTACCCCTCTATGGGCTTCAAATTTCACTTTGCAAAATCCACAAGAACATTCTTAGCGAAAGGCTTTTTGAGGGTAAAGCTGTAACTCTGTAAGATGTATTAACGGAACACTAAGCAGTTTCTGAGAAAGCTTCTTTTCAGTTTTTATCTTAGGATATTTCCTTTCTCACCGTAGCCCTCTATGGGCTTCCAAATATCACTTTGCAAATTTCACAAGAAGAGTCTTAGCGAACTGCTTCTTGAGGGGAAAGCTGTAACTCTGTGAGATGAATTAACAGAACACAAAGCAGTTTCTCATAAAGCTTCTTTCCAGTTTTTAACTGTAGATATTTTCTTTTTAACCATAGCCCTCTATGGGCTTCCAAATATCACTTTACATATTCCACAGGAAAAGTCTTAGCAAAAGGCTTCTTGAGGGGAAAGCTGTAACTCTGTGAGATGAATTAACGGAACACAAAGCAGTTTCTCAGAAAGCTTCTTTTCATTTTTTAACTGAAGATATTTAATTTTTCACCAAAGCCCCCTGTGGGCTTCCAAATATCACTTTCCAAATCCCACAAGAACAGTCGTAGCCAAAGACTTCTTTTGGGGAAAGCTGTAACTTGGTGAGATGTATTAGCAGAACACACGGCAGTTTCTCAGAAAGCTTCTCTCCAGATTTTAACGGAAGATATTTCCTTTTACACCATAACCCTCTATCGGCTTCCAAATATCACTTTTCAAATTTCACAAAAACAGTCTTAGTGAACGACTTGTTGAAGGGAAAGCTGTAACTCTGTGAGGTGAACTAACAGAACACAAAGAAGTTTTCAGAAAGCTTTTTTTCGATTTTCATCTTAGGATATTTCTATTTTCAACATAGCCTTCTATGGTCTTCCAAATATCACTTTGCATATTCCACAAGAACAGTCTTAGGGAAAGGCTTCTTCAGGGGAAAGCTGTAACCCTTTGAGATGAATTAACAGAACACAAAGTAGTTTCTCAGAAAGCTTCTTTGCAGTTTTTAACTGAAGATATTTCCTTTTTCACCACAGCCCTGCATGGGCTTCCAATATCACTTTGCAAATTCCACAAAAACAGCCTTAGCGTAAGGCTTCTTGAGGGGAAAGCTGTAATTCTGTGAGTTGAATTAACAGAACACAAAGTAGTTTCTCAGACATCTTCTCTTCAGATTTTAACTTAAGCTATTTCGTTTTTCACCACAGCCCTATCTCGGCTTCCAACTATCACTTTGCAAATTCCACAAGAACAGTCTTAGTGAAAGGCTTCTTGAGAAGGAAGCTGTAACTCTGTGAGATGAATTAACAGAACACAAAGCAGTTTCTCAGAAAGGTTCTTTACAGTTTTTATCTTAGGTAATTTCCTTTTTCACCGTAGCCCTCTATGGGCTTCCAAATATCAGTTACCAAATTACAAAAGAACAGCCTTAGCGAAACGCTTCTTGAAGGGAAACCTGTAACTCTGTGAGATGAGTTAACAGAATACAAAGCAGTTTCTCAGAAAGCTTCTTTCCAGTTTTTCCGGAAGATATTTCCTTTTTCACCAGAGCCCTCTATGGGCTTCCAAATATCACTTTGCAAATTCCACAAGAAGAGCCTTAGATAAAGGCTTCTTGAAGGGAAAGATGTAACACTGTGAGATGAATAAACAGAACACAAAGCAGTTTCTCCGAATGTTTCTTTTCAGTTTTAAACTTAGGATATTTTCTTTTTCACCATAGCCCTCTATGGACTTCTAAATATCACTTTGCAAATTCCACAAAAACAGTCTTAGCGAAATTCTTCTTGAGGGGAAATCTGTAACTCAGTGAGATGAATTAACAGAACACGAAGCAGTTTCTCAGAAAGCTTCTTTCCAGTTTTTAACGGAAGATATTTCCTTTTTCACCGTAGCCCTCTATGGGCATCCAAATATCACTTTACAAATTCCACAAGAACAGCCTTAGCGAAAGGCTTCTTGAAGGGAAAGCTGTAAGTCTGTGAGATGAATTAACAGAACGAAAAGCAGTTTCTCAGAAAGCTTCTTTCCAATTTTTAACGGAAGATATTTCCTTTTTCACCATAGCCGTCTAGGGTCTTCAAAATATTTCTTTGAAAATTCCACAAGAACAGTCTTTGCGGAAGGCTTCTTGAAGGGAAAGCTGTAACTCTGTGAGATGAATTAACAGAACACAAAGCATTTTGTCAGAAAGCTTCTTTCCATTTTTTAACTGAAGATATTTATTTTTCACCATAGTCACTCTATGGGCTCCCAAATATCGCTTTGCAAATTCCAGAAGAACAGTCTTAGCGAACGGATTCTTGAGGGGAAAGCTGTAACTCTGTGAGACGAATTAACAGAACAGAGTGCACTTTCTCAGAAAGCTTCTTTCCAGTTTTTAACTGAAGATATTTCCTTTTTCACCATAGCCCTCTATGGGCTTCCAAATATCACTTTGCAAATCCCACAAGAACTGTCTTAGCGAAATATTTCCTTTGGGAAAAGTTGAAATTCTGTCCGATGTATTAACAGAACACACGGCAGTTTCTCAGAAAGCTTCTTTCCAGTTTTAAACGGAAGTTATTTCCATTTTCACCATAGCCCTCTATGGTCTTCCAAATATCACTTTGCAAATTTCATAAGAACAGTCTTAGTGAACGACTTCCTGAGGGGTTAGCTGTAACTCTGTGAGATGAACTAACAGAACACAGAGCAGTTTCTCAGAAAGCTTCTTTTCTGTTTTTATCATAGGATATTTCCATTTTCACCACAGCCCTCTAAGGGCTTCCAAATATCACTTTGCAAATTCCACAAGAACAGTCTTAGCGAAAGGCTTCTTGAGGGGAAAGCTGTAACTCTTTGAGATGAATTAACAGAACACAAAGCAGTTTCTCAGGAAGCTTCCTTTCAGATTTTAACTGAATATATTTCCTTTTTCACCATAGCCCTCTAGGGGTTCCAAATATCACTTTGCGAATTTCACAACAACAGCTTTAGTGAAAGGCTTATTGAGGGGAAAGCTGTAACTCTGTGAGTTGAATTAACAGATCACAAGTCAGTTTTTCAGAAAGCTTCTTTTCAGTTTTTATCTTAGGCTATTTTCTTTTTCACCATAGCCCTCTAGGGGCTTCCAAATATCACTTTGGAAATTCCACAAGAACAGTCTTAGTGAACGGCTTCTTCAGGGGAAAGCTGTAACTCTGTGAGATGAATTAACAGAACACAAATCAGTTTCTCATAAAGCTTCTATTCTGATATAATGGAAGATATTCCTTTTTCACCGTACCCCTCTATGGGCTTCAAATTTCACTTTGCAAAATCCACAAGAACATTCTTAGCGAAAGGCTTTTTGAGGGTAAAGCTGTAACTCTGTAAGATGTATTAACGGAACACTAAGCAGTTTCTGAGAAAGCTTCTTTTCAGTTTTTATCTTAGGATATTTCCTTTCTCACCGTAGCCCTCTATGGGCTTCCAAATATCACTTTGCAAATTTCACAAGAAGAGTCTTAGCGAACTGCTTCTTGAGGGGAAAGCTGTAACTCTGTGAGATGAATTAACAGAACACAAAGCAGTTTCTCATAAAGCTTCTTTCCAGTTTTTAACTGTAGATATTTTCTTTTTAACCATAGCCCTCTATGGGCTTCCAAATATCACTTTACATATTCCACAGGAAAAGTCTTAGCAAAAGGCTTCTTGAGGGGAAAGCTGTAACTCTGTGAGATGAATTAACGGAACACAAAGCAGTTTCTCAGAAAGCTTCTTTTCATTTTTTAACTGAAGATATTTAATTTTTCACCAAAGCCCCCTGTGGGCTTCCAAATATCACTTTCCAAATCCCACAAGAACAGTCGTAGCCAAAGACTTCTTTTGGGGAAAGCTGTAACTTGGTGAGATGTATTAGCAGAACACACGGCAGTTTCTCAGAAAGCTTCTCTCCAGATTTTAACGGAAGATATTTCCTTTTACACCATAACCCTCTATCGGCTTCCAAATATCACTTTTCAAATTTCACAAAAACAGTCTTAGTGAACGACTTGTTGAAGGGAAAGCTGTAACTCTGTGAGGTGAACTAACAGAACACAAAGAAGTTTTCAGAAAGCTTTTTTTCGATTTTCATCTTAGGATATTTCTATTTTCAACATAGCCTTCTATGGTCTTCCAAATATCACTTTGCATATTCCACAAGAACAGTCTTAGGGAAAGGCTTCTTCAGGGGAAAGCTGTAACCCTTTGAGATGAATTAACAGAACACAAAGTAGTTTCTCAGAAAGCTTCTTTGCAGTTTTTAACTGAAGATATTTCCTTTTTCACCACAGCCCTGCATGGGCTTCCAATATCACTTTGCAAATTCCACAAAAACAGCCTTAGCGTAAGGCTTCTTGAGGGGAAAGCTGTAATTCTGTGAGTTGAATTAACAGAACACAAAGTAGTTTCTCAGACATCTTCTCTTCAGATTTTAACTTAAGCTATTTCGTTTTTCACCACAGCCCTATCTCGGCTTCCAACTATCACTTTGCAAATTCCACAAGAACAGTCTTAGTGAAAGGCTTCTTGAGAAGGAAGCTGTAACTCTGTGAGATGAATTAACAGAACACAAAGCAGTTTCTCAGAAAGGTTCTTTACAGTTTTTATCTTAGGTAATTTCCTTTTTCACCGTAGCCCTCTATGGGCTTCCAAATATCAGTTACCAAATTACAAAAGAACAGCCTTAGCGAAACGCTTCTTGAAGGGAAACCTGTAACTCTGTGAGATGAGTTAACAGAATACAAAGCAGTTTCTCAGAAAGCTTCTTTCCAGTTTTTCCGGAAGATATTTCCTTTTTCACCAGAGCCCTCTATGGGCTTCCAAATATCACTTTGCAAATTCCACAAGAAGAGCCTTAGATAAAGGCTTCTTGAAGGGAAAGATGTAACACTGTGAGATGAATAAACAGAACACAAAGCAGTTTCTCCGAATGTTTCTTTTCAGTTTTAAACTTAGGATATTTTCTTTTTCACCATAGCCCTCTATGGACTTCTAAATATCACTTTGCAAATTCCACAAAAACAGTCTTAGCGAAATTCTTCTTGAGGGGAAATCTGTAACTCAGTGAGATGAATTAACAGAACACGAAGCAGTTTCTCAGAAAGCTTCTTTCCAGTTTTTAACGGAAGATATTTCCTTTTTCACCGTAGCCCTCTATGGGCATCCAAATATCACTTTACAAATTCCACAAGAACAGCCTTAGCGAAAGGCTTCTTGAAGGGAAAGCTGTAACTCTGTGAGATGAATTAACAGAACACAAAGCAGTTTCTCAGAAAGCTTCTTTCCAGTGTTTTATGGAAGATATTTTCTTTTTCACCACAGCCCTCTATTTGCTTCCAAATATCACTTTGCCAATTCCAGAAGAACAGCCTTAGCGAAAGGCTTCTTGAAGGGAAAGCTGTAAGTCTGTGAGATGAATTAACAGAACGAAAAGCAGTTTCTCAGAAAGCATCTTTCCAATTTTTAACGGAAGATATTTCCTTTTTCACCATAGCCGTCTAGGGTCTTCAAAATATTTCTTTGAAAATTCCACAAGAACAGTCTTTGCGGAAGGCTTCTTGAAGGGAAAGCTGTAACTCTGTGAGATGAATTAACAGAACACAAAGCATTTTGTCAGAAAGCTTCTTTCCATTTTTTAACTGAAGATATTTATTTTTCACCATAGTCACTCTATGGGCTCCCAAATATCGCTTTGCAAATTCCAGAAGAACAGTCTTAGCGAACGGATTCTTGAGGGGAAAGCTGTAACTCTGTGAGACGAATTAACAGAACAGAGTGCACTTTCTCAGAAAGCTTCTTTCCAGTTTTTAACTGAAGATATTTCCTTTTTCACCATAGCCCTCTATGGGCTTCCAAATATCACTTTGCAAATTCCACAAGAACATTCTTAGCGAACGGCTTCTTGAGGGAAAAGATATAACTCTGTGAGATGAATTAACAGAACAGAGTGCAGTATCTCAGAAAGCTTCTTTCCAGTTTTAAACTGAAGATGTTTCCTTTTTCCCCATTGCCCTCTATGGGCTTCCAAATATCACTCTTCAAATTCCACAAGAACAGTCTTAGCTAAAGGCTTCTTGAGGGGAAAGCTGTAACTCTGTGAGATGAATTCACAGAACACAAAGCAGTTTCTCAGAAAGCTTCTTTCCAGTTTTAAACTGTCGATGTTTCCTTTTTCACCATTGCCCTCTGTTGGCTTCAAAAAATCAATCTTCAAATTCCAAAAGAGCAGTCTTAGCGAAAGGCTTCTTGTGGGGAAAGCTGTAACTCCGTGAGATGAATTAACAGAATAGAGTGCAGTGTGTCAGAAAGCTTCTTTTCAGTTTTTAACTGAGGATATTTCCTTTTACACCATTGCCCTCTATGGGATTCCAAATATCACTCTTCAAATTCCAAAAGAACAGTCTCAGCGTAAGGCTTCTTGAGGGGAAAGATATAACTCCGTGAGATACATTAACAGAACAGAGTGCAGTTTGTCAGAAAGCTTCTTTTCACTTTTTAACTTAAGATATTTCCTTTTCCACCATTGCCCTGTAAGGGCTACCAAATATCACTCTTCATATTCCACAAGAACAGTCTTACCGAAAGGATTCTTGATGGGAAGGCTGTAACTCTGTGAGATGAATTAACAGAACAGGGTGCAGATTGTCAGCAAGCTTCTTTTCAGTTTTCAACTGAAGATATTTCCTTTTTCACCATAGCCCTCTATGGGCTTCCAAATATCACTTTGCAAATTTCACAAGAACAGTCTTAGCGAAAGGCTTCTTGAGGGGAAAGCTGTAACTCTCTGAGATGAATTAACAGAACACAAAGCAGTTTCTCAGAAAGCTTCTTTTCAGTTTTTATCTTAGGATATTTCCTTTTTCAGCATAGCCCTGTATGGGCTTACAAATGTCACTTTGCAAATTCCACAAGAACAGTCTAAGCGAAAGTCTTCTTGAGGGGAAAGCTGTAGCTCTGTGAGATGAATTAACAGACCACAAAGCAGTTTCTCAGAAAGCTGCTTTCCAGTTTTTAACGGAAGATATTTTCTTTTTCACCCTATTCCTCTAAGGGATTCCAAAGATCACTTTGCAACTTCCACAAGAACAGTCTTAGCGAAAGGCTTCTTGAGGGGAAATCTGTAGCTTTGTTAGATGAATTAACAGACAACAAAGCAGTTAATCAGAAAGTTTCTTTCCAGTTTTTAACGGAAGATATTTTCTTTTCACCATATCCCTCTATGGGCTTCCAAATATCACTTTGCAAATTCCACAAGAACAGTCTTAGTGAACAGCTTCCTGAGGGGAAGATATAACTCTGTGAGATGAATTAAGAGAACACAGTGCAGTTTCTCAGAAAGCTTCCTTTCGGTTTTTATCTTAGGACATTTTCTTTTTCGCCAGAGCCCCCTATGGGCTTCCAAATATCACTTTGCACATTCCACAAGAACAGTCTTAGGGAAAGACTTCTTGAGGGGAAAGCTGTAACTCTGTGAGGTGAATTAACAGAACTCAAATCAGTTTCTCAGATATCTTATTTCCAGTTTTAAACGGAAGATATTTCCTTTTTCACCATGGCCCTCTATGGGCTTCCCAATATCAGTTTGTAAATTTCACAAAAACTGTCTCAGTGAACGGCTTCTTGAGGGGAAAGCTATAACTCTGTGAGATGAACTAACAGAACACGGAACAGTTTCCCAAAAAGCTTCTTTTCGGTTTTCATCTTAGGATATTTCCATTTTCACCTTTGCCCTCGATGGGCTTCAAAATATCACTTTACAAATTCCACAAGAACAGTCTTAGCGAAAGGCTTCTTGGGGGAAAGCTGTAACTCTGTGAGATGAATTAACAGAAGACAAAGCAGTTTCTCAGAAAGTTTCTTTCCGGTTTTTATCTTAGAATATTTCCATTTGCACCATAGCTCCCTATGGGCTTCCAAATATCACTTTGCCAATTACAAAAGAAGAGTCTTTGCGAAAGGCTTCTTGAACGGAAATCTGTAAATCTCTGAGATGAATTAACAGAACACAAAGCATTTTCTCAGAAAACTTCTTTTCAGTTTTTAACTGAAGATATTTCCTTTTTCACCATAGACCTCTTTAGGCTTTCAAATATCACTTTGCAAATTCCACAAGAACAGTCTTAGCGGAAGGCTTCTTGCGGAGAAAGCTGAAACTCTGTGAGATGAAAGAAGAGAACTCAATAAAGTTTCTCAGAAATCTTCTTTCCAGTTTTTAACTGAAGATATTTCCTTTTTCACCATAGCACTCTATGGGCTTCCAAATATCACTTTGCAAATTCCACAAGATCAGTCCTAGCGAAAGGCTTCTTGAGGAGAAAGCTGTAACTCTCTGAGATGAATTAACAGAACAAAAAGCAGTTTCTCAGAAAGCTTCTTTTCAGTTTTTAACTGAAGATATTTCCTATTTCACCATAGCCCTCTATGGGCTCCCAAATATCACTTTGCTAATTTCATAGGAACAGCCTTAGCGAAAGGCTTCTTGAAGGGAAAGTTGTAACTCCGTGAGATGAATTAACAGAGCACAAAGCAGTGTCTCAGAAATCTTCTTTACAGTATTTAACGGAAGATATTTCCTTTTTCACCATAGCCCTCCATGGGCTTCCAAATATCACTTTGCCAATTCCACAAGAACAGCCTTAGCGTAAGTCTTCTTGAAAGGAAAGCTGTAACTCTGTGACATGAATTAACAGAACACAAAGCAGTTTCTCAGAATGCTTCTTTTCAGTTTTAAACTTAGGATATTTCCTTTTTCACCGTAGCCCTCTTTTGGCTTCCAAATGTCACTTTGCATATTGCACAAGAACAGTCTTAGCGAAAGGTTTCTTCAGGGGAATGTTGTAAATCTGTGAGATGAAATAAGAGAACACAAAGCAGTTTCTCAGACAGCTTCTTTTCAGTTTTTAACGGAGGATATTTCCTTTTTCACCACAGCCCTCTAAGGGCTTCCAAATATCACTTTGCAAATTCCACAAGAACAGCCTTAGCGAAATTCTTATTGAAGGGAAAGCTGTAAGTCTGTGAGATGAATTAACGGAACAAAAAGCAGTTTCTCCGAATGCTTCTTTTCAGTTTTTACCTTAGGATATTTCCTTTTTCACCATAGTCCTGTATGGGCTTCCAAATATAACTTTCCAAATTCCGCAAGAACAGCCTTAGCGAAAGGCATCTTGAAGGGAAAGCTGTAACTCTGTGAGATGAATTAACAGAACACGAAGCAGTTTCTCAGAAAGCTTCTTTCCAGTTTTTAACGGAAGATATTTCCTTTTTACCATAGTCCTCTATGGGCTTGCAAATATCACTTTCCAAATTCCACAAGAACAGTCTTAGCGAAAGGATTCTTGAGGGGAAAGCTGTAACTCTGTGAGATGAATTAACAGAACACATAGCAGTATCTCAGACAGCTTCTTTCCAGTTTTTAACTGAAGATATTTCCTTTTTCACCATAACCCTCTATGGGCTTCCAAATATTACTTTGCAAATTCCACAAGAACAGCCTTAGCGAAAGCCTTCTTGAAGGGAAAGCTGTAACTCAGTGAGATGAATTAACAGAACACGAAGCAGTTTCTCAGAAAGCTTCTTTCCAGTTTTTTACGGAAGATATTTCCTTTATCACCGTAGCCCTCTATGGGCATCCAAATATCACTTTACAAATTCCACAAGAACAGCCTTAGCGAAAGGCTTTTTGAAGGGAAAGCTGTAACTCTGTGAGATGAATTAACAGAACACAAAGCAGTTTCTCAGAAAGCTTCTTTCCAGTGTTTTATGGAAGATATTTCCTTTTTCACCACAGCCCTCTATTTGCTTCCAAATATCACTTTGCCAATTCCAGAAGAACAGCCTTAGCGAAAGGCTTCTTGAAGGGAAAGCTGTAAGTCTGTGAGATGAATTAACAGAACGAAAAGCAGTTTCTCAGAAAGCTTCTTTCCAATTTTTAACGGAAGATATTTCCTTGGGAAGGCTTCTTGAAGGGAAAGCTGTAACTCTGTGAGATGAATTAACAGAACACAAAGCATTTTGTCAGAAAGCTTCTTTCCATTTTTTAACTGAAGATATTTATTTTTCACCATAGTCACTCTATGGGCTCCCAAATATCGCTTTGCAAATTCCAGAAGAACAGTCTTAGCGAACGGATTCTTGAGGGGAAAGCTGTAACTCTGTGAGACGAATTAACAGAACAGAGTGCACTTTCTCAGAAAGCTTCTTTCCAGTTTTTAACTGAAGATATTTCCTTTTTCACCATAGCCCTCTATGGGCTTCCAAATATCACTTTGCAAATTCCACAAGAACATTCTTAGTGAACGGCTTCTTGAGGGAAAAGATATAACTCTGTGAGATGAATTAACAGAACAGAGTGCAGTATCTCAGAAAGCTTCTTTCCAGTTTTAAACTGAAGATGTTTCCTTTTTCCCCATTGCCCTCTATGGGCTTCCAAATATCACTCTTCAAATTCCACAAGAACAGTCTTAGCTAAAGGCTTCTTGAGGGGAAAGCTGTAACTCTGTGAGATGAATTCACAGAACACAAAGCAGTTTCTCAGAGAGCTTCTTTCCAGTTTTAAACTGTCGATGTTTCCTTTTTCACCATTGCCCTCTGTTGGCTTCAAAAAATCAATCTTCAAATTCCAAAAGAGCAGTCTTAGCGAAAGGCTTCTTGTGGGGAAAGCTGTAACTCCGTGAGATGAATTAACAGAATAGAGTGCAGTGTGTCAGAAAGCTTCTTTTCAGTTTTTAACTGAGGATATTTCCTTTTACACCATTGCCCTCTATGGGATTCCAAATATCACTCTTCAAATTCCAAAAGAACAGTCTCAGCGTAAGGCTTCTTGAGGGGAAAGATATAACTCCGTGAGATACATTAACAGAACAGAGTGCAGTTTGTCAGAAAGCTTCTTTTCACTTTTTAACTTAAGATATTTCCTTTTCCACCATTGCCCTGTAAGGGCTACCAAATATCACTCTTCAAATTCCACAAGAACAGTCTTAGCGAAAGGATTCTTGATGGGAAGGCTGTAACTCTGTGAGATGAATTAACAGAACAGGGTGCAGATTGTCAGCAAGCTTCTTTTCAGTTTTCAACTGAAGATATTTCCTTTTTTACCATTGCCCTCTACGGGATTCCAAATATCACTTTTCATATTTCAAAAGAACATCCTTAGCGAAAGGCTTCTTGAAGGGAAAGCTGTAACTCTGTGAGACGAATTAACAGAACAGAGTGCAGTTTCTCAGAAATCTTCTTTCCAGTTTTTAACGGAAGATATATCCTTTTTCACCATAGCCCTCTACGGGCTTGCAAATATCACTATGCAAATTCCACAAGAACAATCTTAGCGAAAGACTTCTGGAGGGGAAAGCTGTAACTCTGTGAGATGAATTAACAGAACACAAAGCAGTTTCTCAGAAATCTTCTTTCCAGTTTTTAACGGTAGATATTTCCTATTTCACCATAGCCCACTCTGGGCTTCCAAATATCACTTTGCAAATTCCACAAGAATAGTCTTTGTGAAAGACTTTTGAAGCGAAAGCTGTAACTCTGTGAAATGAATTAACAAATACAAAGGAGTCTCTCAGAAAGCTTCTTTCCAGTTTTTAATTGAAGATATTTCCTTTTTCACGACAGCCCTCTATGGGCTTCCAAATATCACTTTGCAAATCCCACAAGAACAGTCTTAGCCAAAAGCTTCTTCAGGGGAAAGCTGTAACTCTGTGAGATGAATTAACAGAACACAAACAGTTTCTCAGAAAGCTTCTTTCCAGATTTTAACTGAAGATATTTCCTTTTTCACCACAGCCCTCTATGGGCTTCCAAATATCACTTTGCAAATTTCACAAGAACAGTCTTATCGAAAGGCTCCTTGAGGGGAAAGCTGTAACTCGTAGAGATGTATCAACAAAACACACGGCAATTTCTCAGAATGCTTCTTTCCAGTTTTTAACGGAAGATATTTCCTTTTTCACCATAGCTCTCTATGGGCTTCCAAATATCACTTTGGAAATTTCACAAGAACAGTATTAGTGAACGAATTATTGAGGGGAAGGCTGTAATTCTGTGAGATGAACGAGCAGAACACACAGCATTTTCTCAGAAAGCTTCTTTTCAGTTTTTATCTTAGGATATTTCCATTTTCACCATAGCCTTCTATGGGCTTCCAAATATCACTTTGCAAATCCCACAGCAACAGTCTTAGCGAAAGGCTTCTGGAAGGCAAAGCTTTAACCCTGTAAGATGAAATAACAGAACACAAAGCAGTTTCTCAGAAAGCTTCTTTCCACTTTTTAACGGAAGATATTTCCTTTTTCACCATAGCGCTGTATGGGCTTCCAAATATCACTTTGCAAATTCCACAACAACAGCCTTAGCGTAAGGCTTCTTGAGGGAAAAGCTGTAATTCTCTGAGATGAATTAACAGAACACAAAGTAGTTTCTCAGAAAGCTTCTTTTCAGATTTTATCTGAGGCTATTTCCTTTTTCATCACAGCCCTCTATCGGCTTCAAAATATCACTTTGAAAATTCCAAAAGAACAGTCTTAGTGAACGGCTTTTTGAGAAGAAAGCTGAAAAACTGTGAGATGAATTAACAGAACACAAAGCAGTTTCCGAGAAAGCTTCTTTACAGTTTTTTTTCTTAGGTAATTTCCTTTTTCACCTTAGCCCTCTATGGGCTTCCAGATATCACTTTGCAAATTCCACAAGAACAGTCTTAGCGAAGCGCTTCTGGAGGAAAATGCTGTAACTCTGAGAGATGAATTAACAGAACACAAAGCAGTTTCTCAGAAATCTTCTTTCCAGTTTTTAACGGAACATATTTCCTTGTTCACCATAGCCCTCTATTTGCTTCCAAATATCACTTTACAATTTCCAGAAGAACAGTCTTTGCAGAGGGCTTCTGGAGGGGAAGGTTGTAACTCTGTGAGATGAATTAAGAAAACACAAAGCAGTTTCTCAGAAATCTTCTTTCCAGTTTTTAACGGAAGATATATCCTTTTTCACCATAGCCCTCTACGGGCTTCCAAATATCACTATGCAAATTCCACAAGAACAGTCTTAGTGAAAGATTTCTGGAGGGGAAAGCTGTAACACTGTGAGTTGAATTAACAGAACACAAAGAAGTTTCTCAGAAATCTTCTTTCCAGTTTCTAAAGGAAGGTATTTCCTTTTTCACCATAGCCCTCTATGGGCTTCCAAATATCACTTTGCAAATTCCACAAGAACAGACTTAGTGAAAGACTTCTTGAAGCGAAAGCTGTAACTCTGTGAAATGAATTAACAAATAAAAAGGAGTCTCTCAGAAAGCTTCTTTCCAGTTTTTAATTGAAGGTATTTCCTTTTTCACCATAGCCTTCTATGGGCTTCCAAATATCACTTTGCAAATCCCACAAGAACAGTCTTAGCCAAAGACTTCTTTAGGGGAAAGCTGTAACTCTGTGAGATGAATTAACAGAACACAAACAGTTTCTCAGAAAGCTTCTTTCCAGAATTTAACTGAAGATATTTCCTTTTTCACCATAGCCCTCTATGGGCTTCCAAATATCACTTTGCAAATTTCACAAGAACAGTCTTAGAGAAAGGCTTCTTGAGGGGAAAGCTGTAACTCTCTGAGATGAATTAACAGAACACAAAGCAGTTTCTCAGAAAGCTTCTTTTCAGTTTTTATCTTAGGATATTTCCTTTGTCAGCATAGCCCTGTATGGGCTTACAAATGTCACTTTGCAAATTCCACAAGAACAGTCTAAGCGAAAGTCTTCTTGAGGGGAAAGCTGTAGCTCTGTGAGATGAATTAACAGACCACAAAGCAGTTTCTCAGAAAGCTGCTTTCCAGTTTTTAACGGAAGATATTTTCTTTTTCACCCTATTCCTCTAAGGGATTCCAAAGATCACTTTGCAACTTCCACAAGAACAGTCTTAGCGAAAGGCTTCTTGAGGGGAAATCTGTAGCTTTGTTAGATGAATTAACAGACAACAAAGCAGTTAATCAGAAAGTTTCTTTCCAGTTTTTAACGGAAGATATTTTCTTTTCACCATATCCCTCTATGGGCTTCCAAATATCACTTTGCAAATTCCACAAGAACAGTCTTAGTGAACAGCTTCCTGAGGGGAAGATATAACTCTGTGAGATGAATTAAGAGAACACAGTGCAGTTTCTCAGAAAGCTTCCTTTCGGTTTTTATCTTAGGATATTTTCTTTTTCGCCAGAGCCCCCTATGGGCTTCCAAATATCACTTTGCACATTCCACAAGAACAGTCTTAGGGAAAGACTTCTTGAGGGGAAAGCTGTAACTCTGTGAGGTGAATTAACAGAACTCAAATCAGTTTCTCAGATATCTTATTTCCAGTTTTAAACGGAAGATATTTCCTTTTTCACCATGGCCCTCTATGGGCTTCCCAATATCAGTTTGTAAATTTCACAAAAACTGTCTCAGTGAACGGCTTCTTGAGGGGAAAGCTATAACTCTGTGAGATGAACTAACAGAACACGAAACAGTTTCCCAAAAAGCTTCTTTTCGGTTTTCATCTTAGGATATTTCCATTTTCACCTTTGCCCTCGATGGGCTTCAAAATATCACTTTACAAATTCCACAAGAACAGTCTTAGCGAAAGGCTTCTTGGGGGGAAAGCTGTAACCCTGTGAGATGAATTAACAGAAGACAAAGCAGTTTCTCAGAAAATTTCTTTCCGGTTTTTATCTTAGAATATTTCCATTTGCACCATAGCTCCCTATGGGCTTCCAAATATCACTTTGCCAATTACAAAAGAAGAGTCTTTGCGAAAGGCTTCTTGAACGGAAATCTGTAAATCTCTGAGATGAATTAACAGAACACAAAGCATTTTCTCAGAAAGCTTCTTTTCAGTTTTTAACTGAAGATATTTCCTTTTTCACCATAGACCTCTGTAGGCTTTCAAATATCACTTTGCAAATTCCACAAGAACAGTCTTAGCGGAAGGCTTCTTGCGGAGAAAGCTGAAACTCTGTGAGATGAAAGAAGAGAACTCAAAAAAGTTTCTCAGAAATCTTCTTTCCAGTTTTTAACTGAAGATATTTCCTTTTTCACCATAGCACTCTATGGGCTTCCAAATATCACTTTGCAAATTCCACAAGATCAGTCCTAGCGAAAGGCTTCTTGAGGAGAAAGCTGTAACTCTCTGAGATGAATTAACAGAACAAAAAGCAGTTTCTCAGAAAGCTTCTTTTCAGTTTTTAACTGAAGATATTTCCTATTTCACCATAGCCCTCTATGGGCTTCCAAATATCACTTTGCAAATTTAACAAGAACAGCGTTTATTAAAGACTTCTTGAGAGGAAAGCTGTAACTCTGTGAGATGAATTAACAGAACACAAAACAGTTTCTCCGAAAGATTCTTTCCAGTTTTTACGGAGGATATTTCCTGTTTCACCATAGCCCTCTATGGGATTCCAAATATCACTTTTCAAATTCCACCATAACAGTCTGAGGGAAAGGCTCTTTGACGGGAAAAGTGTAACTCTGTGAGATGAATTAAAATAACCCAAAGCAGTTTCTCAGAAATCTTCTTTTCATTTTTTCACGGAAAATATTTCTTTTTTCACCTTAGCCCTCTATGGGCTTCCAAATTTCACTCTGTAAATTCCACAAGAAGAGTCTTAGCGAAAGGCTTCTTGAGAAGAAAGCTGTAACTCTGTGTGATGAATTAACAAAACACAAAACAGTCTCCAGAAAGCTTCTTTCCAGTTTTTAACGTAAGATAATTCCTTTTTCACCATAGCCCTCTATGGGCTTCCAAATATCACTTTGCAAATTCCACAAGAACAGTCTTAGCGATAGGCTACTTGAGGAGAAAGCTGTAACCTTGTGAAAAGAAATAACAGAATAAAAAGCAGTTTCTTAGAAAGCTTCTTTTCGTTTATTATCTCAGAATATTTTCTTTTTCACCATAGCCCCCTATGGGCTTCCAATTATCAATTTCCAAATTCCACAAGAACAGTCTTAGTGAACGGCTTCTTGAGGGGAAAGCTGTAACTCTGTGAGATGAATTAACAGAACACTAAGCAGTCTCTCAAAAAACTTCTTTTCAATTTTTATCTTAGGATATATCCTTTTTCACCATAGCCCTCTATGGGCTTCCAAATATCACTTTGCAAATTCCACAAGAAAAGTCTTAGGGAAAGGCTTATTGAGGGGAAAGGTGTTACTCTGTGAGATGAATTAAAAGAACCCAAGGCAGTTTTTCAGAAATCTTGTTTTCATTTTTTAACGGAAAATATTTCCTTTTTCACAATTGACCTCTATGTGTTTCCTAATATCACTTTGCAAATTCCACAAGAACAGTCTTACGAAAGTTTTCTTGAGGAGAAAGCTGGAACTCTGTGAGATGAATTAACAGAACACAAAAGAGTTTCCAGAAAGCTTCTTTCCAGTTTTTAAAGGAAGATATTTCCTTTTTCACCATAGCCCTCTATGGGCTTCCAAAAATCACTTTGCAAGTTTCACAAGAACTGTCTAGTGAACGGCTTCTTGAGGGGAAAGCTGTAACTCTGGGAGATGAATTAACAGAACACAAAGCAGTTTCTCAGAAAGCTTATTTTCAGTTTTTATCTTAGGTATTTCCTTTGTCAGCATAGCCCTGTATGTGCTTACAAATGTCACTTTGCAAATTCCACAAGAACAGTCTAAGCGAAAGTCTTCTTGAGGGGAAAGCTGTAGCTCTGTGAGATGAATTAACAGACCACAAAGCAGTTTCTCAGAAAGCTGCTTTCCAGTTTTTAACGGAAGATATTTTCTTTTTCACCCTATTCCTCTATGGGATTCCAAAGATCACTTTGCAACTTCCACAAGAACAGTCTTAGCGAAAGGCTTCTTGAGGGGAAATCTGTAGCTTTGTTAGACGAATTAACAGACAACAAAGCAGTTAATCAGAAAGTTTCTTTCCAGTTTTTAACGGAAGATATTTTCTTTTCACCATATCCCTCTATGGGCTTCCAAATATCACTTTGCAAATTCCACAAGAACAGTCTTAGTGAACAGCTTCCTGAGGGGAAGATATAACTCTGTGAGATGAATTAAGAGAACACAGTGCAGTTTCTCAGAAAGCTTCCTTGCGGTTTTTATCTTAGGATATTTTCTTTTCGCCAGAGCCCACTATGGGCTTCCAAATATCACTTTGCACATTCCACAAGAACAGTCTTAGGGAAAGACTTCTTGAGGGGAAAGCTGTAACTCTCTGAGATCAATTAACAAAACACAAAGCAGTTTCTCAGAATTTTTCTTTCAAGTTTTTAACGGAAGATATTTCCTTTTTCACTATAGCCCTCTATGGGTTTCCAAATACCACATTTCAAGTTCCACAAGAACAGTCTTAGCGAAAGGCTTTTTGAGGAGAAAGTTGTAAATCTGTAAGATGAATTAACAGACACAAAACTGTTTCTCAGAAAGCTTCTTTCCAGTTTTTATCTTATGATATTTCCTTTTTCACCGTAGCCCTCTATGGGCTTCCAAATATCACTTTGCAAATTCCACAAGAACAGTCTTAGAGAAAGTCTTCTTGAGGGGAAAGCTGAAACTCTGTGCGATGAATTAACAGAACACAAAACAGTTTCTCAGAAAGCATTTTTTCAGTTTTTATCTTAGGATATTTCCTTTTTCACCATAGACCTCCATGGGCTTTCAAAAATCACTTTCAAATTCCACAAAAACAGTCTTTGGGAAAGGATTCTTGAGGGGAAAGCTGTAACTCTGTGAGATGAATTAACAAAGACAAAGCAGTTTCTCAGAAATCTTCTTTTCAGTTTTTAACGGACAATATTTTCTTTTTTGCCACAGCTCTCTTTGGGCTTCTAAATATCTCTTTGCAAATTCCACAAGAACAGTCTTAGGGAAAGGCTTCTTGAGGGGAAAGCTGTAACTCTGTGAGATCATTTAAGAAAACACAAAACAGATTCTCAGAAATCTTCTCTCAAGTTTTTAACGGAAGATATTTTCTTTTTCACCAGAGCCCACTAAGGGCTTCCAAATATCACATTTGAAATTCCACAAGAACAGACTTAGTGAAAGGCTTTTTGAGGAGAAAGATGTAAATCTGTAAGATGAATTAACAGACACAAAACAGTTTCTCAGAAATATTCTTTTCAGTTTTTAATGAAAGATGTTTTCTTTTTCACGATAGCCCTCTATGGGCTTTCAAATATCACTGTGCAAATTCCACAAGAACAGCCTTTGCGAAAATCTTCGTTGGGAGAAAGCTGTAACTCTATGAGATGAATTAACAGAATACAAAGCAGTTTCTCAGAAAGTTTCTTTCCAGTTTTTAATGGAAGATATTTCCTTTTCCACTATAGTCCTCTATGGGCTTCCAAATATCACTTTGCAAATTCCACAAGAACAGTCTTAGCGAAAGGCTTCTTGAAGGGAAAGCTGTAGCTCTGTGAGATGAATTAACAGAACCCACAGCAGTTTCTCAGAAATCTTCTTTCCAGTTTTTAACGGAAGATATTTCCTTTTTCAGCATAGCCCTTCAGGGCTTCCAATATCACTTTGCAAATTCCACAAAAACAGTCTTAGGGAAAGCCTTCTTGAGGGAAAAGGTGTAACTCCGTGAGATGAACTAACAGAACAGAAAGCAGTTTCTCAGAACGCTTCTTTTCGGGTTTTATCTTAGGATATTTCCATTTTCACCATAGCCCTGTTAGGGTTTCCAAGGAAGACTTTGCAAATTCCACAACAACTGCGTTATTGAAAGGCTTCTTGAGGGGAAAGCTGTAATTCTCTGAAATGAATTAACAGAACACAAAGAAGTTTCTCAGAAAGATTCCTTTGGGTTTTTATCTTAGGATATTTGCTTTTTCACCATAGATCTCTATGGGCTTCCAAATATCACTTTTCAATTCCACAAGAACAGTCTTCGGGAAAGGTTTCTTGAGGGGAAAGCTGTAACTCTGTGAGGTGAATTAACAGAACTCAAATCAGTTTCTCAGATATCATATTTCCAGTTTTTAACGGAAGATATTTCCTTTTTCTCCTTAGCCCTCTGTGGGCTTCCAAATATCACTTTGCGAATTCCACAAGAAAAGGCTTACCGAAAGGCTTCTTGAGGAGGAAGCTGTAACTCTGTGAGATGAATTAACAGAACACAAAACAGTTTCTCAGAAAGCTTCTTTCCAGTTTTTAAAGTAAAATATTTCCTTTTTCACCATAGCCCTCTATAGGATTCCAAATATCAATTTGCAAATTCCACAAGAACAGCCTTAGCGAAACGCTTCTTGAGGGGAAAGCTGTAACTCAGTGAGATGAATTAACAGAACACAAAGCAGTTTCACAGAAAGCTACATTTCAGTTTTTATCTTAGGATATTTCCTTCTTCACCGTAGCCCTCTATGGGCTTCCAAATATCAGTTTGCAAATTTCACAAAAACTGTCTTAGTGAACGGCTTCTTGAGGGGAAAGCTGTAACTCTGTGAGATGAACTAACAGAACACAAAGCATTTTTCCAGAAAGCTTCTTTTCAGTTTTTATCTTAGCATAATTCCATTTTCAGCTTAGACCTCTATGGGCTTCCAAATATCACTTTGCATATTCCACAAGAACAGTCTTAGAGAAAGGCTTCTTGAGAGGAAAGCTGTAACTCTGTGAGGAGAATTAATAAAAGACAAAGCAGTTTCTCAGAAAGCTTCTTTTCGGCTTTTATCTTAGGATATTTCCATTTTCACCATAGCTCTCTAAGGGCTTCCAAATATCACTTTGCAAATTCCAAAAGAACAGTCTTTGCGAAAGGATTCTTGAACAGAAAGCTGTAAATCTCTGAGATGAGTTAACAGTACAGAAAGCAGTTCCTCAGAAAGCTTCTTTTCAGTTTTTATCTTAGGATATTTCCTTTTTCACCATAGTTCTCCAAGGGCTTCCAAATATCACTTTGCAAATTCCACAAGAAAATTCTTAGCGAAAGGTTTCATGAGGGGAAAGCTGTAACTCTGTGAGATGAATTAACAGAACACAAAGCGTTTTCTCAGAAGACTTCTTTCCAGTTTTTATCTGAAGATATTACCTTTTTCACCATAGACCCCTTTGGGCTTTCAAATATCACAGTGCAAATTCCACAAGAACAGTCTTAGCGAAAGGCTTCTTGTGGAGAAAGCTGTAATTCTGTGAGATGAATTAACAGAACACAAAATACTTTCTCAGAAAGCTTCTTTCCAGTTTTTAACTTAAGATAATTCCTTTTTCACCATAGCACTCTATGTGCGTCCAAATATCACTTTCCAAATTCCACAAGAACAGTCCTAGCGAAAGGCTTCATGAGGAGAAAGCTGTAACCCTCTGAGATGAATTAACAGAACAAAAAGGAGTTTCTCAGAAGGCTTCTTTTCAGTTTTAAACTGAAGATATTTCCTTTTTCACCATAGCCCTCTACGGGCTTGCAAATATCACTTTGCAAGTTAAACAACAACAGCCTTCACGAAAGAATTCTTGAGGGGAGAGCTGTAACTCTGTGAGATGAATTAACAGAACACAAAGCAGTCTCTCAGAAATCTTCTTTCCAGTTTTTAACTGAAGATATTTCCTTTTTCAACATGGCCACTTACGGGCTTCCAACAATCACTTTGCAAATTCACAAGAACAGACTTAGCGAAAGGCTTCTTGAAGGGAAAGCTGTAACTCTGTGAGATGAATTAACAGAACACAAAGCAGCCTCTCAGAAATCTTCTTTTCAGTTTTTAACGGAAGATATTTCCTTTTTCACCTTAGCCCTCTGTGGGCTTCCAAATATCACTTTGCAAATTCCCCAAGAAAAGTCTTAGCGAAAGAATTCTTGAGGAGAAAGCTCTAACTCTGTGAGATGAATTAACAGAACACAAAACAGTTTCTCAGAAAGCATCTTTCCAGTTTTTAAAGGAAGATATTTCCTTTTTCACCGTAGCCCTCTATGGGCTTAAAATATCACGTTGCAAATTCCACAAGAACAACCTCAGCGAAAGGCTTCTTTAGGGGAAATCTGTAACTCTGTGAGATGAATTTACAGAACACAAAGCAGTTTCTCAGGAAGCTTCTTTCAGTTTTTAACTGAAGATATTTCCTTTTTCACCATGGCCCTCTATGGGCTTCCCAATATCAGTTTGCAAATTTCACAAAAACTGTCTTAGTGAACGGCTTCTTGAGGGGAAAGCTGTAACTCTGTGAGATGAACTAACAGAACACAAAACAGTTTCCCAGAAAGCTTCTTTTCGGTTTTCATCTTAGGATACTTCCATATTCACCTTAGCCCTCGATGGGCTTCCAAATATCACTTTACAAATTCCACAAGAACAGTCTTAGCGAAAGGCTTCTTGGGGGGAAAGCTGTAACTCTGTGAGATGAATTAATAGAAGACAAAGCAGTTTCTCAGAAAATTTCTTTCCGGTTTTTATCTTAGAATATTTCCATTTGCACCATAGCTCCCTATGGGCTTCCAAATATCACTTTGCCAATTACAAAAGAAGAGTCTTTGCGAAAGGCTTCTTGAACGGAAATCTGTAAATCTCTGAGATGAATTAAAAGAACAGAAAGCATTTCCTCAGAAAGCTTCTTTTCAGTTTTTATCTTAGGATATTTCCTTTTTCACCATAGGCCCCTAAGGGATTCCAAATATCACTTTGCAAATTCCACGAGAACATTCTTAGTGAAAGGCTTCTTGAGGAGAAAGCTGTAACACTGTGAGATGAATTAACAGAACACAAAGGAGTTTCTGAGAAAGATTCTTTCCACTTTTTAACGGAAGATATTTCGTTTTTCAACATAGCCCTCTATGGGATTCCAAATATCACTATGCAAATTCCACAAGAACAGTCTTAGCGAAAGGCTTCCTGAGGGGAAAGCTGTAGGTCTCTGAGATGAAATAACAGAACACAAAGTAGTTTCTCAGAAATCTTCTTTCCAGATTTTAACGGAAGATACTTCCTTTTTCACCATAGCCCCTTAAGGGCTTCCAAGTATCACTTTTCAAATTCCACAAGATCAGACTTAGCTATAAGTTTCTTGAGGAGAAATTTGTAACACTGTGAGATAAATTAACAGAACACAAAGCCGTTTCTCAGAAAGCTTCTTTTCGGTTTTTATCTTAGGATATGTCCATTTTCACCATAGTCCTCTACGGTTTTTGAAAAATCACTTTGCAAATTCCACAAGAACAGTCTTAGCGAAAGGCTTCTTGAGGGGAAAGATGTAATTCTGGGAGATGAATTAACAGAACACAAAGCAGTTTCTCAGAAAGCTTCTTTCCAGTTTTTAACGGAAGATATTTCCTTTTTCACCATAGTCCTCTATGGGCTTCCAAATATCACTCTGCAAATTCCACAAGAGCAGTCTTAGCGAAAGGCTTCTTGAGAGGAAAGCTGTAATTGTGTGAGATGAATTAAGAGAATACAAAGCAGTCTCTCAGAAAGCTCCTTTCCACTTTTTAACTGAAGATATTTCCTTTTTCATCATGGCCCTTTAAGGGCTTCCAAATATCACTTTGCAAATTCCACAAGAACAGTCTTAGCGAAAGGCTTCTTGAGAGGAAAGCTGTAACTCTGTGAGATGATTTTATGGAACACAAAGCTGTCTCTCAGAAAGCTTCTTTCCAGCTTTTTAAGGAAGATATTTCCTTTTTCACCATAGCTCTCTAGGGGCTTCCAAATATCTCTTTGAAAATTCCACAAGAACAGTGTTAGGGAAAGGCTTCTTGAGTGGAAAGCTGTAACTCTGTGACATGAATTAACAGAACACAAGGCAGTTTCTGAGAAAGATTCTTTACAGTATTTAATGGAAGATATTTTCTTTTTCACCTTAGCCCTCTATGGGCTTCCAAATATGACTTTCCAAATTTCAAAAGAACAGTCTTAGTGAACGGCTTCCTGAGGGGAATTTTGTAACTCTGTGAGAAGAACTAACAGAACACTAAGCAGTTTCACAGAAAGTTTCTTTTCGGTTTTTATCTTAGTATATTTCCTTTTTCACCATAGCCCCTATGAGCTTCCAAACATCACTTTGCAATTTTCACAAGATCAGTCTTAGAGAAAGACTTCTTGAGGGGAAAATTGTACCTCTCTGAGATGATTTAACACAACACAAAGCAGTTTATCAGAAAGCTTCTTTTCAGTTTTTATCTTAGTATATTTCCTTTTTCACCTTAGCCTTCTAAGGTCTTCCAAATATACCATTGCAAATTCCACAAGAACACTCTTAGCGAAAGGCTTCTTGAGGGGAAAGCTGTAACTCTGTGAGATGAATTAACAGAACACAAAGTAGTTTCTCAGAAAGCTTCTTTCCAGTTTTTAACTGAAGATATTTCCTTTTTCACCATAGCGCTCTATGGGCTTCCAATATCACTTTGCAAAATCCACAAGAACAATCTTAGAAAATGGCTTCTTGCTGGGAAAGCAGTAACCCTGTGAGATGAATTAACAGAACACAGAGCAGTTTCTCAGAAAGCTTCCTTCCAGTTTTTAACGGAAGATATTTCCTTTTTCACCATACCCCTCTATGGGCTTCCAGATATCACTTTGCAAATTCCACAAGAAGAATCTTCACGAAAGCCTTCTTCAGGGGAAAGCTGTAACTCTGTGAGATGAATTAACAGAACACAAAGTAGTTTCTCAGAATGCTTCTTTTCAGTTTTTATCTTAGGATATTTCCTTTTTCACCTTAGCCCTCTATGGGCTTGAAAATATCACTATGAAAATTCCACAAGAACAGTCTAAGCGAAAGGCTTCTTGAGGGGAAAGCAGTAACTGTGAGATGAATTAACAGAACACAAAGCAGATTCTCAGAAAGCTTCTTTCCAGTTTTTAAGGGAAGATTTTCCTTTTTCACCATAACCCTCTATGGGATTCCAAATATCACTTTACAAATTCCGCAAGAAGAGTCTTAGCGAAAGGCTTCTTGAGAGGAACGCAGTAACTCTGTGAGATGAATTAACAGAACACAAAGCAATTTCTCAGAAAGTTTCTTTCCAGTTATTAACGGAAGATATTTCCTTTTTCACCGTAGCCCTCTATTAACTTCCAAATATCACTTAGAAAATTCCACAAGAACAGTCTTAGCGAGAGGCTTCTTGAGGGGAAAGCTGTAATTCTGTGAGATGAATTAACAGAACACAAAGTAGTTTCTCAGAAAGCTTCTTTCCAGTTTTTAACGGAAGATATTTCCTTTTTCACCGTAGACCTCAATGGGTTTCTAAATACCACTTTGCAAATCCACAAGAACAGACTTAGCAAAAGGCTTCTTAATGGGAAAGCAGCAATTCTGTGAGATGAATTAACATGAAGGGCTGTTGAATTTTGTCAAAAGCCTTTTCTGCATCGATTGAGATAATCATGTGGTTCTTGTCTTTGGTTCTGTTTATATGCTGGATTATGTTTATTGATTTGCGAATGTTGAACCAGACTTGCATCCCAGGGATGAAGCCCACTTGATCATGGTGGATAAGCTTTTTGATGTGCTGTTGCATACGGTTTGCCAGTATTTTATTGAGGATTTTTGCATCGATGTTCATCAGGGATATTGGTCTAAAATTCTCTTTTTTTGTTGTGTCTCTGCCAGGCTTTGGTATCAGGATGATGTTGGCCTCATAAGATGAGTTAGGGAGGATTCCCTGTTTTTCTATTGATTGGAATTGTTTCAGAAGGAATGGTACCAGCTCCTCCTTGTACCTCTGGTAGAATTCAGCTGTGAATCCATCTGATCCTGGACCTTTTTTCGTTGGTAGGCTATTAATTATTGCCTCAATTTCAGAGCCTGCTATTGATTTATTCAGGGATTCAACTTCTTCCTGGTTTAGTCTTGGAAGAGTGTAAGTGTCCAGGAAATTATCCATTTCTTCTAGATTTTCTAGTTTATTTGCGTAGAGGTGTTTATAGTATTCTCTGATGGTAGTTTGTATTTCTGTGGGGTCGGTGGTGATATCCCCTTTATCACTTTTTATTGCGTCCCTTTGATTCTTCTCCCTTTTCTTCTTTATTAGTCTTGCTAGCGGTCTGTCAATTTTGTTGATCTTTTCAAAAAACCAACTCCTGGATTCATTGATTTTTTGGAGGGATTTTTGTGTCTCTATCTCCTTCAGTTCTGCTCTGATCTTAGTTATTTCTTGCCTTCTGCTAGCTTTTGAATGAGTTTGCTCTTGCTTCTCTAGTTCTTTTCATTGCGATGTTAGAGTGTCAATTTTAGATCTTTCCTGCTTTCTCTTGTGGGCATTTAGTGCTATAAATTTCCCTCTACACACTGCTTTAAATGTGTCCCAGAGATTCTGGTATGTTGTATCTTTGTTCTCATTGGTTTCAAAGAACATCTTTATTTCTGCCTTCATTTTGTCATGTACCCAGTAGTCATTCAGGAGCAGGTTGTTCAGTTTCCATGTAGTTGAGCGGTTTTGATTGAGTTTCTTAGTCCTGAGTTCTAGTTTGATTGCAGTGTGGTCTGAGAGACAGTTTGTTACAATTTCTGTTCTTGTACATTTACTGAGGAGTGCTTTACTTCCAACTATGTGGTCAATTTTGGAATAAGTGCGATGTGGTGCTGAGAAGAATGTATATTCTGTTGATTTGGGGTGGAGAGTTTTATAGATGTCTATTAGTTCTGCTTGCTGCAGAGATGAGTTCAATTCCTGGATATCCTTGGTAATTTTCTGTCTCGTTGATCTGTCTAATGTTGACAGTGGAGTGTTGAAGTCTCCCATTATTATTGTATGGGAGTCTAAGTCTCTTTGTAAAGCTCTAAGGACTTGCTTTATGAATCTGGGTGCTCCTGTATTGGGTGCATATATATTTAGGATAGTTAGCTCTTCCTGTTGAATTGATCCCTTTACCATTATGTAATGGCCTTCTTTGTCTCTTTTGATTTTTGATGGTTTAAAGTCTGTTTTATCAGAGACTAGTATTGCAACCCCCGCTTTTTTTTGTTCTCCATTTGCTTGGTAAATCTTCTCCATCCCTTTATTTTGAGCCTATGTATCTCTCTGCGTGTGAGATGGGTCTCCTGAATACAGCAGACTGATGGGTCTTGACTCTTTATCCAGTTTGCCAGTCTGTGTCTTTTAATTGGAGCATTTAGTCCATTTACATTTAAGGTTAAGATTGTTATGTGTGAACTTGATTCTACCATTATGATATTAACTGGTTATTTTGCTCGTTAGTTGATGCAGTTTCTTCCTAGCCTTGATGGTCTTTACATTTTGGCATGTTTTTGCAATGGCTGGTACCGGTTGTTCCTTTCCATGTTTAGTGCTTCCTTCAGGGTCTCTTGTAAGGCAGGCCTAGTGGTGACAAAATCTCTAAGCATTTGCTTATCTGTAAAGGATTTTATTTCTCCTTCACTTATGAAACTTAGTTTGGCTGGATATGAAATTCTGGGTTGAAAATTCTTTTCTTTAAGAATGTTGAATATTGGCCCACACTCTCTTCTGCCTTGTAGAGTTTCTGCCAAGAGATCTGCTGTTAGTCTGATGGGCTTCCCTTTGTGGGTAACCCGACCTTTCTCTCTGGCTGCCCTTAAGATTTTTTTCTTCATTTCAACTTTGGTGAATCTGGCAATTATGTGTCTTGGAGTTGCTCTTCTCGAGGAGTATCTTTGTGGTGTTCTCTGTATTTCCTGGATTTGAATGTTGGCCTGCCCTACTAGGTTGGGGAAGTTCTCCTGGATGATATCCTGAAGAGTGTTTTCCAACTTGGTTCCATTTTCCCCCTCACTTTCAGGCACCCCAATCAGACGTAGATTTGGTCTTTTTACATAATCCCATACTTCTTGCAGGCTTTGTTCATTTCTTTTTCTTCTTTTTTCTTTTGGTTTCTCTTCTCGCTTCATTTCGTTCATTTGATCCTTAATCGCTGATACTCTTCCAGTTGATCGAGTCGGTTACTGAAGCTTGTGCATTTGTCACGTATATCTCGTGTCATGGTTTTCATCTCTTTCATTTCGTTTATGACCTTCTCTGCATTAATTATTCTAGCCATCAATTCTTCCACTTTTTTTTCAAGACTTTTAGTTTCTTTGCGCTGGGTACGTGATTCCTCCTTTAGCTCTGAGAAGTTCGATGGACTGAAGCCTTCTTCTATCATCTCGTCAAAGTCATTCTCCATCCATCTTTGATACGTTGATGGCGATGAGCTGCGCTCCTTTGCTGGAGGAGATGCGCTCTTATTTTTTGAAATTCCAGCTTTTCTGCCCTGCTTTTGCCCCATCTTTGTGGTTTTATGTGCCTCTGGTTTTTAACGGAAGATATTTCCTTTTTCACCATAGCCCTCTATGGGCTTCCAAATATCACTTAGCAAATTTCATGAGAACAGTCTTAGTGAACGACTTCTTGAGGGGAAAGCTGTAACTCTGTGAGATGAATTAAGAGAATAAATGCAGTTTCTCAGACAGCTTCTTTTCGGTTTTTATCTTAGTATATTTCCTTTATCGGCATAGGCCTCTATGGGCTTCCAAATATCACTTTGCAAATTCCACAAAAACAGTCTTAGCGAAAGGTTTCTTGAGGGGAAAGCTGTAAATCTCTGAGATGAATTAACAGAACACAAAGCAGTATGTCAAAAAGCTTCCTTTCAATTTTTATCTTAGGATATTCATTTTTTCACCATAGCCTTCTGAGGGCTTCCAAATACCACTTTGTAAATTCCACAAGAACAGACTTACTGAAAGGTTTCTTGAGGGGAAAGCTGTAACTCTGTGAGATGAATTAACAGAACACAAAGCAGTTTCTCAGAAATCTTCTTTCCAGTTTTTAACTGAAGATACTTCCTATTTAACCATAGCCCTCTATGGGCTTCCAAATATTACATTGCAAATTCTACAAGAACACTCTTAGCGAAAGGCTTCTTCAGGGGAAAGCTGTAACCCTGTGAGATGAATTAACAGAACACAAAGCAGTTTCTCAGTAAGCTCCTTTCCAGTTTTTAACTGAAGATTTTTCCTTTTTAACCATAGCCTTCTTTTGATTCCAAATATCACTTTGCAAACACCACAACAACAGTCTTAGCAAAAGGCTTCTTGAGGGGAAAGCTGTAACTTGGTGAGATGTATTAACAGAACACACGGCAGTTTCTCAGAAAGCTTTTTTCCAGTTTTTAACTGAAGATATTTCCTTTTTCACAATAGCCCTCTATGGGCTTCCAAATATCACTTTGCAAACTCCACAAGAACAGTCTAAGTGAACGGTTTATGGAGGGGAAAGCTGTAAATTTGTGAGTTAACTAACAGAATACAAAGCCGTTTCTCAGAAAGCTTCTTACGGTTTTTTTCTTAGGATACTTCCATTTACACCATAGCCATCTAAGGGTTTCAAAATAGCACTTTGCATATTCCTCAAGAACAGTCTTAGCGAAAGGCTTCTTGAGGAGAAAGCTGTAACTCTCTGAGATGAATTAACAGAACACACAGCAGTTTCTCAGAAAGCTTCATTTCAGTTTTTATCTTAGGATATTTCCTTTTTCACCATAGCTCTCTATGGACTGCCACATATCACTTTGCAAATTCCACGAGAACAGTCTTAGCGAAAGGCTTCTTGAAGGGAAAGCTGTAAGTCTGTAACTGAATTAACAAAACATAAAGTAGTTTCTCAGAATTCTTCTTACCTGTTTTATTGGAAGATATTTCCTTTTTCTCCATAGCCCTCTATGGGCTTCCAAGTATCACTTTGGAAATTCCACAAGAACAGTCTTAGCGAAAGGCTTCTTGAGGAGTAAGCTGTAACTCTGTGAGATGAATTAACAGAACACAAAACAGTTCCTCTGAAAGATTCTTTCCAGTTTTTAACGGAAGAAGTTTCCTTTTTCACCGTAACCCTCTATGGGCTTCCAATTATCATTTTGCACATTACACAAGAACAGACTTAGCGAAAGGCCTCTTAAGGGGAAAGCTGTAACTCTGTGAGATGAATTAGCAGAACACAAAGCAGTCTCTCAGAAACCTTCTTTCCAGTTTTTAACTGCAGATATTTCCTTTTTCACCATAGCCCTGTATGGGCTTCCAAATATCACTTTGCAAATTCCACAAGAACAGTCTCAGCGGAGGGCTTCTTGAAAGGAAAGCTGTAACTTGGTGAGATGTATTCACATAACACACGGCTGTTTCTCAGGAAGCTTATTTCCAGTTTTTAATGGAAGATATTTCCTTTTTCACAATAGCCCTCTAAGGGCTTCCAAATATCACTTTGGAAATTTCACAAGAACAGTCTTAGTGAACGGCTTCTTGAGGGGAAAGCTGTAAGTATGTGAGATGAAATAACAGAACACAAAGCAGTTTCTCAGAAAGCTTCTTTACGGTTTTTATCTTAGGATAATTCCATTTTCACTATAGACCTCTATGGGCTTCCAAATATCACTTTTCGAATTCCACAAGAACAGTCTTAGCGAAAGGCTTCTTGAGGGAAAAGTTGTAACTCTGTGAGATGAATTAACAGAACACAAAGAAGTTTCTCATAAAGCTTCTTTCCAGTTTGTAAGAGAAGATATTTCCTTTTTCACCACAGCCCTCTATGGACTTCCAAATATCACTTTGCAAATCACACAAGAACAGTCTTAGTCAACGGCCTCTTGAGGGGAAAGCTGTAACTCTGTGAGATGAACTAAGAGAACACAAAGCATTTTCTCAGACAGCTTCTTTTCGGTTTCTATCATAGGATATTGCCATTTGCATCGCAGCACTCTATGGGCTTCGAAATATCACTTTGCAAATTCCACAAGAATAGACTTAGTGAAAGGCTTCTTGAGGGGAAAGCTGTAACTCTGTTAGATGAATTAACAGAACACAAAGCAGTTTCTCAGAAAGCTTCTTTCAAACAGTTAACTGAAGATATTTCCATGTTCACCATACCCCTTACGAGCTTCCAAATATCACTTAGCAAATTCCACAAGAACAGCCTTAGCGAAAGACGTCTTGAGGGGAACGCTGTAACTCTGAGATGAATTAACAGAACACAAAGCAGTTTCTCAGAAAGCTTCTTTAGAGTTGTTAACGGAAGATTTTTCCTTTTTCACCATAGCCCTCTAAGGACTTCCAAATTTCACCTTGCAAATTCCACAAGAACAGTCTTAGCGAATGGTTTCTTGAGGAGAAAGCTGTAACTCTGTGAGATGAATTAACAGACCACAAAGTAGTTTTCCAGAAAGATTCCATCCAGTTTTTAACGGAAAATATTTCCTTTTTTAACTTATCCCTCTACGGGCTTCCAAATATCACTTTGCAAATTCCACAAGAACAGTCCTAGCGAAAGGCTTCTTGAGGGGAAAGCTGTAACTCTGTGAGATGAAGTAACAGAATACAAAGCAGTTTCGCAGAAAGCTTCTTTCCAGTTTTTAACTGAAGATATTTCCTTTTTCACCGTAGCCCTCTATAGGCTTAAAAAATCACTTTGCAAATTCCACAAGAACAGCCCTAGCGAAAGGTACTTGAGGGGGAAGTGTAAATTTGTGAGTTAACTAACAGTATACAAAGCAGTTTCTCAGAAAGCTTCTTTACTGTTTTTGCCTTAGGAGACTTCCATTTTCACCATTGCCATCTAAGGGTTTCGAAATATCACTTTGCATATTCCACAAGAACAGTCTTAGAGAAAGGCTTCTTGAGGGGAAAGCGGTAACTCTGTGAGGTGAATTAACAGAACACAAAGAAGTTTCTCAGAAAGGTTCATTTCACTTTTTATCTTAGGATATTTCCTTTTTTACCATAGCTCTCTATGGGATTCCAAATATCACTTTGCAAATTCCACAAGAACAGTCTTAGAGGAAGAGTTCTTGAGGAGAAAGCTGTAGCTCTGTGAGATTAATTAACAGAACACAAGGCAGTTTCTTAGAAAGCTTCTTTCCAGTTTTCAACTGAAGATATTTCCTTTTTCACCATAACCCTCCATGGGCTTCCAAATATCACTTTGCAAGTTTCACTAGAACAGTCTTAGTGAACGGATGCTTGAGGGTAAATCTCTAACTCTGTGAGATGAACTAACAGAAAACAAAGCAGTTTCTGAGAAAGCTTCTTTTCGGTTTTTTTCTTAGGATATTTCCATTTTCACCATAGCCCTCTATGGGCTATCAAATATCACCTTGCAAATTCCACAAGAAGCGTCTCAGTGAAAGGCTTCTTGAGGGAAAAGTTGTAACTCTGTGAGATGAATTAACAGAACACAAAGCAGTTTCTCAAAAAGCTTCTTTCCAGTTTTTAACGGGAGATATTTCCTTTTTCACCATAGCACTCTATGGTCTCCCAAATATAACATTGCAAATTTCACAAGAACAGACTTAGTCAACGGCCTCTTGAGGGGAAAGCTTTAACTCTGTGAGATGAACTAACAGAACACAAAGCAGTTTCTCAGACAGATTCTTTTCGGTTTTTAGCTTAGAATATTGCCATTTTCACCGTAGCCCTTAGGAGCTTCCAAATATCACTTAGCAAATTCCACAAGAACAGCCTTAACGAAAGGCTTCTTGAGGCGAAAGTTGGAACTCTGTGACATGAATTAACAGAACACAAAGCAGTTTCTCAGAAAGCTTCTTTACAGTTGTTAATGGAAGATAGTTCTTTTTTCAACATAGCCCTCTATGGATTCCAAATATCACCTTTCAAATACCACAAGAACAGTCTTAACGAATGGTTTCTTGAGGAGAAAGCTGTAACTCTGTGAGATGAATTAACAGACCACAAAGCAGTTTTTCAGTAAGATTCCTTCCAGTGTTTAACGGAAAATATTTCCTTTTTCACCATAACCCTCTATGGGCTTCCAAATATCACTTTGCAAATTCTACAAGAGCAGTCTTAGCGAAAGGCTTCTTGAAGGGAAAGCTGTAACTCAGTGAGATGAAGTAACAGAATACAAAGCTGTTTCTCAACAAGCTTCTTTCCAGTTTTTAACGGAAGATATTTCCTTTTTCACCGTAGCCCTCTATAGGCTTAAAAAATCACTTTGCAAATTCCACAAGAACAGCCTTAGCGAAAGGCTTCTTGAGGGGAAATCTGTAACTCTGTGAGATCAATTACCAGAACACAAAGCAGTTTCTCAGAAAGCTTCTTTTCAGTTTTTATCTTAGGATATTTCCTTTTTCACCAGAGCCATCTATGGGCTTTCAAATATCACTTTGCACGTTCCACAAGAACAGTCTTAATGAGAGTCTTCTTGAGGGGAAAGCTGTAACTCTGTGACGTGAATTAAAAGAACACAAGGCAGTTTCTCAGAAAGCTTCTTTCCAGTTTTTAACGGAAGATATTTCCTTTTTCACCATTGCTCTCTATAGGCTTCCAAATATGGCTTTGCAAATTCCACAAGAACAGTCTCAGCGAAGCCCTTCTTGAGGGGAAAGCTGCAATTTGGTGAGATATATTCACAGAACACACGGCAGTATCTCAGGAGGTTTCTTTCCAGTTTTTAACTGAAGATATTTCCTTTTTCACAACAGCCCTCTATGGGCTTCCAAATATCACTTTGCAAATTTCAAAAGAACCGTCTTAGGGAACGGCTTCTTGAGGGGAAAGCTGTAACTCTGTGAGATGAACTAAGAGAACACAATGCAGTTTCTCAGAAAGCTTCTTTTCAGTTTTTTTGTTAGGATATTTCCTTTTTCGTCAACGCCCTCTACGGGCTTCCAATATCACTTTGCAAATTCCACAAGAACAGTCTCAGTGAACGGCTTCTTGAGGGGAAAGCTGTAACTCTGTGAGATGAATTGACCGAACACAAAGCAGTTTCTCTGAAAGCTTCTTTTCAGTTTTTATCTTAAGACATTTCCTTTTTCACCATAGCCCTCTATGGGCTTCCAAATAACACTTTGCAAATTAGACAAGAACAGTCTTAGCGAAAGGCTTCTTGAGGGGAATGCTGTAACTTTGGGAGATGAATTAACACAACACAAAGCAGTCTCTCAGAAAGCTTCTTTCCAGTTTTCAACTGAAGATAATTTCTTTTTCACCATGGCACATTATGGGCTTCCAAATATCAGTTTGCAAATTCCAAAAGAACAGTCTTTGCCAAAGGCTTCTTGAGTGGAAAGGTCTAACACAGTATGATGAATAAACAGAACACAAAGCAGTCTCTCAGAAAGTTTCTTTCCCGTTTTTCACTGAAGATATTTCCTTTTTCACCGTAGCCCTCTATGGGCTTCCAAATATCACTTTGCAAATCCCCCAAGAAGAGCCTTAGCGAAAGGATTCTTCAGGGGAAAGCTGTAACACTGTGAGATGAATTAACAAAACACAAGTCATTTTCTCATAAAGCTTCTTTCCAGTTTTTAATGGAAACTATTTCCTTTACCACAATAGCCCTCTATGGGCTTCCTAATATCACTTTCCAATTTTCACAAGAACAGTCTTAGTGAACGGCTCCTTGAGTGGAAAGCTGTAACTCTGAGAGATGAATTAACAGAACACAAGGCAAATTTCACAAGAACAGTCTTAGTGAACGGCTTCTTAAGGGGAAAGCTGTAAATCTTTGAGATGAACTAAGAGAACACAAAGCAGTTTCTCAGAAAGCTTCTTTTCAGTTTTTTTCTTAGGATATTTCCTTTTTTGTAAAAGCCCTCTACGGGCTTCCAATATCACTTTGCAAATCCCACAAGAACAGTCTCAGTGAACGGCTTCTTGAGGGGAAAGTTGTAACTCTGTGAGATGAATTAACCGAACACAAAGCAGTTTCTCTGAAAGCTTCTTTTCAGTTTTTGTCTTAAGACATTTCCTTTTTCACCATAGACCTCTATGGGCTTCCAAATAACACTTTGCAAATTAGACAAGAACAGTCTTAGCGAAAGGCTTCTTGAGGGGAATGCTGTAACTTTGGGAGATAAATTAACACAACACAAAGCAGTCTCTCACAAAGCTTCTTTCCAGTTTTCAACTGAAGATAATTTCTTTTTCACCATGGCACATCATGGGCTTCCAAATATCACTTTGCAAATTCCAAAAGAACAGTCTTTGCCAAAGGCTTCTTGAGTGGAAAGGTCTAACACAGTGTGATGAATAAACAGAACACAAAGCAGTCTCTCAGAAAGTTTCTTTCCCGTTTTTCACTGAAGATATTTCCTTTTTCAAATAGCCCTCTATGGGCTTCCAAATATCACTTTGTAAATTCCACAGGAACAGACTTAGCGAAAGGCTTCCTGAGGGGAAAGCTGTAACACTGTGAGATGAATTAACAGAACAAAAAGCATTTTCTCAGAAATCGTCTTTCCAGTTTTCAACTGAAGATATTTCCTTTTTCACCATAGCTCTCTATTGGCTTCCAAATATCACCTTACAAATTCCAGAAAGCATTCTTAGTGAAAGGCTTCTTGAGGGGAAAGCTGTAACTCTGTGAAATGAATTAACAGGACACAAAGCAGTTTCTCAGAAAGCTTCTTTCCAGGTTTTAAAGGAAGATGTTTTGTTTTTCACCAAAGCCCTCTACGGGCTTCCAAATATCACTTTCCAAATTCCACAAGAAGAGTCTTAGGGAAAGACTTCTTGAGGGGAAAGCTGTAACTCTGTGAGATGAATAAACAGAACACATAGCAGTTTCTCAGAAAGATTCTTTTCAGTTTTTAACTGAAGATATTTCCTTTTTCACCCTAACCCTTGATGGGCTTCCAAATACCACTTTGCAAATGCCACAAGAACAGCCTTGGCAAAAGGCTTCTTGAGGAGAAAGCTGTAACTCTGTGAAATGAATCAACAGAAAACAAAGCAGTTTCCCAGAAAGCTTCTTTTCAGTTCTTATCTTAGGATATTTCCTTTTGCACCATAGACCTCTATCGGCTTCAAAATATCAGTTTGCTAATTCCACAAGAACTGTCTTAGCGAAAGTCTTCTTGAGGGGAAAGCTGTAACTCTGTGAGATGAATTAACAGAACACAAAGCAGTTTCTAAGAAAGCCTCTTTCCAGTTTTTAAAGGAAGATATTTCCTTTCTCACCATAGCCTTCTATGGGCTTCCAGATATCACCTTGCAAATTCCACAAGAATAGTCTTAGTGATCGGCTTCTTGAGGGGAAAGCTACAACTCCGTGAGATGAATTAAGAGAACACAATGCCATTTCTCGGAAAGCTTCTTTTCGGTTTTTATCGTCGAATATTTCCTTTTTCACCATAGCCCTCTATGGTCTTCCAAATATCACTTTTCAAATTCCACAAGAACAGCCTTAATGAACGGCTTCTTAAGGGGAAAGCTGCAACTGTGTGAGATGAATTAACAGAACACAAAGCAGGTTCTCAGAAAGCTTCTTTTCAGGTTTTAAATAGGATATTCCCTTTTTCACCATAGCCCTCTATGGGCTTCTAAATATCACTTTATATTCTACATGAACAGTCTTAGCGAAAGGCTTCCTGAAGGTAAAGTTGTAGCCCTAAGAGAGCTTCTTTTCAGTTTTTATTTAGGATATTTCCTTTTTCACCGTAGACCTCTATGGGATTCCAAATATCACTTTGCAAATTCCACAAGAACAGTCTTAGCAAAAGGCTACTTTAGGGGAAAGCTGTAATTCTGTGAGATGAATTAACAGAACCGAAAGCAGTTTCACAGACAGCTTCTTTCCAGTTGTTAACTGATGATATTTCCTTTTTTACCTTAGCCCTCTATGGGCTTCCAAATATCACTTTGCATATTCCTCAAGAACAGTCTTAGCAAAAGTCTTCCTGAGGGGAAACCTATAACTGTGTGAGATGAATTAACAGAACTCAAAGCAGTTTCTCAGAAAGCTTCTTTCCAGTTTTTAACTGAAGATATTTCCTTTTTCACGCTAGCCCTCAATGGGCTTCCAAATACCACTTTGCAAATGCCACAAGAACAGCCTTAGCAAAAGGCTACTTGAGGGGAAAGCTGTAACTCTGTGAAATGAATTAACAAAACAAAAAGCAGTGTCTCAGAAGGCTTCTTTTCACTTTTTATCTTAGAATATTTCCTTTTTCACCATTGTCCTCTATGGGCTTCCAAATATCACTTTGCAAATTCCACAAGAACAGTCTTAGCGAAAGGCTTCTTCATTGGAAAGCTGTTACTCTGTGAAATGAATTAACAGATCCCAAAACAGTTTCTTAGAAAGCCTCTTTCCAGTTTTCAACCGAAGATATTTCCTTTTTCAACATAGACCTGTATGGGCTTCCATATATCACTTGCAAATTCCACAAGAACAGTCTTAGTTAATGGCTTCATGAGGGGAAAGCTGTAACTCTGTGAGATGAATTAACAGAACACAAAGTAGCTTCTCAGAAATCTTCTTTGCAGTTTTCAACTAAAGATATTCTCATTTTCACCATAGCCCTCTATGGGCTTCCAATCATCACTTTACAAATTCCACAAGAACAGTCTTAGGGAAAGTCTTCTTCAGGTGAAAGGTGTAACTCTTTGAGATGAATTAACAGAACACAAAACAGTTTCTCAGAAATCTACTTTGCAGTTTTTAAGTAAAGATATTTCCTTTTTCACAATAGACCTCTATGGGCTTCCAAATATCACTTTCCAAATTCCACAAGAACAATCTTCGTGAAAGGCATCTTCAGGGGAGGATGTAAGTCTGTGAGATGAATTAACACAACACAAAGCAGTTTCTCAGAAAGCTTATTTCCAGTTTTTAACTGAAGATATTTCATTTTTCACCATAGCCCTCGAGGTGGTTCCAAATTACACTTTGCAAATTCCACAAGAGCAGTCTTAGCGAAAGGCTTCTTGAGGGGAAAGCTGTAACTCTGTGAGATGAATTAACAGAATAAAAAGCAGTTTATCAGAAAGCTTCTTTTCAGTTTTTAACTTAGGATATTTTCTTTTCCTCCATAGCCCTCTATAGGCTTCCAAATATCACTTTGCAAATTCCACAAGAACAGTCTTAGAGTAACGTTTCTTATGGGGAAAGCTGTAAATCTGTGAGATGAATTAGCAGAAGACAAAGCAGTTTCTCAGAAAGTTTCTTTTCAGTTTTTTTCTTGGGATATTTCCTTTTTCACCATGGCCGTCAATGGGCTTTCAAATAACTCCTTGCAAATTCCGAGAGAACAGTCTTAGAGGAAGGTTTCTTGAGGGGAAAGCTGTAACTCTGTGAGATGAATTAACAGAACACAATTCATTTTCTCAGAAAGCTTATTTCCAGTTTTTAACGGAAGATATTTTCTTTTTCACCATAGCCCTCTATGGGCTTCCAAATACACTTTGCAAATTCCACAAGAACAGTCTTAGCGAAAAAGTTCTTGAAGGGAAAACTGTAACTCTCTGAGATGAATTAACAAAACAGAAAGCAGTTTCTCAGAAAGCTTCTTTCCATTTTTTAAATGAAGATATTTCCTTTTTCACCATAGAACTCTAGGGTCTTCCAAATATCTCTTTGCAAATTGCACAAGAAAAGTCTTAGCGAAAGGCTTCTTGAGGGGAATGCTGTAACTCTGTGAGATGAATTGACAGAACACAAAGCAGTTTCTCAAAAAGCTTCTTTACAGTTTTAAACGGAAGGTTTTTCCGTTTTCACCATAACCCTCAATGGGCTTCCAAATACCACTTTGCAAATTCCACAAAAACCGTCTTAGCGAAAGTCTTCTGGAGGGGAAAGCTGTAACTCTGTGAGATGAATTAACAGAAAACAAACAAGTTTCTCAGAAAGCTTCTTTGCAGT
Source organism: Chlorocebus sabaeus (assembly GCF_047675955.1). NCBI lineage: Eukaryota > Metazoa > Chordata > Mammalia > Primates > Cercopithecidae > Chlorocebus > Chlorocebus sabaeus. The sequence goes on from NW_027327848.1 coordinate 1,372,698, forward strand.
TTTTAACGGAAGATATTTCATTTTCACCATAGCCCTCAAGGGGCTTCCAAATATCACTTTCCAAATTCCACAAGAACTGTCTTAGCGAAAGGCTTCTCGAGGGGAATGCTGTAACTCTGTGAAATGAATTAACAGAACACAAAGCAGTTTCTCAGAAAACTTCTTTCCAGTTTTTATCTTAGGATATTTCCTTTTTCACCACAACCCTCTAAGGGCTTGCAAATATCGCTTTGCAAATACCAAAAGACCAGTCATATCGAAAGGCTTCTGAAGGGGAAAGCTGTAACTCTGTGAGATGAACTAACAGAACACAAAGCAGTTTCTCAGAAAGCTTCTTTCCAGTTTTTAAAGGAAGATATTTCATTTTAACCATAACCTTCCAGGGGTTTCCAAATATCACTTTGCAAATTCCACAAGAACAGTCTTAGCGAAAGGCTTCTTGAGGGGAAAGCTGTAACTCTGTGAGATGAATTAACAGAACACAAAGCAGTTTCTCAGAAAGCTTCTTTTCAGTTTTTAATAAAAGAGATTTCCTTTTTCAGCATAGCCCTCTATGGGCTTCCAAATATCTCTTGGCAAATTCCACAAGAAGACCCTTAGCGAAAGGCTTCTTGAGGAGAAAGCTGTAACTCTGTGAAATGAATTATCCGAACACAAAGCAGTTTCTCAGTATGCCTGTTTTCAGTTTTTAAGGGAAGATATTTCTTTTTCCATGATAGCCCTCTATGCGTTTCCAAATATCACTTTGCAAATTCCACAAGAACAGTCTTAGAGAAAGGCATCTTGAGGGGAAAGCTGTAACTCTGGGACATGAATTATTAGAACACAAAGCAGTATGTCAGAAAGCTTCTTTTCAGTTTTTATCTTAGGATACTTCCTATTGAACCATACCCCTCTATGGGCTTCTAAATATCAATTCCCAAATTGAACAAGAACAGTCTTAGCGAAAGGCTTCTTGCAGGGAAAGCTGTAACTCTGTGAGATGAATTAAAAGAACACAAAGCAGTTTCGCAGAAAGCTTCTTTCCAGTTTTTAACGGAGAATATTTCCTTTTTCAACATAGCCCTCTATGGGATTCTAATATCACGGTCTAAATACCACAAGAACAGTCTTAGCGAAAGGCTTCTTGAGGGGAACGCTGTAACTCTGTGCGATGAATTAACAGAACACAAAGTATTTTCTCAGAAAGCTTCTTTCCAGTTTTTAACGGAAGATATTTCCTTTTTTACCAAAGCCGTCTTTGGGATTCCAAATATCACTTTGCAAATTACACAAGAACAGTGTTAGCGAAATGCTTCTTGAGGGGAAAGCTGTAACTCTGTGAAATGAATTAACAGAACACAAAGCAATTTCTCAGAAAGCTTCTTTCCAGTTTTTAACTGAAGATATTTCCTTTTTCACTATAGCCCTCTTTGGACGTCCAAATATCACTTTGAAAATTCCACAAGAACAGTCTTAGCGAAAGGCTTCCTGAGGGGAAAGCCTTAACTCTGTGAGATGAATTAAGGGGACACAAAGCAGTTTCTCAAAAAGCTGCTTTCCAGTTTTTAACGGAAGATATTTCCTTTTTCACCAAAGCCCTCTTTGGGCTACCAAATATCACCTTGCAAATTCCACAAGAACACTCTTAGCCAAAGGCTTCTTGCGGGTAAAGCTGTAACTCTGTGAGATGAATTAACAAAACACAAAGCAGTTTTTCAGAAATCTTCCTTCCAGTTTGTAATGGAAGATATTTCCTTTTTCACCATATTCCTCTATGGGCTTCCAAATATCACTTTGCAAATTCCACAAGACGAGCCTTACAGAAAGGCTTCTTGAGAGGAAAGCTGTAACTCGGTGAGATGTATTAACAGAACATACGGCAGTTTCTCAGAAAGTTTCTTTCCAGTTATTAAAGGAAGATATTTCCTTTTTCACCATAGCCTTCAATGGGTTTCCAAATATCACTTTTAAAATTTCACAAGAAAAGTCCAAGTGAACAGCTTCTTGAGGGGAAAACTTTAACTCTGTGAGAGGAACTAACAGAACACAAACCAGTTTCTCAGAAAGCTTCTTTTCGGTTTTTAACGGAAGACATTTCGTTTTTCACCATAGCCCTCTATGGGCTTCCAAATTTCACTTTGCAAATTCCACAAGAACAGTCTTAGCGAAAGACTTCTTGAGTGGAAAGCTGTAACTCTGTGAGATGATTTAAGAGAGCACAAAGGAGTTTCTCAAAAAGCTTCTTTCCAGTTTTAAACTGAAGATATTTCCTTTTTCTCCTTAGCCCTCTATCGGCTTCTCAATATCACTTTGAAAATTCCGCAAGAACAGACTTAGCGAAAGGCTTCTTGGGGGAAAGCTTTAACTCTGTGAGATGAATTAACAGAACACAAGTCAGTTTCTCTTAAAGCTTCTTTCCAGTTTTTAACGGAAAATATTTCCTTTTCCACAATAGCCCTCTATGGGCTTCCTAATATCACTTTACAATTTTCAGAAAAAAAGTCTTAGTGAAGGGCTCCTTGAGTGGAAAGCTGTAACTCTGAGAGATGAATTAACAGAACACAAGGCAAATTTCACAAGAACAGTCTTAGTGAACTGCTTCTTGAGGGGCAAGCTGTAACTATGTTAGATGAACTAACAGAACACAAAGTAGTTTCTCAGAAAGCTTCTTTTCAGTTTTTATCTTAAGATATTTCCTTTTTCACCATAGCCCTCTATGGGCTTCTATATATCACTTCCCAAATTGCACAAGAACAGTCTTAGCGAAAGGCTTCTTGTAGGGAAAGCTGCAACTCTCTGAGATGAATTAATAGAACACAAAGTAGTTTTGCAGAAAGCTTCTTTCCAGTTTTTAACGGAAGATATTTTTTTTTCACCAAAGCCCCCTATGGGCTTCCAAATATCACTTTTTAAATTCCACAAGAACAGACTTAGCGAAAGGCTTCTTGAGGGGTAAGCTGTAACTCTGTGAGATGAATTAACAGAACACAAAGCATTTTCTCAGAAATCTTTTTTTCAGTTTGTAACTGAAGATATTTCCTTTTTCACCATAGCCCTCTATTGGCCTCCAAATATCACCTTACAAATTCCACAAAGCATTCTTAGCGAAAGGCTTCTTGAAGGGAAAGCTGGATCTCTGTGAAATGAATTAACAGGACACAAAGCAGTTTCTCAGAAAGCTTCTTTCCAGGTTTTAACGGAAGAGGTTTCGTTTTTCACCAAAGCCCTCTACGGGCTTCCAAATATCACATTCCAAATTCCACAAGAACAGTCTTAGCGAACGGCTTCTTGAGTGGAAAGCTGTAACTCTGTGAGATGAATAAACATAACACAAAGCAGTTTCTCAAAAAGATCCTTTTCAGTTTTTAACTGAAGATATTTCCTTTTTCACCCTAGCCCTTGATGGGCTTCCAAATACCACTTTGCAAATGCCACAAGAATAGCCTTGGCAAAAGGCTTCTTGAGGAGAAAGCTGTAACTCTGTGAAATGAATCTACAGAACACAAAGCAGTTTCCCAGAAAGCTTCTTTTCAGTTTTTATCTTAGGATGTTTCCTTTTGCACCATAGACTTCTATCGGCTTCCAAATATCACTTTGCAAATTCCACAAGAACAGTCTTAGCAAAAGTCTTCTTGAGGGGAAAGCTGTAACTCTGTGAGATGAATTATCAGAACACAAAGCAGTTTCTCAGAAAGCCTCTTTCCAGTTTTTAATGGAAGATATTTCCTTTCTCACCATAGCCTTCTATCGGCTTCCAGATATCACCTTGCAAATTCCACAAGAACAGTCTTAGTGATCGCTTCTTGAGGGGAAAGCTACAACTCGGTGAGATGAATTAAGAGAACACCATGCCGTTTCTCGGAAAGCTTCTTTTCGGTTTTTATCGTAGGATATTTCCTTTTCCACCATATCCCTCTATGGTCTTCCAAATATCACTTTGCAAATTCCACAAGAACATCCTTAATGAACGACTTCTTGAGGGGAAAGCTGCAACTCTGTGAGATGAATTAACAGAACACAAAGCAGGTTCTCAGAAAGCTTCTTTTCAGGTTTTATATAGGATATTTCCTTTTTCACCATAGCCCTCTAAGGGCTTTCAAATATCACTGTGAAAATTCCACAAGAACAGTCTTAGGGAGAGGCTTCTTGAAGTGAAAGCTGTAATTCTGTGAGATGAATTAACAGAACACAAAGCAGTTTCTCAGAAAGTTTCTTTCCAGTTTTTAACTGAACATATGTCCTTTTTCACCATAGCCCTGCATGGGCTTCCAAATATCACATTGCAGATTCCAAAAGAACTGTCTTATGGAAAGGCTTCTTAAGGGGAAAGCTGTAACTGTGTGAGACGAATTAACAGAACACAGAGCAGTTTCTCAGAAAGCCTCTTTCCAGTTTTTATCGGAAGTTATTTCCTTTTTCACCATACCGCCTATGGGCCTCCAAATATCACTTTGCAAATTCCACAAGAACAGTCTCAGCGAAAGGGTTCTTGAGGGGAAAGCTGTAACTGTGTGAGATTAATAACAGAACACAAAGCAGTTTCTCAGAAAGCATCTTTCCAGTTTTTAACGGAAGATGTTTCCTTTTTAACCGTACCCCTCTACGGGCTTCCAAATATCACTTTGCAAAATCCATGAGAACAGACTTAGCGAAAGGCTTCTTGAGGGGAAAGCTGTAAGTCTGTGAGATGAATTAACGGAACACAAAACAGATTCTCAGAAACCTTCTTTCCAGTTTTTAATGGAAGATGTTTCCTTTTTAACCGTAGCCCTCTATGGGCTTCCAAATATCACTTTGCAAATTCCACGAGCACAGTCTTAGCGAAAGGCTTCTTGAGGGGAAAGCTGTAAGTCTGTGAGATGAATTAACAGAACACAATGTAGTTTTTCATAAAGCTTCTTTTCAGTATTATCTTAGGATATTTCCTTTTTCACCATAGCCCTCTGAGGGATTCTAAGTATCACTTTCCAATTTCCACAAAAACAGTCTAAGCGAAAGGCTTCTTGAGGGGAAAGATGTTACTCTGTGAGTTGAATTATCAGAACACAAAGCAGTTGGTCAGAAAGCCTCTTTCCAGTTTTTAACGGAAGATATTTCCTTTTTCACCATAGCCCTCTATGAGCTTCCAAATATCACTTTGCAAATTCCACAAGAACAGTCTTAGTGAAAGGCTTCCTGAGGGGAAAGCTGTAACTCTGTGAGATGAATTAACAGAACACAAAGCAGTTTCTCAGAAAGCTTCTTTTCATTTTTTAACTGAAGATATTTCCTTTTTCACCGTAGACCTCTATGGCCTTCCAATTATCACTTTGCAAATTCCACAAGAACAGTATTAGCGAAAGGCTTCTTGAGGGGAATGCTGTAACTCTGTGAGATGAATTTACAGAACACAAAGCAGTTTCTTAGAAAGCTTCTTTCCAGTTTTTACAGAAGATGTTTCATTTTTAACCATAGACGTCTATGAGCTTTCAAATATCACTTTGCAATTTCCTCAAGAACAGTATTAGAGAAAGGCTTCTTGAGGGGAAAGCTGTAATCAGAAAGCTTTTTCCGTGTTTTTAACAGAAGATATTTCCTTTTTCACCATAGCCCTCCATGGGCTTCCAAATATCACATTGCAAATTCCCCAAGAACAGTCTTAGCGAAAGACTTCTTGAGGGGAAAGCTGTAAGTCTGCGAGATGAATTAACAGAACACAAAGCAGTTTCTCATAAAGCTTCTGTTCAGTTTTTATCTCAGGATGTTTCCTTTTTCACCCTAGCCCTCTATGGGCTTCTACATATCACTTTCCAAATTCCAGAAGAACAGTCTTAGCGAAAGGCTTCTTGAGTGGAAAGCTGTAACTCTGTGAGATGAATTAACAGAACACAAAGCAGTTTCTCAGAAAGCTTCTTTGCAGTGTTTAACTGAAGATATTTCCTTTTTCACCATAGCCCTCTATGGGCTTCCAAATGTCACCTTACAAATTCCACAAAACATTCTTAGCGAAAGGCTTCTTAAGGGGAAAGCTGTAACTCTGTGTAATGAATTAACAGGACAGAAAGCAGTTTCTCAGAAAGCTTCTTTTCAGTTTTTAACGGAAGATGTTTCCATTTTCACCATAGCCCTCTTTGGGCTTCCAAATATCACTTTACAAATTCCACAAGAACAGACGTAACAAAAGGCTTCTTGAGGCTAAACTGTAACTCTGTGAGGTGAATTAACAGAACACAAAGCAGTATCTCAGAAAGCTTCTTTCCAGTTTTAACAGAAGATATTTCCTTTTTCACCATAACCCTCTATATGCTTCAAAATATCACTTTGGAAATTCCACAAGAACAGGCTTAACAAAAGGCATCTTGAGGGGAAAGCTGTAACTCTGTGAAATAAATTAACAGAACACAAAGCAGTTTCTCAGAAAGCTTCTTTTCAGTTTTTATCTTAGGATATTCCTTTTGCACCACTGACCTCTATGGGCTTCCAAATATCACTTTGCAAATTCCACAAAACAGTCTTATCGAAAGGCTTCTTGAGGGGAAAGCTGTAACTCTGTGAGATGAATTAACAGAACACAAACCAGTTTCTCAGAAAGTCTCTTTCCAGTTTTTAACGGAAGATATTTCCATTCTCACGAAAGCCCTCTATGGGCTTCCAGATATCACCTTGCAAATTCCACAAGAACAGTCTTAGTGATCGGCTACTAGAGGGGAAAGGAACAACTGCGTGCGATGAATTAATAGAACACAATACAGTTTCTCAGAAAGTTTCTTTTCGGTTTTAATTGTAGGATATTTCCTTTTTCACCATAGCCCTCTATGGGTTTCCAAATATCACTTGGCAAATTCCACAAGAACAGTCTTATTGAATGGCTTCTTTAGGTGAAAGCTGTAACTCTGTGAGATGAATTAACAGAACACAAACAGTTTCTCAGAAAGCTTCTTTTCAGGTTTTATATAGGATATTTCCGTTTTCACCATAGCCCTCTTAGGGCTTTCAAATATCACTTTGAAAATTCCACAAGAACAGTCTTAGGGAGAGGCTTCTTGAGGGGAAAGCTGTAACTCTGTGAGGTGAATTAACAGAACACAAAGCAGTTTCTCAGATAGCTTCTTTCCAGTTTTTAACGGAAGATATTTCCTTTTCACCATAGCCCTCTATGGGCTTCCAAATATCACTTTGCAAACTCCACAAGAAGAGTCTTAGCGAAAGGCTACTTGAGGGGAAAGCAGTAACCTTGTGAGATGAGTTGACAGAACACAAAGCAGTTTCTCAGAAAGCCTCTTTCCAGTTTTTATCGGAAGTTATTTCCTTTTTCATCATGCCCCCTATGGGCCTCCAAATATTACTTTGCAAATTCCACAGGAACAGTCTCAGCGAAAGGCTTCTTGAGGGGAAAGCTGTAATTGTGTGAGATGAATTAAGAGAACACAAAGCAGTTTCTCAGAAAGCTTCTTTCCAGTTTTTAACGGAAGATGTTTCCTTTTTAACCGTAGCCCTCTATGAGCTTCCAAATATCACTTTGCAAATTCAACAAGAACAGCCTTAGCGAATGGCTTCTTGAGGGGAAAGCTGTAAGTCTGTGAGATGAATTAACAGAACAAAGTGTAGTTTTTCATAAAGTGTCTTTTCAGTTTTATTTTAGGATAATTCCTTTTTCACCATAGCCCTCTATGGGATTCTAAGTATCACTTTCCAATTTTCACAAAAACAGTCTATGCAAAAGGCTTCTTGAGGGGATAGCTGTAATTCTGTGAGTTGAATTTTCAGAACACAAAGCAGTTGGACAGAAAGCCTCTTTCCAGTTTTTAACGGAAGATATTTCCTTTTTCACCATAGCCCTCTATGAGCTTCAAAATATCACTTTGCAAATTCCAGAAGAAAAGGCTTAACGAAAGGCTTCTAGAGGGGAAAGCTGTAACTCTGTGAGATGAATTAACAGAACACAAAGCAGTTTCTCAGAAAGCCTCTTTCAAGTTTTTATCGGAGGTTATATCCTTTTTCACCATAGCCCCCTATGGGCTTCCAAATACCACTTTTCAAATTCCACAAGAACAGTCTTAGTGAAAGGCTTCTTGAGGGGAAACCTGTAAGTCTGTTAAATGAATTAACAGAACACAATGTGGTTTTTCAGAAAGCTTCTTTTCAGTTTTTTTCTTAGAATATTTCCTTTTTCACCATTGCCCTATATGGTCTTCCAAATATCACATTGCAAATCCCACAAAAACAGTCATAGCGAAAGGATTCTTGAGGGGAAAGCTCAAACTCTGTGAGGTGAATTAGCAGAACACAAAGCAATTGCTAAGAAAGCCTCTTTCCAATTTTTAACGGAAGATATTTCCTTTTTCACCATAGATCTCTAGGGGTTTCGTAATATCACTTTGCAAATTCCAGAAGAACAGACTTAGCGAAAGGCTTCTTAAGGGGAAAGCTGTAAGTCTGTGAAATGAATTAACAGAACACAATGTAGTTTTTCAGAAAGCTTCTTTTCAGTTTTTTTCTTAGGATATTTCCTTTTTCACCTTTGCCCTCTATGGGCTTCCAAATATCACTTTGCAAATTCCACAAAAACAGTCATAGCGAAAGCATTCTTCAGGGGAAAGCTGAAACTCTGTGAGTTGAATTAACAGAACACAAAGCAATTGCTCAGAAAGCCTTTTTCCAATTTTTAACGGAAGATATTTCTTTTTTCACCATAGCCCTCTAGGGGCTTCCTAATATCACTTTGCAACTTCCACAAGAACACACTTAGTGAAAGGCTTCTTGAGGGGAAAGCTGTAACTCTGTGAGATGAATTAACAGAACACAAAGCAGTTTCCCAGAAAGCTTCTTTCCAGTTTTTAACTAAAGATATTTCCTTTTTCACCAGAGCCCTCTATGGACTTCCAAATATCACTTCGCAAATTCCACAAGAACAGTCTAGCGAAAGGCTTCTTGAGGGAAAAGCTGTAAGTCTGTGAGGTGAATTAACAGAAAACAAAAGTGTTTCTCAGAAAGCCTCTTTCCAGTTTTTAACAGAAGATATTTCCTTTTTCACCTTAGCCATCTATGGGCTTCCAAATATCGCTTTGAAAATTTGACAAGAACTGACTTACGAAGAGGCTTCTTGAGGTTAAAGCTGTAACTCTGTGAGATGAGTTAACAGAACACCAAGCAGTTTCTCAGAAAGCCTCTTTTCACTTTTCAACGTAAGATAGTTCCTTTTACACCATAGCCCTCTATGGGCTTCCAAATATCACTCTGCAAATTCCACAAGAACAGCCTTAGGGAAAGGCTTCTTGAGGGGAAAGCTGTAACTGTGTGAGATGAATTAAAAGAACACAAACCAGTTTCTCAGAAATCCTCTTTCCAATTTTTAACGGAAGATATTTCCTTTTTCACCATAGCACACTATGGGCTTCCAAATATCACTTTGCAAATTCCACAAGAACAGTCTTAGCGAAAGGCTTCTGTAGGGGAAAGCTCTAAGTCTGTGACATGAATTAACGAAGCACAATGTAGTTTCTAAGAAAGATTCTTTTCAGTTTTTGTCTTAGGATATTTTTTTTTCACCATAGCCCTCTATGGGCTTCTAAGTATTCCTTTCCAATTTCCACAAAAACTGTCTTAATGAAAGGCTTCTTGAGGGGAAAGGTGTAACTGTGTGGTTTAATTAAGAGAACACAAAGGAGTTTCTCAGAATGCCTCTTTCCAGTTTTTAACGGAAGATATTTACTTTTTCACCATAGCCCTCTATGGGCTTCCAAATATCACTTTGCAAATTCTACAAAAACAGTCTTAGCTAAAGGCTACTTGAGAGGAAAGCTGTAACTCTGTGAGATGAAATAACAGAACACAAAGCAGTTTCTCAGAAAGCCTCTTTCCAGTTTTTAATGGAAGATATTTCCTTCTTCACCATTGCCCTCTAAGGTCTTCCAAATATCGCTTTGCAAATAACACAAGAACAGTCTTAGCGAAAGGCTTCTTGAGCGGAAAGCTGTAACTCTTTGAGATGAATTAAGAGAACACAAAGCAGTTTCTCAGAAAGCTTCTTTTCAGTTTTTATCTTAGGATATTTCCTTTTCCACCATAGAGCTCTATGGGCTTCCAAATATCACTTTGCAAATTCCACAAGAACAGTCTTAGAGAAAGGGTCCTGGAGGGTAAAGCTGTAAATCTGTGAGATGAATTAACAGAACACAAAGCAGTTTCTCAGAAATCTTCTATCCAGTTTTTAACCGAAGATATGTCCTTTATCACCATAGCCCTCTATGGGCTTCCAAATATCACTTTGCAAATTCCACAGGAGCAGTCTTAGCCAAAGACTTCATGAGGGGACAGCTGTAATTTTGTGAGATGAATTAACAGAACACAAAGCAGTCTCTCAGAAAGCTTCTATCCACTTTTTACGGAAGATATTTCCTTTTTCACCGTAGCCCTCTAGTGGCAACTATATATCACTTTCCAAATTCCACATGAACAGTCTTAGCGAAAGACTTCTTGAGGGGAAAGCTGTAACTCTGTGAGATGAGTTAACAGAACACAAAGCAGTTTATCAGAAATCTTCTTTCCAGTTTTTAAGGGAAGGTATCTCCTTTTTCACCATGGCCCTTTATGGGCTACTAAATATTACTTTCCAAATTCCACAAGAACAGTCTTAGTGAAAGGCTTCTTGAGTGGAGAGCGGTAACTCTGTGAGAAGAAATAACAGAACACAAAGCAGTTTCTCAGAAAGCTTCTTTCCAGTTTTTATCGGAAGATATTTCCTTTTTCACCGTAGCCCTCTTTGGGCTTATAAATATCACTTTCCAAATTCCACATGAGCAGTCTTAGCGAAAGGCTTCCTGATGGGAAAGCTGTAACTCTGTGAGATGAATTAACAGAACACCAAGCTGTTTCTCAGAAAGCTTCTTTTCAGTTTTTATCCTAGGATATTTCCTTTTTCACCTTAGCCCTCTATATGCTTGAAAATATCACTATGAAAATTCCACAAGAACAGTCTTAGCGAAAGGCTTCTTGAGGTGAAAGCAGTGACTCTGTGAGATGAATTACACAGCACAAAGCAATTTCTCAGAAAGCTTCTTTCCAGTTTTTAACGGAAGATATTTCCTTTTTAACCATAGCCCTCTATGGACTTGCAAATATCACTTTGCAACTTCCACAAGAACAGTCTTCGCGAAAGGCTTCTTGATCGTAAAGCTGTAACTCTGTGAGATGAATTAACAGAGGACAAAGCAGTTTCTCAGAAATCTTCTTTCCAGTTTTTAATGGAAGATATTTCCTTTTTCCCCCATAGCCCTCCATGGGCTTGCAAAAATCACTTTGCAAATTCCACATGAACAGACTTTATGAAAGTCTTCTTGAAGGGAATGCTGTAACTCTGTTAGATGAGTTAACAGAACACAAAGCAGTTTCTCTGAAAGCTTCTTTCCAGTTTTTAATAGAAGATATTTCCTTTTTCAACATAGCCCTCTACGGGCTTCCAAATATCACTTTGAAAATACCACAAGAACAGTCTTAGTGAGAGTTGAAGTCAGTCGAAGCCAATTCGAGCCTGTCTGAGCCGGTCTGGTCCGGTTTGACCCGGTCTAATCAGGTCAAAACCGGTTTAGGCCGTTGAAAACCAGTTTTAGCCGGTCTGGAGTGGTTTGAGCTGGTCAAAACTGGTTTGAGCCGGTCAAAGCCGATTTGAGCCGATCTGGCCCGGTTTTAGATGGTCTGTGCCACTCTCGTCTGGTTTGATCTGGTTTCAGCTGGTCTGGGCCTGTCTGGGCCAGTTCGATCCGGTGTGAGCCAGTCTGGTCCGGTTTGATCCGTTGTCATCCGGTCAAAACCGGTTTGAACCGCTCTGGTCCGGATTGAGCTGGTCTGGTCTGGTTTGAGCCTGTCTAAACTGGCTCAGGTAGGTCAAAACTGGTTTGAGCCGGTCTGGTCTGGTTTGAGCCAGTCAAAACCGGTTTGTGTCCCGGTTTCAGCCAGTCTGGGCCGGTTTGCTCCGGTTTGATCTCGTTTCAGCTGGTCTGGGTCAGTTGAGTCCGGTTTGATCCGGTCAAAACCGCTTTGAGCCGGTCAAAACCGGTTTGAAACGGTATGATCTGGTTTGAGCCGGTCTGCTCTGGTTTGAGCCGGTTAAAACAGGTTCGAGCCGGTCAAAACCGCTTTGAGCCGGTCTGGTCTGGTTTGAACTGGTCAAAACCGGTTTGTGGCCCAGTTTTAGGCATTCTGGGACGGTCTGGTCCGGTTTGATCCTATTTTAGCTGGTCTGGGCCCGTCTGATTCGGTTTCATCCGGCCTCATCCGGTCAAAACCGGTTTTAGCCAGTCAAAACCGGTTTCAGCCTGTCTGCTGTGGTTTGAGCAGTTCAAAACCGGTTTGACCCGGTCAAAACAGGTTTGAGCCGGTCTGGTCTGGTTTGAGCCGGTCTGGTCTGGTTTGAGCCAGTCAAAACCGGTTTGAGCCGGTTTGGTCTGGTTGAAGCCAGTCAAAACCGATTCGAGCCTGTCTGAGCCGGTCTGGTCCGGTTTGATCCGGTCTAATCAGATCAAAACCGGTTTGAGCCAGTGAAAACCGGTTTTAGCCGGTCTGGAGTGGTTTGAGCCGGTCAAAACCGGATTGAGCCAGTCAAAACCGGTTTGAACCGGTCTGGTCTTGATTGAGTCGTTCAAAACCGGCTCAGGTCGATCAAAATCGGTTTGAGCCGGACTGGCCTGGTTTGAACCGGTCAAAACCGGTTTGTGGCCCAGTATTAGGCAGTCTGGGCCGGTCGAGTATGGTTTGATCCGATTTTAGCCGGTGTGGGCCGGTCTGATTCGGTTTCGATCCGGTCTCATCCGGTCAAACCCGGTTTTAGCCGGTCAAAACCGGTTTCAGCCGCTCTGGTGTGGTTTGAGCTGGTCAAAACCGTTTCGAGCCGTTCAAAACCGGTTTCTGCCGATCAAAACCGGATTGAACCGGTCTGGACTGGTTTGAGCTGTTCCAATCAGGTCAAAACCGCTTTAGGCCGGTAAAAACCGGTTTTACCCGGTCTGGAGTGGTATGAGCCGGTCAAAACTGGTTTCAGCCAGTCAAAACCGAGTTGAGGCAGTCAAAACCGGTTTGAACCGGTCTGGACTGGTTTGAGCCATTCTAAACCATCTCAGGCCAGTCAAAACCGGTTTGAGACGGTCTGGTCTGGTTTCAGCCGGTCAAAACTGCTTTGTGGCCCGCTTTCAGCCAGTCTGGGCCGGTCTGGTCCTGTTTGATCCGGTTTCAGCTTGTCTGTGCCGGTCGAGTCTGGTTTGATCCGCTCAAAACCGCTTTGAGCTGGTCAAAACCGGTTTGAGCCGGTCTGGTCTGGATTGAACCGGTCAAAACTGGATTGTGGCCCAGTTTTAGGCAGTCTGGGGTGGTCGGGTACGGTATGATCGGATTGTAGCCGGTCAGGGCCAGTCTGATTCGGTTTGATCCGGTCTCATCCGGTCAAACCCGGTTTTAGCCGGTCAAAACCGTTTTCAGCCGGTCTGGTGTGGTTTGAGCAGGTCAAAACCGGTTTGAGCCGGTCTGGTCTGGTTTGAGCCGGTCTGGTCTGGTTTGAGCTGGTCAAAACCGGTTCGAGCCGGTGTAAACTGGATTGAGCCGGTTTGTTCTGTTTGAAGTCAGTCGAAAACAATTCAACCTCTCTGAGCCGGTCTTGTCCGGTTTGACCCGGTCTAATCAGGTTAAAACCGGTTTGGGCCGTTTAAAACCGGTTGAGCCGGTCTGGAGTGGTTTGAGCCAGTCTGGTCTGGTTTGAGCCGGTCAAAACCGTATTGAGGCAGTCAAAACCGGTTTGAACCAGTCTGGTCTGGTTTGCGCCGGTCAAAACCTGCTCAGGACGGTCAAAACCGGTTTGAGCCGGTCTGGTCTGGTTTGCACCGGTGAGAACTGGTTTGTGGCCCAGTTTTTGGCGGTCTGGTCCAGTCTGGTCCGGTTTGATCCGATTTTAGCCGGTCTGGGCCGGTCTGATTCGGTATGATCTGGTCTCATCCGGTCAAAACCGGTTTTAGGCGATCAAAACCGATTTCAGCCTGTCTGGGGTGGTTTGAGCAGGTCAAAACCGGTTTGAGCCGGTCAAAACCGGTTTGAGCTGGTCTGGTCTGGTTTGAGGCGGTCTGGTCTGGTTTGAGTTGGTCAAAACGGGTTCGAGCCGGTGAAAACCGGTTCGAACCGGTCTGGTCTGGTTTGAGCCGGTCAAAACTGGCTCAGGTCAGACAAAACCGGTTTGACGCAGTCTAATCAGGTCAAAACCGGTTTGGGCCGTTGAAAACCGGTTTTAGACGGTCTGCAGTGGTTTGAGCTGGTCACAACCGGTTTCAGCCGGTCAAAACCGGATTGAGGCAGTCAAAACCGGTTTGAACCTGTCTTGTCTGATTTGAGACGGTCAAAACCGGTTTGAGCCGTTCTGGCACGATTTTAGCCAGTTTGTGCCGCTCTCGTCTGGTTTGATCCCGTTTCAGTCGGTCTGGGCCTGTCTGAGCAAGTTTGATCCGGTGTGAGCCAGTCTGGTCCAGTTTGATCCGTTGTCATCCGGTCAAAACCGGTTTGAGCCGCTCTGGTCCGGTTTGAGCTGCTCTGGTCTGATTTGAGCCGTGGTAAACCGGCTCAAGCTGGTCAAAACCGGTTTGAGCCGGTCTGGTCTGGTTTCAGCCGGTCAAAACCGCTTTGTGGCCCGCTTTCAGCCGGTCTGGGCCCGTCTGGTCCTGTTTGATGCGGTTTCAGCTTGTCTGTGCCGTTCGAGTCTGGTTTGATCTGGTCAAAACCGCTTTGAGCTGGTCAAAACCGGTTTGAGTCGGTCTGGTCGGGTTTCAGCCGGTGAAAACCGCTTTATGGCCCGATTTCAGCCGGTGAGGCCCGGCCTGGTCCTGTTTCATCCGCTTTCAGCTGATCTGGGCGGTAGAGTCTGTTTGCTCCGTCAAAACTGCTTTGAGGCGGTCAAAATCGGTTTGAGCCGGTTTGGTCTGGTTTGAATCGGTCAAAACCGGTTTGTGGCCCAGTTTTAGGTGGTCTGGGCCGGTCTGGCCCGGTTTGATCCGATTTTTGCCAGTCTGGGCCGGTCTGATTCGGTTTGATCCAGTCTCATCCGGTCAAATCCGGTTTTACCCGGTCAAAACCGTTTTCAGCCTGTCTGGTGTGGTTTGAGCAGTTCAAAACCGGTTTGACCCGGTCAAAACAGGTTTGAGCCGGTCTGGTCTGCTTTAAGCCAGTCAAAACCAGTTCGAGCCGGTCAAAACCGGATTGAGCCGGTTTGGTCTGGTTGAAGCCAGTCAAAACCGATTCGAGCCTGTCTGATCCAGTCTGGTCCGCTTTGATCTGGTCTATTCAGGTCAAAACCGGTTTGAGCCAGTGAAATCAGGTTTTTAGCCGGTCTGGAGTGGTTTGATCCGGTCAAAACCGGATTGAGCCATTCAAAACCGGTTTGAACCGGTCTGGTCTGGATTGAGCCGGTCAAAACCAATTTGAGGCGGTTTGGCCCGGTTTTAGCTGGTCTGGGCCGGTTTGGTTCGGTTTGATCCGGTTTCAGCCGGTCTGGGCCTGTGTGGTCCGGTTTGATCCGGTGTGAGCCGGTCTGGTCCGGTTTGATACGGTGTCATCTGGTAAAAACCGGTTTGAGCCGCTCTTGTCCGGTTTGAGCCGCTGTGGTCTGGTTTGAGCCGTTGTAAAACGGCTCAGGCTGGTCAAAACCGGATTGGGCCGGTCTGGTCTGGTTTAAGCCGGTCAAAACCGCTTTGTGTCCCGCTTTCAGCCGGTCTGGGCCGGTCTGGTCCTGTTTGATCTGCTTATATCTCATCTGGGCCGGTAGAGTCTGGTTTGATCCGGTCAAAACCGCTTTGAGCCGGTGAAAACCGGTTTGAGCTGGTCTGGTCTGGTTTGAAATGGTCAAAACCGGTTTGTGGCCCAGTTTTAGGCAGTCTGGGCCGTTCGGGTACGGTTTGATCCGATTTTAGCCAGTCTGGGACGTTCTGATTCGGTTTGATCTGGTCTCATCACGTCAAACCCGGTTTTAGCCGGTCAAAACCAGTTTCAGCCGGTCAAAACCGGATTGAGGCAGTCAAAACTGGTTTGAACCGGTCTGGTCTGGTTTGCGCCGGTCAAAACCGGCTCAGGTCGGTCAAAACCGGTTTGAGCCGGTCTGGTCTGGTTTACACTGGTCAAAACCGGTTTGTGGCCCAGTTTTTGGCGTTCTGGTCCAGTCTGGTCCGGTTTGATCCGATTTTAGCCGGTCTGGGCCGGTCTGATTCGGTATGATCTGGTCTCATCCGGTCAAACCCGGTTTTAGCCAATCAAACCCGGTTTCAGCCGGTCTGGTGTGGTTTAAGCAGG